>NW_003852453.1:10609365-10617534 GCF_000181295.1 Otolemur garnettii
CCAAGTACACTAACTTGACTCGCCTCTGCACAGCTTCTCCCAAGTACACTAACTTGACTCGCCTCTGCACAGCTTCTCCCAAGTACACTAACTTGCCTCTATTTCTGTCTCGCCTCTCCTTCATTTCTAGGGTTCTCAGTGGAATAGCTGCAGGTATTTTAGAGTGGGGAGTGATCCTTGGTTGTGCAGCACTGTCCCTGAATCACATGGGCCTTCTTGCCTGTGGCCCCTGGGCACTAAATATTGGTAGGAGCCTCCAGAGACCACCAGAAATGCCCAGTGCATTTCCAGACATCCTCTACCAGCCCCTGCCACTGTCTGACTCCTTTCCGTTCAACAATTGCTTTGTTCTGTAGGATGTGTAACTGTGACTGGTGAATTTAAACATTCATTGAACAGTTTCAGGAGTGACCACAGTCACTGCTTCTATTTTTAACCCTAATAAATCTGAGGGTTCACATGGTTGAGGTGTCAGCAAGGAATCACATTTTTAAAAGCCCAAATCACCAAAATGAAACATAATTCCTCTTAACGAATCCACCCACATAAACACAGCTCAGGAGCCCCTTTCAACACTTCCCAGTGCTCTTTTCCCCTTGAGGGGCCTGTCCCCCAGCCAGGGGGCTATGCTTCCTCTCCCTTATTCCTTTACCATCTCTTTCCTGTGTACATCAGCTGAGCTTCTCTGCCAGTAGGTGTGGATCTTTCCTCTAATAGGAAAAGAATCTCCAAGTAGCCCTACAAGTAGTCAGGGAAAGGCAAGGAAGACCTTGATCCCCTGTGCCAAGTTCATTTCATCCCGTTCAAAAATCTTGTATGTACAAAAATCTTCCATTTAAAAGGCATTCTTAAGCCAGCTGTGGTGGTTCACACCTGTAATCCTAGCTCTCTGGGAGGCTGAGGCAGGAGGAGTTAGAGACCAGCCTAAACAAGAGGGAGATCCCATCTCTATAAAAATAGAAAAATTAGCCAGGCACGTCATGATGGGTAACTGTAGTCACAACTACTCGGAAGGGTGAGGCAGAAAGAGCTCTTGAACCCAGGAGTCTTGAGGTTGCTGTAGGCTATGATGACACCACAGCACTGTACCCAGAGCACAGAGTAAGACTGTCTCAAAACAAAACCAATGAAGGCATTTTAATGTCTCTTGCTCTTCAAACCTTTCTGAGGTGGACAGAGGAGGGCTAATGTTCCTATTTTGCAAATAAATTGGCCTTTTAGTGATTTTCCAAAATAAAGGTAGGCACTGGCAAGTGGGAAAGAAGAAATATTGGCCATGGTTTCAGTGACTCCCAGCCTCACCACTGATAAGCAGAAGGGCTGGGATTCATCCCAGGACCATTTGTTGTTGTTTACAGTTCCTTGTTCTCTTTAGAGAATAAAGATCAAAGGGGGGAAATGGTAGAATAGAGCTGTCTTTGACCACTTCACAGACCCCACCTCCAAGCCCCCCATGCTACTTAACCTTGCCGACCTAGAAGGCTGATAGGATTCTCATTTTCTTCTAACCCTGTGGGGAGGTCTGCTCTGGCCTCTTTGTCCTGGTGCCCCACAGCTCCCCAACAGTCCATTTTCCTTGGGCTGAGACAGTCCCAGTTCTCTGGATTATAAGGTCTCTCTCTGCCCCTTTCCCTGCCACCCCCTCTGTCACAGGCCATCTGTCTCTGTACTGCCCACTGCCCACTCTTAACCCTTTTAATAGCATTGTCCTTGGGGAGAATGGTCTCCAGGGTACTTTCATAACAGGTCTGGGGGAGGGCAGGGACACCCCAGTGCTACTAAGGGGCTTAATTGAGATGGGTGTTCAGGGAGGCAGATGGCTAATATTGTATTGGGGGAGGAGTTTTCCAAGGGGAAGGGCCCTTCCTTCAGCTCCCCACTGGATGGATGGGCGAGTGTGCACACATCAGAAAGGATGGAAGGGGAAAGGGAGAGAGAGAGCAGAGAGGATGCCTTTCTAAAAATACAGCCCATCTGCATTGTGTTAGCTAGTTTCCTCGGAAACCACTGGGAACCTGAGAGCTCTGCTAAGGCTCAGCTGCAGGCGTGCAGGGACCAGTGCCCAGGCAGACAGGTGCCTCCCCACCTGGCCTCCTGGTGCGTAGGACGAGGGTTCTCCCAGGAAGCTCCACAGCTCTCGTTTAGGCTTCCAGGGGCCTGTGTGGCCAGCAGCTCCAAGCCCAGCCCAAACACGTGCAAATAAATCCTAAGCCAGACTCCAGTGGGGACCCCCACACATTCACAAGACATGGTCTTCATCTTTGTAACCATCTGGAAGGCTGATACTTCCTGCTTCCCATTCCTAGGGAAGGGAATCTAGAGAAGGTCCATAGCATCTCACAACAGCAGCCCTCCCACAAAAAGGTCCTGTGTTCTTGTGTCAGCTTCAATCAGTGGGCCTGTCATAGGGAGAAGCCAGAGAGGTGGGCAGGGGCTGGGGGGGGGCACGGGGCTTTACTCATAAGAAAGACTAGAAATAGAGTTGGAAAGGGTGGGAGGAAGGAACCAGAAGTCCATCCTTCCAGGTCAGGTGGCCGTGGTGTTATAGAATGCATACTGAGCACTGGACTCGGAGTCCAGTCCTGGCCCTATCTGGGCAAGTAATTGAACTCCTTTATTTAGTCTTCATCTCCACATCTCACTTCCTATCAGGATGAAACAAAATAGCACAAGAAAGCATTTGGTGAGCTTTGAAGTGCTTTGCAAGAACAAGGCATTATTACCATTCTTCAACTAGATAACTTTTTTAAAAAGTTTTTCCTGATTCCAGATTGTAGACTCCAGTTTTCGGTCTCCCACCCAGGGATAATGCCTGTTCACTTCCTGATGTGCAGCCTTGCAAGCTTTTTTATAGCACTACTTGTATCTTTTAGACATGGAATAATACCGCATATTTTTTCTGGAACTGCTTTTTTATTATAACACAAGAATTTCCCCACTGTATTAAATATCTTTTACTATTTATTGACCCATAATTTATCTAGTGCCCCAATGCTGGACTTCCTTTCTGGTTTTCTCTAATATAATGGCACTGTGGTGAGCATTCTTAACAGATAAAAAACCATACTTTGTCCTCTTTGGTTTCCTTAGGAAATTGCTCCAAGGGAAGGGATTGCTGAATCCAGGAGTATGAACCTTTTAGATAATTTTAATTTATTTTCACATCTTCTTTCCAGAAAGATATACCCATTTATACAACCACAAGCAATATAAAAAAGGGCCAGTTTCAGTGCATCTGCTATCTCTGCAAACTTTGCCAGTTCCATTGGCAAAAAAAAAAAAAAAAAAGTTTTAATTTGTATGAATTTCTAGATCATGGTCTTGGCTACCTTTTCTCTTGGTGCATTCTGATCTGTGCCATACTGAAATCCAAGCAATAAATGGTGATGCCAGTCCTAGAGGAATTGTGGGGTCCTGGAATCTTCTGTCTTCTTTCCCCCGCTGCTGGTTCCTACATACACACACCTGCATGTATATGTGTGAATGAGGTTCAGGGGCCCCTGGGTCCCCCAGGAACACCCAGCAATTAGGGCCTGGGACCTTCCCTCTTGAGCTGGTGGCTGCGCATAACGGGTGCTCACTCCTAAAACATCACTCTGCCAGGGCTGTCCCTTCTCTCTTTCCCTGGGACATCCTCGGGCAGGCTTTTTCTTCAGGCCTGAGGGAGAGCGCTGGCTCTGTTCCTGTCTGGCTGCTGTGTCCTCCAGAACTTCACTGTCCACTCTTGACACCAGGGGTTTCCACAGGAGAATTCTGTCTGCTTCTCAGCCTGAGTTTGGCCTCCTGACTCTCCCCCACCTGTTTCTCAATAAATGCAGAATTTTACCTGTAATTGTTGTAGGGATCATCATATGTTGCTTTTTTCTTTTCTTTTTTTGAAACAAGTTTTAACTTTTTAAAGCAAATACTACAGTGACATACCCTGAGCCAAACAGGCTGTGGGCCTTGCGAGCTAAGGGGCTTTCGCTGGTTGGCGAGGTCCCCAGAGCTGCCGCCCAGCCCTGTTTTGCACTGTCCTTCTCTGCTTGGGGACAGTCAGAAAACAGAGCCAGGGTTGTCCCCGCCGCAGCAGGCCTCAACCTCGCCCTCCCTCTCTAGGCCTCCTGCTTCACGACGTGACCATGGCCGGGCTGCAAGAGCTGAGATTCCCCGAAGAGAAGCCGCTGCTCCGGGGCCAGGATGTGACCGAGCTGGTGAGTCGCCCGTTCGAGTGTCAAGCGCGCCACCTCGTGGCCAAGAGGGAAAACCCGCGCCTTCCCTGCAGCCTGGAGGATGGTGGAGCTGACCCGTCTTGGGGTGGGCACCGCTCTCTCCGCCTTGGGAGAGTGCCTTGGGCAGCCTGAGTGCCCTCATGACTAAGACCTAGCCAGCTTTAATGTGATTTTAGCTGTTCTTGAGGTTGGAGTTGCTGCGGAACAGTTATCCCCATTTTAATGATGAGAAAACCAAGGCACAGAAAGGCAAGCCCATTTGTCCAAAGTCACAGTGCTGGTGGGGAATGAGGTGATACAAAATCCCTGGTTCTGGACAGCCACGAGCTCCGTGGGGCTACCAATGAGTAATGCCGCCTCCAGGAGGGCGGGGTGCCTCCCCAGTCTGCGGGGACCTTTCTTCATCTGTAGCCGCCTTTGCCCTTTTTCCTCTGAGGTATGAGGACGGAGTTTACCAACAGTGCTGCCAGAGGTGGTGGGATGGAGGTGCTCAGAGATTGTGATATGTCCAAAAGTCTCTGTCTGGGGAACCAGGCATAAGGTGCCAAAGTGATTTATGCCCCCACACGCTAGTGGTGATACCCCATCCACCTTCTTTTTTCCTATCTGTGTCATTGTACTGGTGGGTATGACAAATCACTGTGCCAGGACAAGTATGGGTCCTGTCCTCTGCTCATTGGATTATGCATCATCAGAGCTAGGGGAGGTCCCCAATTTAAAGATGAGGAGGCCAGGAGTCCAGCCCCCCAAATCTTCAGCACTGTTTTCTGCATCACCTCCCCAGCTTCCCACCCCAAGGTGAGCCCAACAGTAGCAAATACTGGGCCAGAGAGTGGCCAGCCAGGGCTCCAGCCCCATGAGGTCTCAGTCCTTCCCTGAGAAGGTACCGTTTTGTCTTTAAAACAGATAGGACATGGATAAGACTGATAGGACATGGATTATCTGAGGGCGACTGTCAGGATGGGGCTGGTGGGCTGCACATCACTGACTGTTGGGTCCAAAGCCTCGTCATCTCTTGCCAGGATGCCTGTAGGGGCCCCCTGCCGAGGCTTTTTGCATCTGTTTTTGCTCCATACAATTCTTTTAAAATGCATCATGCCACTTCTCTGCTTAAGGAGCCTCAGTGGGTGCCATTTACTCAGAGATGGGGCCCAGGATGTGGTCTACCCCAATTTCCCAGGCTTTCCCCCAACTCACTCCTCCCAGTCCTCCTCGAACATGCTGATCCTATTTCCCTGTCCCCACTGCCTGGGATATGCTACCCCAGAAATCTGCAGGGCCAATTCCTTGTTTTATTCAGGCCTCTGCTCAGATACCCCCTCCTCAGAGAGCCCTTCTGAGACCACTAGGTCTGATATTGACATCCCAATGTGCCCTTGAGAATAATGTACCACTGTCGACCCTGCCACACCAGCTCCTGGAGCAGAGATCTGGTTGGTTTTGTGCTCCCATGTCTCCTCAGTACCCAGCATTTAGCCTTGCATACAGTAGGCACTCACTAAAGATGTGGCTCGGGTGGAAGCCACAGATTGTGATTTTTTGAGGCATGTGAGCAAAGATTTCTTGAGAGGTTTTGGGAGGGCAGATGGTGGCTCGCAGGGGCCCCTGGATCCTATAACAAGTGTTGGAATATTCAGGTTTCAGGGCAGCAGCATGGAGATGCTGCCTGCCTATATGGGGGGTGCCTCTATCACCTAGATTGGACCCCCAGCATGTGTGCAGAGCTGAGGGCATCTTGGCCTGACCAGTCCCATGCTTCATCCACCCCCACCTCAGCAGGGCACTCAAGAGATGCCCTGCGCCCTTCTCTGCCCAGCTGGCCCTGTCCCTTGCCACTCTCCCTCACCTGATGCTGAGCACACTCCGGCCTTCTCCTGCTTCCCCCTGGGCACCTGGCTGTGCTGCAGTTCGTGTCTCACTTCGTCCCACCCACCACCAGGGCCAGAGTTTGCCACCAAATGTCCCTACCACTCCTGTGGAAACACCACACGCCCTGTGCTCTGGGGCCTGGAAGTATCTGCTTTTTCCAAAGGTGCACTAAAAGCCCCAAACAACTTCCTTGGTTCCCCCAGTGTGATGCTCCGTGCAGTCTTGTCCCTCTCTTTCTGCCTTGGAGAGCTGTTCTGGCTCTGCCTCGGGCTGTGATTCTCACAGACAGACTCTCCTTTTCCAACTGCGGAGTGTGGAAGTGCCCGCCCTTTTCACTTTTTAGAGCTGCAATTTGCCAGGTGTGAATTCTTTTGAGTGTGGGAGGAGTGAATACTTCTGTGCGTTTACCCACATCCCTCCCACCCCTCACTGGAGGCTGCCTGGTGTGTCTCTGGGAAAATCACTGATCGTCCTGCCCCCGGCCTGCGCCCCTACCCCAGCCTCCCACTCAGCACTCCTGGGCCTGTCCACCTCGTCACAGCTGGCCTCTCTCCCACCTCTTGTCCTCCAGGTGCTCACTCAGTTCCCACAGGACCTCCCAGACCTCTGAAACGGCTCATGTTATTCCCACTGTTTCTCGACTTTTTGGTCCTGGCCCTCCCACACCCTTTGTCTCCTGGGCCCCCCAACACCCTAAGAGCACACAGCACACCCTGTTATTATCTGCCTCATCCTTTTTGTCAGATTTTGTTTCTATTGAAACTGCCTCCTCCCTTCTTCTCTGAGGTAATTGCCCTCTTAAAATCTCAAGTACAATAATCTCCCACAGCTGAGTGGGGTGGCTCACATCTGTAATTCCCGTGCTTTAGGAGACTGAGGCTAAAGGGTCACTTGAGGTCTGGAGTTTGAGACCAATCTAGGCAACATAATGTGACCCTCACTTCTTTTTGTTTGTTTGTTTTTGAGACAGAAACCTCAAGCTGTCCCCCCTGTGGCATCATAGCTCACAGCAACCTCCATCTCCTGGGCTCAAGCGAGTCTCCTACCTCAGCCTCCCAAGTAGCTAGGACCACAGGCGCCCGCCACAACGCCCGGCTATTTTTTGGTTGCAGCCGTCATTGTTGTTTGGCGGGCCCGGGCTGGATTTGAACCCGCCACCTTGGGTGTATGTGGCTGGTGCCTTAGCCACTTGAGCCACAGGCGCCGAGCCGAGACCCTCACTTCTAAAAAACAATTAAGAAAAAAATTAGCCAGGTGTGCTGGTGCTTACCTGTAATCCCAGCTGCTTTAGGAGGCTGGGGTAGGTTACAGTGAGCTATGCCACTGTACTCCTGCTTGGGCGACACAGAAGACCCTGTCTCTAAAAAAAATATTGAAAAATTGAAAAACTAAATTTTTAAACATCCCCCATCTACTTCCCCAGCCCTTCTTGTGCAAGGTGTTTATTTGAGTGAGAGGATTCACCAATAAGTAGCCCCCAGCCCTGTCCCCTTCCTCGGAGGTTCCAGGAGTGGCCACCTTTCCCCTCCCTATGCCATGCAGAGCCACATAGGCCTGGGATGGACTGGTAGAGAGGACTGGGTGAGGGCAGCCTGCCTTCCCTGTGACTCAAAGCCTGGTTTTCCTCTATGGGTGTGGATTCTCAGGTTCCCCCACTTTTCCTCTAGAACCCCTAGGGTTCTCAGGTTGTCTCCACCTGCCAGACTGCAGGTGGCTGAACTTTTCCTTATTTTGAAAAAAGAAACATCAGAAATACTACTGATCTCCTTCCCACTCCTGTGACTTGGGGTTGTTCCCCTTCTTGTACATTGTAGCCCACACCCTTCTCTTGTTATCCTCCATCAACACCTGTTTCTAACTTGATGGACTCATGTATCCACATAGTTATTCCGTAGGAGGACCTGTAGCATACAGGGTCCAGGGCAGGAAGACAACACAGCCATGGGCAACACCACGCTTCTCATTTACTCCTTTAAAACACTGAGGTTTGGCTCAGTGCCTGTGGCTCAAGTGGCTAAGGCGCCAGCTACGTACACCCAAGGTGTCGGGTTCGAATCCAGCCCAGGCCCACCAAACAACAATGACAGCT
>NW_003852453.1:10617684-10643113 GCF_000181295.1 Otolemur garnettii
GACAGCTTGAGGCTCCTGTCTCAAAAAAAAATAAAATAAAATAAAACACTGAGGTTTGGAGACTAAGTGACCTCCCAGGAGCCCACATCCTAGCAGAGGCCAGCAGAGAAGCTTCTAGAATCTAGACAGATACAGCAGGGCCTGGAAGTTCTGCTTTACCTGGACTTGTGTGGGTCCCCAATATGTTTCCCTCCCCTGGTGCAAAAGTGGCCTGAGTCTGAGCAGGTCTCTGTGCCTCATTTTACAAATGAGAAGATAGGGACCTAGAGAGAGGGCGAGTAACATAGCCAGAGCCAGACCCCACCACAGGATCTGAGGTCCTCTTGGCCTCAGGGAGAGCCCCTCTCTTGCCTGTCCCATCTGTGTAACCTCAGAGCCTGCAGGAGCCTTCTGAGCCTGGTTGCCCTCATTTGTGAAGTCAGATTGTTCAACCAGATCTGTTTGTTTGGGGAGCCCCTTCTGAGCAACGCTTCGTGCTGAGAGCACAGCCAGACTCACCCGCCCTCGCAGCACCTGCAGTCCAGTGGGCAGGATAGGCTTGAATCCAAGGCTCACACTGTTCAGTGTCAAGTGAGCCCTAGCAATTCAAGAGCACGAAGCAGCCAGTCCGAGGAAAAGTGGGGGCAGCTACCACTCGTGCCTTTGTGTGGGGTAGGAAATCCCCCTCATTCTTCCTCTGTGAGGGTCTCAGCTTCCATATCCCTAAAGTGGGTGCAGTGTCATACCTACCCCTCTCCTGCCTCTGCCCTTGTGCCATGCTGATCAGTCTGTGGAAAAACGTCTATGGGGGCAGGAGGGCCAGGTGACCATCAGCAGGGATTTGGAGCCAGAGATTCCATCACTTTCTAGCCCTGTGACTCAGCCTCTCTGAGCCTCATCCTTATCACCTGTAAAATCAAACTCTGCACATCTTAAATTGACAAACTCACAGGCATATCCGTCAAGTACTTAACAGCCAGGTCTCTGGCACTTGGTAAGCTCTTGGTCACTTTTATTAATATTAAGACAGACCGAGAAACAGAAATCCAGTCTGCTCATGGCAGAACCCCTGTGGCCTAACGTGACACCCCCTCTATTTGTCTTCCCACAGGAGAACTCTGATGCATTTCTGTCAGCTGTGGACACAGACTGGAAGGTATGTCAAAGGACCAACAGCTGGCTGGCCCCTGACCCCACCTGGCCAGAGGAGGTTCTGGGACCATAGGAGGTTCAGCGCTTCTATGTGCTCTTAGCCTGGAGTGGCCATCCGGCCCACCCTCCTGGCTCTTAGCAGCTCTGCCTGCCCCCTGCCTGATTGACAGCCACCCGATGTGGGAGGCAGTCTGGTCCTCTGAACAGGACACCAGGAAAGGGAGAGGAGTTCTGGGGGGAGTGAGGATGGAGAAGGGCGTGAAGGATGTTGTCATCTGAATCAGCATTTTCCTCCAGTGAAAGCCAGGTTGATGCTCAAAAATAGCTACTGTTTCCATGGCAGCTGTTGCCAGGACAACCATCTCCTCTTTAGTTGATGCCAGATTATCTGTGAAAACTGAAAGTGCCCTTTGTTTTTATGCCTCCACACAGTGATGTTGCTCACTTGGCCAGCCACTTCACCCCTCTGAGTTCCATACTGACCATTTATTTCCTTATTTCCAATTCTTGGAAAATGTCTGAGCTTCACTGGGTTCCAGGGCCCCACTGGCCCTCAAAACATGCTAAATAAATTTAGACTCTTCCTTCTGGCCAGATGGAACTAGCCCCCAGGCCACTGCCCTTATCTGGGCCTGACCTCAATTTGGGTCAGTCTCCAAGCCCCGTGACAGCACCAGCCTTGTGGTCTGGCTGCAGCAGTGACGTGGGAGGTGGGACTGCCTGCTGGCTCCTCCCCCAGTGTGAGCGGTCTATGACAAGGGCCTATGTACTGGTCCCTTGGTCATGCACCACTCCAAAGATGATGCGGGGGGGGGGGGGGTTTCAGTCAGTCAGTCAGCCAGTGTGCACATGCTCAGGTTCCCTCGGAGACAAAGGGCTAAACACAAAGGGCTCTGGAGCTGGGGAGCAGGGTAGGATCTGGCAGTGGAGAATGCATGGGAGCCCAGGAGCTGTGGAAAGGATGTGGCTGGGAGATGCCCGAGGCTGCTTGGAAAGAAAGACTGCCTTTGTCCTCCATGCTCCCAAAGACGGTGGGAATATATGGGCAGACAGGCCTGGAGGAGGAGCCTGGCAAAATAACATCCTGGAACAGCCAGCTCCTGTGCCCTGACACTGTGGTCCTACAATGAGAGAGCTGAGACCAGGGGTGCTGGTTATCAATGACAACTACACACACATGCACACAGGTGGGAAGGGGTTGAAAGGACTCCTGAGGTCATGAGGTCCCCACACCTCTGGGTACCCAGCTACTTCTGTCTCTCTGCCCATCAAGCCCTCTGAGCAGCAGCCCCCAGGTGGTGGGGCCTTCACCCAGGGAAGCCAACCGCAGTATATGGGGATCTCATTTCCCAGGATCCTTCACTTAGTCAAGGGCAAGTTTTATTAAAAGGCACCTTCCTGTCCACTGTGGTCACACCACCTGAAGACAAGTTTGTTGTTGTTGTTGTTATTTGTTTTTTATTAAGAGAAGCAGCCACAAGGATGGCCATTATCTGGGCTAAGACCTGGCGGGTGTTTTATTCCCTGTTTGCTGTGGCAGGTGGCATCTCTGTCCCTTGCCTCAATGTGCCCAGCCAATGGGAGAGGCAGCATGGCAGAGGGACTGAGAGCCAGACAGACCAAGGCGGGGTCACTGGCCCTACCACTTATAGGCCACATGGCCTCTAGCACAATTCACTCCACTTGGCCACCTCATTTTCACAGTGAGCCAGGCAGCATGGACCTCCCTGAGCATTTATTAGGGAATAGCGCCCACAGGGCTGGCACTCAGGCACCCAGCTGACTGTGACGGCCACCAGAGCTTGGAGTAGGAGCCAAACTGCCTGGGTGTGATTTCTGGCTCTGTATTCACTGGCAGTGTGATGTTGGGCAGGTTACCAAACCTCTCTGTGCCTCATTTGCCTCTTTTGTAAAGTGGTTAGGAAGAAATTAAAATAAAATAAAATTGGAGGCTTGGCACCTGTAGCTCATTGGCTAGGGCGCCAGCCACATGCACCGGGGCTGGCACGTTGAATCCGGTCTGGGCCTATCAAACAACAATGACAACAACAACAACAACATAGCTGAGCATTGTGGTGGTTGCCCATAGTCCCAGCTACTTGGGAGGCTGAGGCAAGAGAATCTCTTAAGCCCAAGAGTTTGAGGTTGCTGTGAGCTGTGATGCCACAGCACTCTATCAAGGGCAACATAGCAAGACTTTGTCTCAAAAAAATAAGTAAACAAATAAAACAGAATAAAATTGGAACAATACAGAGAGTAGCATGGCCCCTGTGTAAAGATGACATGCAAATTTGTGAAGCATTCCATATTTTAAGATAAAATATATATTTAAAAAGGAGATAAAACAAGGTAATGTGTAAAATGTTTGACTAGAGCCTGGCATGTGGAAGACATTTGGGAAAGTGTTCCCCACTCTAGGTTATGAGACCTCAGGCCCAGAGGTGCTAGTAAGCTCCCCTACTAACTAGCTGGGTGAGAAAGTTACCTCACCTCTCTGCGCCTCAGTTTCCTCATCCTTTCTCATAGGTGCATGAGAAGTATGTGTATTGTCCTTGCAGCTGTCTGTGCAGTAGGCTCTGCTGTTTCTCACATTTACCTATGGAGGCTCAGAGAGGTGGGCTGACTTGCCCAAGGTCACATAGCAAAAAAGTGACATAGCTGTGACTGGCACCAAGGTTTGGCTAGTGAGACCCAAGGCTGCCTTCTCTGGCCACAATAACCACACAACCTTCAGAGAAGGAGCCAAGTCTGGAGAGCAAGCACATTGTCTCACTTCTCCCCTAGCAGGGCCTGGGTAGGGTGGGGTTGTGTCTGGAGGGATTTATGTAGTTTTTTCTTATTCTCATAGCAACTCTTTGAGGAGGGTACCCAATTCTTGGTTTATAGTTGAGAAGCCTATGGCATGGAGAATCTAAACAAAAAACCATGCTGAAGTGAAGGGGTCTGTGGTCACCAGAAGAGGGGTCTTGGCACGAGGAATGAAGAGGCTTGACGACGTCTGTGTCATGGGGACTGAGGAACTCTGGGAGGAGCCCTCCTGAGTAATATTTATTATCACAAAGCAGGAAAAAGGAGTTTAAAGTTATTTATCAGACATCAGCATTAAAAAAGGGAATATGGAAAGTGTCAGATGCAGTGTCTCCAATTTGTTTTCCTAAACCTCAGAACTTGAGCACAACCTCTGCCTCCAGCATCAAGAGACCTGTGGACTTCAGAGAATCTTTCCCATCATCAGTGCCACACCTCACACATACATTTTCTCTTGGAGGCCAGTTTTCTGATCTCCTGCACGCGCACAACTCACATGCCATTCTCGTGATTCTCCAGGTCTCTCAAGCAAGAAGGCGAGACTTATCCTAAAGATCAGGGCTCAGTTTCCTCTACACATCACCCAGCTAGTGGGGGGCCAGGAAGACTTAGTGGATTTGTCAGGTGGATTTGTAGTCAATGAGCTGGGCAGAAATGGGGGCTGTGGCTCAGAGTGGGAATTGTCACAGGCCAGCTTGTTACCTGGGTTCGGGGAGTGGGGGTGAGAGGCATAGGAGTTTGGAGCAGGCATAGGATTGAGTGCATGCCTGGATTGAGGGCACTGTGGGGGAATGGGAGGACTCTGTGAGCAGAGCAGAGGGCAAGGCTGTGCCTTTGCAGGCTGTCTCAGTTGGCTTCATGTGCTACAGAAACAGGGAGCCTAGGCAGGAGGTGAGGGGCTGGGGAACACCCCATTCCACATCCTGCTGCCCTGGGGAGTTACAGGGGACAGCACTCTTCTCTAGGCCCCAAGAGGTCAAAGATGGGGCTGGGCTAGTTGTTGGTGTTTCCAAACAGAGGACATGGCCAGGAATAGCACACATGGCAGATGTTGACCAGGTCACCAGGCCATCCAGGGATGAGGGGTTGACCACCTTCCCCAAGGGCAGCTGGCCAGCGTGCAGGGCTGTCGGTACAGGCTGGGGCGAGTAGCATGCCTCTTCAACAAGACAGAATGGGGGCACAGGCACCAGAAACCCTCCCCCCACCCCGTCCTATTTCCTGTCCTCCTCTGCTCTCTTGTGGCACCCCTTCTCTGTTCACGCCACCTGCATGCCTCAGGCCAGCTCACTACGCAGATCCTTGCTGCCCAAGAGGACAGGGCATGCCACTAAAGTGGCTATCGTGGCCTGCTCCCAGACATCTGGGAGCCAAGCCCCAAACTGGTTGGCCTGGGACTCCTTGCAGCCAGGTGGAGTAGAGGGAACAGCGTCGTTATATGCCCCCAACATACCCCTGGTCCTGCAATTTGCCCAGGGGCCCTAGCCCCTGAACCTCTCTTTCAGCAATGTGGGCAAGCTCTGGGCATTCATGCAGGTGGAGAAGGAATAGTCTCCTGAAGCAGGTTGGAGACCCAGATTGCCCTGAAAAGCACTGACACCCCTCTACCCCCAGGTCTTTTCAAGGTTAAGTGATTTGGACCTCGGATGGGGATGCTGGGTCTAGGGCCCTCTCAGGCCCTCCATACTGCCCAGGGTGTGAGTCAAAGGCTCTGCCTGTCTGGATGATGCCTATGTGTCCTTTCTTGCCCACATGGCTGTACGTTTCCGTCAGAGGCCCCTATCATGGGTCAGTCTGTGTATGTGTGACTTCAGCACTTGCGTTACAAGACCTTGTTTGCAGCAGCAGCTGTGTGCCTGACTGGTAGGGGGGCAGGGCTGGGACCATGGATGATGCTGCATCTCTGGGCGGGAGCAGCGGCGGGCTGGGGCCAGAGAGGCCCACGGAAGCCAATGATAGCTGGATTTGTTTCCCAGCAGCCAATCGGAAAGCCGGAGCTCAGGGCGAGCAAGTGGCTGCTTAGAAACCCTGCAGGGAGGAGGGGCCTGCCTCCGTTGGGCCAGAATCTGCGTATAAATGGCCCAGAAGCAGTGCCCCGTCACACAGTCATCTGTCTCCCACTCGAGCTGCCCCCTCCCTCTGGACCCGAGTGACTCAGGCCTTTGTTTGCCTTTCCTGGTCGAGGCGGGTTCCCTCCCTCGGCAAGATGCCGGAGTGCTGGGATGGGGTGAGTGAGAGCTCCGGGAGCAGCCAGGCAGGCAGGAAGGACTGCGCATCCTTGTGACCTCGCTGCAGGGAGGAATCACATCCCTCAGCCCATGGTTGGTGGCAGCTCTGCCTTCAGCTGCCTCACCTTGGGAGGTGGGGGGCGGGGGTTGTCACTGAGGCAAGGCCAGAGTTTTCCTGGTGACCGTGGTTTGCAGGAGTGGTTGGAGGCAGCTGCTAGTCAGGCTGGGGGACGGGTGGTGGGAGGTGACAGGGAGGATTGAAATCCCTGAAGGAAATGGGACTTGTCTGTGTTGCCTGTGTGGACCCGTGTGCCGACGTATGTATATCCCGTGTGCCCTCTGCCCCGGTGCTCGCTGGCGTCTGCCTCAGCACCCAGGGACCATCAGCTCAGGGTGAGGGTGTCCTCTGTGAGCGCTCAAGCATGTGTCTAAGAGTCTGTGTGTGCTGGGTCTGCCGTCCTGGGCATGTGGGCAGTCATTTTGGTGGTTTGGATGGTTTTACCAGAATGCAGTCCGGACAGACAGCCTCTTCCTTAGGAGTTTGGTGCACAGTCCCCAGGGCTCTGCCATGCCAGCTGCCAGCTTGGGTCTCAGCAGTCATGGTAGCCTTCAGACAAGAGTCTCTGCAGGGGAGGAAATGTGGAGGGGGGGTCCCTGCATGCCTAATTTTGTAGGTGAGGGAAGGCAGTGCTAGAGCCAGGAGCACCCTCAGCCAGGGGCCTCAGGCAGGCCCCAGGGCACCTCCTCTCATCCCTTGGGCAGCAGGTTCCCAGACCCCAGGTGTTGCTCTTCCTCGAGGAGGGAGAGGGGAGGGCAGATTTGCCTCACTCCCAGGGCCACATCCCTGCGCTGCCAGGTCTAGAGACCTTGAGGTCGCCCCGCTTGGGGTCGACCTGCCCCCAGTTATTGATGGGGTTGACAGAAGGAATCGCACCCATCCCCCCATCCCCTCACAGAGGTTCCAAAGCCCAGCTTGAAGATCGCCCACACACACACCCGCGAACGCTCAAGGTCACAGGCGAGAGAAGTCGGATGGGCTGAGAGGGGACGTCAGGGCCCCCTCCCCTGCTGCCGCAGTGCCTCTTGTGGGCGCCCACCTGGAGGCGGGGCCGCTCTGACGTCACTGGGAGCCAATGGAAGCACTCGGCCCTGGCCTTAGGGGGCTCAGAACGCCTCAGCCCTTGGGGTGCCCCCCTTGCGCAGCACCCGGAGATTGGGGACCTGGGGCTTCTATCAAGCTGAACTGAGTTGCAGGTCCTCGCGGACTGGTGGAGGAGTGCAAGAGCGGTTGGCGGGAAGGTTCAGCCAAGGTCACCGGGCTGCATGGGACAGGCAACCCGGTCTTAGCAGGGCTCGCCCTGGTCGCGGTCTGGGGATGGAGATGGAGGCGGCCACTCCATGGCTGGGAGGGGACAGACGGCGCCTCCTCGGCAATGTAGGGCAGACATTCTTCACTGGCACCCCTGGCAGTGGAGGTCTGAGCTTCTCACCTAGTGCCCTGGGCTCTGACTTGTGCCCACTGGGCGAGGCTGACCCCATTTGTGAACCGCCCTTTATGCGCATTGCAGCTCTTCTGCACGTGCATCCCTCCTGCCCCTAACCCCTCCCTCCAGAGCTGAGAGAACGGGTCAGTTCCCTTGGGTGGACAATGATCTTCGAAGAACATGCAGCCTTTAGTGCACAGTCTTGCCCTTTCTGGGCTTGACCTTGGGCAAGTCGTTTCTCCTTTCCTGACCTCAGTCTCCTTCTCTATGGCTTGGGTCCATGTGAGGAGTAAATAAAAAGATACCAGAAGTGTCTGATCTGTGGTCAAGTGAACAGGAAGTGTCCCTTGACTTCCTGAAGGAGAACAGGTCTCGGTCATATGAGGCTGTGGTGGCCCTGGGCCCACCTGGAGAATAACAGGAAAATAAACAGCCCTCAAAGCAGAAGTGTGGCTCTCGGGGTTTGGCCTTTAGCCACCAGGTTGGCACCACCTTCTTACTCCCCATTGGAGACAAAGGTCTAGACAGTGGTCCTTGGTGACCAGACCCAGTAAGGCCAGTCCCTGGAAGCTGTCTCCTGCCACCTGAGTGTCTCCTTTCCTGCTGGAGGCAGGAACTTAGGCCCTTTCTGAACCTAAGTGTCCCTGTCTGAAAAACAAAGAATAAGGTCCCTTCTCTCTTAGATGACATGCAGGAGGCCTGGCACACAGTAGGTGCTCAGCCACCCGATGTTTCCTTCCTGCCCTGACCCCAGCTGCAACTCACTGGGCCACTCCGCTGTGGCACCCAGGGCTCCCCATGGTGCATAGCAGGGCTGTTTATTCAGACTCTCTTGGTGTTTGCCAAAGTGAGTAGCCAAGAGTGACCAGTTTGCAAAGGGACCAGCCAGCAGATCATCTCCCCAAGGCTCAGGGGTGCCCAAGAACAACAGCCCCATTTCTGGGGCCACCTCCAAGTGCTATGAACACTCCTCAGCCATCAGTTTATTTAGTTCTCACAAAATCCTATGAGATGACTCAAAATGAAGAGGCCGAGTAGTGACAGGCCCTGCTCAGAGTCACACACAGTAAGTGGCAGAGTGGGTCCTCCTGAGGAACTACAGACCCTAAGCAGGAAAACCCCGGGCATGAACTTGGGGGATCCCAGAGCAGGCACTACAGAAGGCATTTGGGGAAGAACTGGGGCCTGGCCTGGCCATCTCTAAAGGGTGACCTTGGGATACTTGGATCACAGGGATGAGCATTCAGGGTGGGTGGATGGCATGGCATGAGCCTAAGGTGGGACCCAAAGCCAAGTGTAGGGGATGGGGGCTGGGCTTGGCTGCCCTGGCAGTGTTTGCTGAGGATTCTGGGCAAGGCTGTTGAGGTCATTCTCCTTCAGGGGCAGGAAGCCCCTGAGAGTTCTGAGTGGGGAAGGGTCTCAAATGGGGGTGGCAGAGTTATCCAGGAGGGACTAGTGTAAGATGCAGAAAACTGTCCTTGATGGATCCTGGATCACAGAGTGCGGGGGCTGGGTTGGGCTGGGCAATGGTGGCACAACCTGCTACCCAGTTTGCAGAGAGGACCCGAACTTTCCCATACAGACCATTTGTGCTGTCTTTGTGCTGAACACCCCTGAGAAGGGCTGCTCCATGTGGCCTGCCCTCTCTGGGGCCAAACTGGGGTGATGAGAACGGGACACCATAAGGGGGGCCCAGGCTGCCCAGAGCCTGCAGTGCCATCTCTCCCCACCAGGAACACGACATTGAGACGCCTTATGGCCTTCTGCATGTGGTGATCCGGGGCTCCCCCAAGGGGAACCGCCCAGCCATCCTCACCTACCATGATGTGGGCCTCAACCGTAAGTGCAGCCCAGCGTCATCCAGCCTGCCCTGCCTCCAGTCTGCCAGAGCAGTGCGGCTTCCCTCCCTCTCCACAAGGCCCTGTAGATTCCCCTCTCACTCAGCTCCGTAGCTGTGGCCATCCAGGCCTCTGTTTCTTCACTGGGCCCTAAGGCTGATCACCGCTGCCTCGCCCACCCCTTCAGGGCCCACTGGCCTCCCTCCCAATCACCCTACCCCTCCACTCGGCCACAGCTGAGGTGTGTCTTTGCAGACAAGCTGTGCTTCAACACCTTCTTCAACTTTGAGGACATGCAGGAGATCACCAAGCACTTTGTGGTGTGCCATGTGGATGCTCCTGGACAGCAGGTGGGGGCGTCACAGTTTCCTCAAGGGTAGGTACCCTGGAGTCCCATCTTTCTCCAGCTTTGCATCCCAGGCTGCTCCTGGGCTCTGACCTCCTGCTCTGCCTGCAGGTACCAGTTCCCCTCCATGGAGCAACTGGCTGCCATGCTTCCCAGTGTGGTGCAGCATTTTGGGTGAGTCCTCACCTAGCCCCTGCCCCTGTGCTGTGAGGCAGGGGGTACCCACTACCACTGTAGAGTCACCTGGCTCTAGCTGAGGGCTTCAGGCTGTGGGTGGGGCCGGCTCCCAATGGTGTTTATGGGAAATGGCACCCTCAGCCCTAGAAAGTAACCAGCCTGCTCTGTACCAGGTTCAAGTACGTGATTGGCATTGGAGTGGGAGCTGGAGCCTATGTGCTGGCCAAGTTTGCAGTGAGTCTCCCCACCCCCACCCATAATCCCAACACCATTGCAGGTCAGGGGTCTCCCAGAACAACTCTTCAGCAAGGAGTCTCTTTCCCTGACTCCCTTCCCTTCCTTCCCCACCTTCTTTCTATGTAGATACCCCTTATTTCTTTTTTTCTTCCAGAAAATTAAGTTTTTTCTAAAAAAAAAAGAGTTCATTTCTCCATATATTTTCTCAAAAGACTATAAATTATAACTTGCTTAAACTATTATCAAAAGCCAAAATTTCTGTTGGCATCAAACTACAACTGATTACTCTAGCCACTAGATAAGGATTATCCTTCACGAATTTATGTAGTATTTAAGTGGCTGAGCCAGTCATGCCTCACACCTTTAATCCTCACACCTTTAATCCCAGCACTTTGGGAAGCCTAGGTGGAGGCAACATTTGAGGCTAGAGTTCAAAACTTGCCTAGGAAATATAGCAAGACCCTCTCTACATAATAAAAAAAAAAAAATGAGTGAGTAATTTCTTTTCAAAAAATCACACTTACATTAAGGATGTGAAGAAGTCACATTTCAAAAACATGTTGGATAGGAGTCCACAGATTTTCATCTTTACGAACAAAAAACCTGGCTTTTCAGGATAGGATTCCAAATATTTATTTCTTCAAAAGAAATGACCAAGAATTTTCAACTCCAGTTTCAACTTCAATACTTAGCCACGTTAACTGCAGACTATTTCCTACTACCCCAGACAACTTAGGGTACAGTCTTGAATGCATATTGACATTTTTCTCTAAACATGGACAAACAAACAGAAAACAGAGATCTTTTTTTACTGTGTTCAACCCAAAATAGTCTTTAAGAAAAGGTCAATTTCTTCATTTATATCTTGAGGGCTTCATTTTCTATAAAGGCAAAGAAATAACATGTTTAAGATTTGAAAATGTCTAACACTCAGTTTTACAACTGCGCCATCTTAAAAAATACAGTAGGGCAGAAAACAGTGGTACAGATGCTAGATAAATCCAAGGATTATTAAGCTTTGGGGTTTGGGGAGGGCACGCAGAAGCATCTGGAGCCATAGGATAGTGGATGTGCAGTCCCAGCCATAGCCGATCGGTTCATCAGTGGTATCTTGAAGACTTTACAGAGCATTTCCACCTCTAGCCACTGATGAGCTAGCATAAGATGGGCAGGGCCAGAATTTTACAGCCCATCTTCTAGGTAGGAAGATTGGGTCTCCCTGCACCCCACTCCCAGGCCTCACCTAGCCCTGTCTCCCCTGTCATGGCAGCTCATCTTCCCTGACCTGGTGGAGGGGCTGGTGCTGATGAACATTGACCCCAATGGCAAAGGCTGGATCGACTGGGCTGCCACCAAGGTAAGCAGGGTGCACCTGGGGTGGGCTGGGAGTGGCAAGAGTGACCCTTACAGTGGCTTCCCCCTTGGCCTGCAGCTCTCCGGCCTGACTAGCACTTTACCTGACACAGTGCTCTCCCACCTCTTCAGCCAGGTAAGGGGCGGCACTTCTATGGACCCCAATCCGCCTTAGGAACAGCAGCTGCAGGGCTGGCTCAGAGGCTTGGCATCCTCCAAAGGGCCTAGTTCTCACTTTCAGGGCACCCTGAACTTCTACCCCTCCCACCCACCAGGAGGGGGAAGGCAGGTGGTATTTTGCATCTGACCTGTCTCTGCATTCTTTTGTTACCCATGATGCTGTAACATCTGAGAGACAGATGGTGGTGGGAGGCCTCACCCTCTGCCCTCTCTCACCCTCCTACCCCTGCCTTGTTGGGAGTGGGGCAAGGGCTACTCTGGCAGTAACATCTGCAAACCCACTCTGAGCCTGCATCCTGTTTGCCTGCTCCCCTCCACACCCCCACCCATGCCTCTGGGCCCAGGAGGAGCTGGTGAACAACACAGAGTTGGTGCAGAGCTACCGGCAGCAGATTGGGAACGTGGTGAACCAGGCCAACCTGCAGCTCTTCTGGAACATGTACAACAGGTGTGGGCAGGCACACTGTTGATGAGCAGGCTACTGAGCCTCAGAGGGGGTCGCTTCCTCTCCAGGGTCACACCCCCATGAGGGAGCAGGTCTTTGGACTCTGGTCCTTGGGCTTTTCCACTTCTTTTCCCCCTGCTGCATTGCTGGCCAGGAGCACTGGGGGATGCTATCAACATGCCTGAGTCCAACAGCCTGAGCCTTGATGCTGACATCTATGAAATGGGAGGAGACTGGACGAGCCTGTGGTTTACAAGCTGTGCTCCTTGGAGCTCCTTTGGGGTTGTCCTGCAGGGGGATAGTTAGGCCCCCTTACTTGCCTGACTTGCCTTCTCTTTTCCCCCACAAATATTAAGCACTTGGCTGTGGGCATGGGGCCAGAAAAACGATAGAAAATGAGACCCAGGCCCTGTTGGCCCGTATGTCCAGGCCTTGTGCCAGCAGCAGAAACTCCCACAACACAGACAGCACACATGGCTCTGGGGGGATTGAAGGAAGAATTTGAGAGCCTACCTGGCATGATTTAGGGGTCCACAAAGAAGTCAGCATGAGGTATACCCCTTGGCCCCTCTTTATGCACAGCAGGTCCCCATTTAAAAAGGGCTTGGGGACCCTCCTCTTCCAGTCCTGGAATGCTCACCTCTGCTCCTCGCCCACAGTCGCAGAGACCTGGACATTAACCGGCCTGGAACAGTGCCCAATGCCAAGACACTCCGGTGAGTGCTCCCTAGCCCTCAAGCCTTCCCCAGCTTTTGCCCCCTAAACCGGCCAGACAGCCCTTTTTCTCCGTGTCTGCAGCTGCCCAGTGATGCTGGTGGTCGGGGATAATGCACCCGCTGAGGATGGGGTGGTGAGTGTGAGGCTGTGCGCTGATGGGGGTGGGAGGTAGGAGTAGGGCCTCACTGGGCCCTGGCCAGCAGGACCAGTTCATGACCCAGCCCACTGTAGCCTCAGACCATCCTGGCGGCCTTCTTATCCACTTCCCCTTCTTCCCAGGTATCACCAGCAGCGAGGCCTGCAAATGGGAGGGACTGGGGCCACCTGATGGCCTGTATTCCCTCCCCAGTGTTACAGCCCTCCCCTGGCTCTCTACCTACCTCTGGCACCCCAGAGCCTGAGATCTCTCTTTTCTCTAAAATGTGATTGACTCATTATAAAATAAGTAATTCAGGCACAAATCAGCACCACTTGTACCCATTATGTTGGGGAGGAGCGATGTCACCTCTCTTGTGGTAACTCTGGGAGTAGGTGGCCTGGGAGTAGGGTACCTGGAGGCAGGGTGCCTGGAGATTTGGAGTCTAGCAGTGCCTGGAAAATGCCAAGGCTTCCCATGCCCACCTCCCCTCCCCAGAGGGCTTGGAAGAACAGGGGATGGCCCTACTGGGAGCAGTCTCAGAGTCTCATGTGGACCTTGGCACCCCCTCACCTCACTGTTTTGATTCCTGAGGCCCCTGGGGCTTTCCAGGCCGGTTCCTGCCCCATTCCTGCCCTACTAGCAGTTGGGGGTGGGCCCCAAGAGTCTCAGGCCCCTCAGGTGCCTAAGCTCCAAGGGCTGGGAGAGCCCTGGGAGGAGAGACTGGGAAGGCCAGTCTCACCCAGACCCAAGGGGCTGGCTGTCCCTCTGCCTCCCTGTACCCTCCCTTTGTGGCTCTGGGCATAGAACCTGCCTTCGCAATGGGGAGTAGGGTTGTTGCTGAAGCTAGCCCCTTGTCCTCAGGTTGAGTGCAACTCCAAACTGGACCCAACTACCACGACCTTCTTGAAGGTGAGGCCTCCTCATTCATCCTTGGGCAGGCTGCCCTGGCACAGGCCCAGCCTCAGGGAGGGACCAGCCTGGAGTCTCAGCCAGGGTGGGAGCCTGTGCCAGTGTGGGGGGTCCCCATTAAGCTTATCACACTTTCTTCCTTACAGATGGCAGATTCTGGGGGCCTTCCCCAGGTCACACAGGTGAGACTCTTGGCCCTCTGTCCTTTATATCACCTAGCCTGGGGAGTGGGGAATAGGGGAAGTCTCCACCCCTGGCATCCCAAGCAGCCATCATCAAACTATGTGCCTATTCTGCCCTCCTATAGCCAGGGAAGCTGACTGAAGCCTTCAAATACTTCCTGCAGGGCATGGGCTACAGTGAGTACAACTCTACCCCACCTGTCCCAGACACTGGTGAGGGGGTAGCGGGAGGAGTCATGCTGGTGGGCTGACGCGTGGTGCCAAAAAGTCTGTGGTGTCTGTGCCTTGTGTTATCTGGGCCTGGATGCTGGGCCACACACTAGCTCTACCTGAGCTGTAAGTTGAGTGTCCCAGGCTGTACCCAGCTCTCCTGTGCCCTCAGGGAGGCCTTCAAGCACTGTTCTGATGGCAGTGCTGGGGCTCTTCTCTAGTCTTGGAGAGTCCAGGGCCTGAGGCTGGGGCCTGTCAGGGAAGCCTAAAGGTGAGTTATTCACAACACCCATCCCCTGCTGGGCCAGGGGTCATAGCTGGGCCTATGCGCCTGAGAAGGCCCTTTGCCATAGTGGTGAATGAACCCAGGAGTATCACAGGAGTGGACCTGGAGTCTGGGGAGGGACCAGGGAAGGCAAGTGGGGCCCCCTGGGTGTAACAGAGCTGAAGACAGCTGAGCCTGGGTGGCACATCTGCCGATCCAGAACTAGTGGGCAACACACAGGACCCTGGTGGCTCGACTCTTTCTCCCCCAACACATACCTGCTGGGTGTCCCAGCTTTCCTGCTGCCAGGAAACAAACTTCCTCTCCCTTAATTTGTTATTTTCTCCTGAAGACATCGGTCTCTAGGGCTGGCATCTCTAGGGCAACAGGAGGGGCAGGCTTGTGGGGAAGTCTGGGAGCCCACCCAGGAATAGAATTCCCACCAGCTCCTGTGGAAATAGGGCAGAGAGGCCCAGGCTTCAGAGATGCAGCTGGAGATTAAGGCCAGGTCATGGCACAGATGGTGAACATTTGTGAAGTGACAGCATGAGCACTGCCTATCAGGCTCTGGGATGTGTGTTTCAGGGACCTTGGGAGAAATACCACTCAGTGCCCCCAAAGTGGGGAGGGATGTATTCCATACATGAGGAGACTGAGGCCTGGCAGATGGTTAAGGCATTGGCAGTAGGCTGTGGGCCCCTCAGTGGGCCAGGCCGGAGAAGGGGGATGGGGATGACAACACCACCTGTTGTCAGGGCTCAGGCCACACAGATCAATCTGTGTTGTAGTTCCTTCCAGGGGCCGTTGCTGGGCTGGAAGGGGGGCAGAGATGTGGGCTCTCTGAGGCTTTGGCCCTGCCGTGGCCTTTTCTCTGCCTGTCCTTTTGTCTTCTTTCTGGCCTATCTTCATGCCTTGGCCTGGGACTGTGCTCTTCACTGTGCTGTCTCCCCTCCCCTGTCCTCCCTGGCTCTGTCTTCTCTCTTAGTTGCATACTTGAAGGACCGAAGGCTGAGTGGAGGAGCAGGTAGCCCCATCCCCCCCACCCCAATGCATGGCCCCCAACCTCCCCTCCCTGCTCCTACCTCTGTGCAGTGCTGCAGCCAGGCACATCTTGCTATGGGTTTGGAACCTTCTATGTCAACTCAGAATCCCCAAAGATTCTTGTTATTCTGAAGATCTTGGCCTCCAGTTTGGCCAGGTTGTAAAAGAGTCTTGCTTCTAGGCTGCTCTGGGCTGCGTGGCTTATAGAGCTCTGGGAGCTGGAACCCGACCCTTCTCGGAGATGGAGCCCAGGCCCCACCCTGTCCAAGCCAAATAGGCAGCCAGCTGAGTTCAGGAGGATAGTTTGCTCACTGCAAGTCTTACTTGTTAAACTCTGAATTCAGGGCAATGAGGCTACCACCTTGCATCATCCTCTATAGAAGCAACCCTACTTCCCTATCCTGTCATCCTCTTGAGGGAAGCATAGTTGGAAATCCAGCACATCCCCATTCCAGCTCAGGGGGTCATGGTTGGCTGTTGAGAGGGAGGGTCCTGCTGGCCACAGCCCCTGGGCTCACCAACTGTTGCTGGCACTGCATGTCCCAGGCCAGAGCCCATGCCAGTGCCCTAACTTGAGAGGGGCCTCTCTGTGCTGTTGGAAGAATGGTTCGATGGCTGCTTTGCTTGCATTATCCTTCTCCTGCCAGCAGGCACCCGGCCCTACCTGATGGTCCTCACCCCATCTTGTCTCTGTCCACAGTGCCTTCAGCCAGCATGACCCGTCTGGCACGCTCCCGCACCGCCTCCCTTACCAGCGCCAGCTCGGTGGATGGCAGCCGCCCACAGGCCTGCACCCACTCGGAGAGCAGTGAGGGGCTGGGCCAGGTCAACCACACCATGGAGGTGTCCTGTTGAAGTCCTTGGTCCCACGGAAGATGCCCACCTGCCCGCCCACATTGAGGTCCCACTGCCATCCTTGTGCCAGCTCATTTTCCCTTTAGTTTATTTTTGTAAGGGCAAAGGGGAGGAAATGGGGTTACTTCTCTTTTATTTGAAAGTCAGGGGGGAGTCCATCATAGATCCTGCAGCAGAACAGTCTCTGGATGGTCTGAGTGACTCATTCCTCCCCACTTCCATCTCAGTGTGTTAGCTTGACTGACTTGGACCCCTTCACCAAACTCCCTGTGGCACAGGCAGGCAGGGGTATGGGAAAAGGTCCAGCTCTTGGGCAGGCAGGTTTGAAGACGGGAGGGGGCTTTGAGTGGGTGGGTGCTGGGACAGAAGCATGGAGGCCAGCTCAGGCACTGGCATGGGAGCCAGGAGACAGCAGCAGGGAGCACCAGGAGCCCCTTTCCCTACCCTCCACCAAGCACACCTTTCTGTCTTGTAGCACATGTGACAATCTGAATAGCCACAAGGGGGCGCTCCGAAAAGACAGCCGTTTTCCTGGTGCTCTCTGGGCTGGGCGGGGCTGGTGCTGTAAGGCCAAGTAGGCAGGGGCTGAAGGAGGTTTCTCTGTCCCAGGAAGACAGAACATGGAGAACCCTGAGGGCAGGAACCCCACTGACTGTCCCTTCCAGCCTACACACTCTGCCACCTCCTGGCCCTATCCCTTTTCTGAGCCACTTCTCCCTGAAGCAGAAGTCACTGGTCCTCCGTCTCCACAGTGACCTAACTGGGGATGAGAGCAAAGGCTGGGATAGCCCATGTGTGTTGTGTGCACTTCCTCCATAACCCATACCGCCCCAGACCTTGGGAGCTAGCAGGTGGCCAGAGGCGGGGGCAGCTGAGACATCCCATAGACCCTTATGCTTCCAGAGAACAACTCAATCATCAGTAGCAAGTGGTGTTTCTAGATAAGAGCTCTGGTTGCTAGGCATCACTAAGGAAGAGCATTTACCTGGAGAAAACTGGTCCAAGGAGTGAGACTTCTACAGTTCCACATCCCCATCTCAGCCTGCTGGGGTGGGCATGGGCTGGGGTTGGCTGAAGTTCCTGATGTGAACAAGGGCCGGGTAGATGTGAAAAGCTCCCCACACACCCCAGATCCCTCCTGCTACCTGAAACCCAGGCTCGTGCCGTATACTGACCTCCAGCCCACCTACCTTACCTTGTAAAATCCCCCAGCCCAGAAACCAGATCCTTTGTCTTGGAACCTAAATTGATGGTAAAAACCCCCAAAACAGAGAGGGGAGAGCAATGAAAAAATAAAGGGCTATGGAAGGAGGAGGATTGTCTGTGGGGGGTGTTCTGAAGCTGAGGGGACACCTACGTCCATATTTCTCTGCACAAATCATCCCCCTTCTATAATCTTAAGCCATTACTAGACTGCTGTAGAGCCTGGTGGAAAGTTAGTCTGACCCCAGTTCTGTTCACTCATGTGCTTCTTTTGAATATTGAATGTGACTGAAAGCTGGTAGAATTAATCCCTCTTACTGTAGATAATAATGCAAATCTTGATTTTTTTTTTTTTGCTGTGTTTTCAGATATCTATAAATATCTACACACTATATATATGTATATTGGGTCCTCCTGAGTGTGGTTTTCCATTGGAGATCATCACTTTGGTCAAGGTGAACTTTTAATGGAGTTTATTATTTTCTTCTCTGTACAAAGTAAAGAGCCTAATTTTGTGTATTCTGGTGGCTGATGTAATGAGACTTTCAGATGACAAAGTGTAAAACAAAAACCCTTGTCAATGTAGAAAGAGTTAACTGTGCTCAAAAACTAATAAAGAACCTAAGAAGAATGCAAGTGTGGTGCTGCCATGCCCATTATGGGAAGTTTTTCAATAGACACTGTTTAGATTGAGGCGGATGGTGCTTCTTGGGTTTAGATGGGGTTGAGGGTGTCAGGTGAGGCCAACAGACTATCGTCACATACAATCCCTACATTAATTCTATAAGGTAGATGTTAACCTCTTTCACAGCTGGAGAAACTGAGTTTCAGGATAAAGAGTTTGCCTAGTAAGAGACCAAGGTGACAGATGTACTACAGCATTAGTTGGCTTCAAACCCATACCTGTAACCTCTATTCACTGCCCTGTTTTGTAAATATAACAACAGCATTGCTTCTCCAAGTTTAACCATTTGTTTCGTTCCATTTATTCATGTACCCAACAAATAGTCCCTTCTATGTCAGCTAATAAAGCAAGTAAATAAAAAATCCCGCTGCGCTGCGTGCTATGCAGATGAAAAACGGGGATGTATTAGCGAATGAGGGCAGAAGCGGGTCTACTTTTTTCCCCTTGAGCATAAGGGGATCTATTTTAGATCTAGGAGTCCTCCAGGCCATGCCACTCTGAAACACATACATTCACACAGGCAAACTGCTCAGCTGAACAAATAATAAACGGTTCGATGGCCATCGGTAACCAGGGGTTGAGATCAGGAAGGCGGGGACTGACCAGATGGGGGCACTCACCACTGGCTACCCGCTAGACCCGAGGCTTCCGATTCATAAACCGTATTTGTTCTTGCACCCACACTTCTATCCGAATAAGCCTCAGCTTTCGGGGACAGACCAAAGCAGGGAGGAGGATTTTGTACCTGGCTCACAACCAGGCTCCAGGCGGCACGAGGACAGACCTTGCATTCGGACCACGCGAGTACCACTGCAGTTGCTAGACTCAACTAAGATATTTCCAGGAGGAAGGCTCTCAACTGACTCCCAGCCCCAAATCGGCACCACGTGGCTCTGGTGTCCGGGGCGGGGCAAGAAGCGCCGGAAGTGTCCGGGCGGCCCACTGACCCGCAGGGCGGTGCGCCCTCAGACCATGGCTACCCAGGCAAAGCGCCCGCGGGTGAGTGACCGGCGGCAGGCTCGGGGCTCAACCTTCCCCGCAGCGCCAAACTCTTAACACCACCGCCTGCAGTGTCCTCCCGCGGGTCGCGTGGTTCGCTCCCGCGCCCCCTCCCTCACTCGAGCCCGTCCTCCCGGCGCGCACGCGCCGCGGTCCCTCCGCCCGGAGCAGGGTCTCTGGGACTGGGTAGCATCTATGCGCTCACTTATCTCAGGTGGCCGGGACAGTGGACGGTTGTGACGCGGACCCGGTCGCTGGCTTCCTGAGCTGGTGCGGGCAGGTGGGGCTGGAACTGAGTTCCAAGGTGAGTGTGTGCGCGAAAGGGTGGGGAGAAGGCGGCGCGGCAGGGATGCAAGGCTGCTTTGACCAGCCTTTCCTCCTACTCAGGTGGCGGTAACCCGGCAGGGTACGGTGGCTGGCTACGGCATGGTGGCCCTCGAGAGCGTGCAGCCCGGTGAGCTGCTATTCGCGGTGCCACGGGCTGCGCTTCTGTCGCAGCACACCTGCTCAATCAGCGGCCTGCTGGAGCAAGGTGGGCACACCGGCGGACGGGGGCACCGAGGAGGACTGGCGGGGCCGCGCCGGGGTTCTCACTCTTCTGTCTCCTCTCAGAGCGAGTCGCGCTACAGAGCCAGTCGGGCTGGGTGCCGCTGCTCCTGGCGCTGCTGCACGAGGTGCAGGCCCCAGCCTCACCCTGGAGGCCCTATTTTGCGCTCTGGCCTGAGCTGGGCCGCCTGGAACACCCTATGTTCTGGTGAGAGCTGTGGGAGGGATTGGGGAAATGCCTGCACACTAACCTGCTCCGCCACCCTGCCCTGGAGACAGAGCCCCCAAGCACCAGTCGCTGTAGGGTGTGTGAAGGGAACCTGGGTGGGTGGGGGTGCTCCTGCAGGCCAGAGGAGGAGCGCCATCGCTTGCTGCAGGGCACAGGCGTACCTGAGGCCGTGGAGAAGGATTTGACCAACATCCGCAGCGAATACTGTTCCATCGTGCTGCCCTTCATGGAAGCCCACCCTGAACTCTTCAGCCCCAGGGTTCGCTCCCTAGAACTCTACCACCAGCTCGTGGCCCTTGTAATGGCCTATAGGTTAGTAAATAGAGCCGTGGAGGATAGAGCCCTTTTCTTTATAACTCTTTTGAGGGACAGGAGGGGAAGAACAGTGAAATCCACCCCCAGTCCCTCACAGGGCCTTAGCCAAGTTCTCTTTATGGCAGCTTTCAGGAACCACTGGAGGAAGAGGAGGATGAAAAGGAGCCAAACTCCCCTTTGATGGTGCCTGCTGCAGACATACTAAACCACTTAGCCAATCACAATGCCAATCTAGAGTACTCTGCAGTGAGTGGACCCCACCCAGTTCTTCTTACTTGCACTGATTGAGCATTTGATTCAACCCATTATCATTAGGCTCCATTCTCCTACAAATGCTAAAAATTTTTTGAGGTGAATTAGCACCTCCTGTGTGTACTTTGTATGTTTTACAGTAAAATCGTTAAAACGCAAACTATTTTAACGAAGTTGTGGTTAACTTTTCTGTTAAGCTATACTACTATCATTTATTTGCTGCTAAAGACTGGATGGTCTGTATGGCCATGTTTCATTCCTCCGCGGGCTGCTCTGTGGAGCAGCTGGATGGCCTGTAGTCTCAGGGATGGGGATGTTCACAGAGAGGGCTGTTTACACCAGTTCTATATGAAAATTAAGATACATGTTTTATAGTAGTAAAAATTAGTCACCAGGTGTGGTGGTTCATGCTGCCTGTAATCCTAGCACTCTGGGATGCAGAGGTAGGAGAATCACCTGAGGTTGTCTTAGGTAGGAGTTCAGGACCAGCCTGAGTAAGAGACCCCTTTATCAATTTAAAAAAAAATTAAAATAATAAATAGCAAATATGACTTTCTTAATCCTTGCCTCCATTTGCCTTCCTACTTTGATCTGGCTAGCCACTTAAGTGCTTATGATTACTGCAGAGATTCACCTAAAACATGAAACTGATCTTAAGTTAGCTCACCCCTTTAATTCTACAGTACAGAATCTAACCAGAACTAAAAGGTAGAATGTTAGCAGATACATCATTAGTCCTATGGCTGCATAGCTGCCTGGAGCCTGTTTGTAAGAGGGAAGTAATCATTACAAGACCAGCCTGGGAAACGCATGGCCCCAGCTTCTCTCTTTTACCCCAGAATTATCTTCGGATGGTGGCCACTCAGCCCATTCCTAAAGGCCATGAGATTTTCAACACTTACGGGCAAATGGCTAATTGGCAACTGATTCATATGTATGGTTTTGTTGAACCATATCCTGACAACACAGATGACACAGCTGACATTCAGATGGTGACAGTTCGTGAAGCAGCATTACAGGGTGAGTCTCATTAACTTGACCTTGATACTGCTGGCTATCTATACCTGCCTCAAGTTGCAATACCTTGGCTAAATAGTAGTTGAATTATTTTGTGAGAGTCAAGAGTTTTAGGTGGTAGACTAAAGGAGAAATGAGCCCTTGGGTGTACTGAGCCTTTCATACTACCTACAGGAACAAAGGGTGAAGCTGAAAGGATTCTACTGTATGAACGCTGGGATTTCTTATGCAAGCTGGAGATGGTAGGGGAAGAGGGAGCCTTTGTGATTGGGCGGGAAGAGGTGCTGACTGAAGAGGAACTGACCACCACCCTAAAGGTAAGGGGCTTAGAATGACCATTTAATGTTGATAAACAGCTTTAGTGTTTAGAGCAGGGGTCCTCAAACTTTTTAAACAGGGGGCCAGTTCACTGTCCCTCAGACCGTTAGAGGGCTGGACTGCCGGCCCCAGGAGGAGTCGGCTGCTAAGCAGGACAGGCAGTGGTGGCAAAAACACCTGGCAGGCTAGATAAATGTCCTAGGCAGGCTGCATGTGGCCCTTGGGCCATAGTTGGAGGATATCTGGTTTAAAGCAAGAGCTAGAAAATAAAAGAGGAAGGGTGGGATATACGGAGAGGACATTTGAAATGCTTAGATTGGGTCTCCTCTAAATTAACTTCAGAAATATATCCTAATTAAAGAGCCCCATGGTTGCCTCTAGGTACTGTGTATGCCTGCTGAGGAGTTCAAAGAGTTTAAAGACCAGGATGGATGGGGAGACGATGACAGGGAAGAGGACAGCCTGACAATCACAAACATTCCCAGGCTCAAAGCATCATGGAGACAGCTTCTCAGAGACAGTGTTCTATTGACCCTGCAAACCTATGCCACAGACTTAAAAACTGAGCAAGATTTACTCAGTAATGAGGTCTACACCAAACTCAGCTGGCGAGAACAGCAGGCCTTACAGCTTCGCTATGGTCAGAAGATGATCTTACATCACTTGTTGGAGCTGACAAGTTAGTAGGTTCCCTGAAGGAACAGCAATAAGAACTTTATTCTAAATTGATACTCATTAATGCTTAAAAAGGAAGAAAACTTAGACCTTTTTGCTTTTCTTATTAAAAACTAAAAAAAATAGCTAAGTCATTATGGTAAGATTAACTGAGGTAAGTGATGTGTAAGGATTGAGAACAGGAGATTTGATGATAATGGATCAATGCTAACATTGCTAAATGATAGTTTACACATTTTATAGCTGTTTTGTTTTCTATTTTAACCAGCAGAAATAGAGTGGTGTTAGGTTTTCTTGTGTTCTAGCATTTAATAATACGGACTTCAGGAGTAGACCTGGTGCAAATCTGGGTCTATTTTGAGGCAGTCATTTAACCTTTAAAGACTGTGTGAGGAGTTAACAAGCTGCATAACTGACATTCAGAGTGCTTGCTTCAATTCCACCTTCAGTTATGTAATCAGCAGTTTGAAGTTTGCTCCAGATAGCACAACTCACCCCTCAAACATCAAACACCAAGGACACTCAAGGCCCACACATATAGGACTTAAGCTATTTAATTATGTCCTCCCTGGCCATAAAACCTGACACATTCAAAAGATGAATTTTAAGCTCCAGCAGTTTTCCACTGTTCGAAATAGGATGAAAAGCACTATGCAAAAATGTCCTTGTTTCTTTAAACACATGCCAACTTACTAACACATCATTATCGTTCAGCAAGAAGCTGGTATTCCCCAGTGGCTCTGCAAGGCTGGGCTATCTGTCCACTTTCCTCCTCACCACCAGCACTGGCTGCTGCTACTGAGAAAGGCACAGTGGACTCAGGTGCATGTCATGACTTTAATGTTTAACTATAGTATGCATACACATACAAGAAGTAAAGCCTGAGAAAGGCTACAAAATACAACACAGGGACCAATACATCTACAAAACATTCAAAATCCTTACAAAAAGGGGCTGTATTGGTCCTTTTGACTTCACTGTTGTCATTCAGCTTAGCCTGCATTCACTGGGGTAATGAGGAAGGGCAGTTCATTTAAGATTTGGTTCCCCGTTTTTTCCCCACAATCTGTAAGTATCAGGAGAGAGGCATTTTTAGACCTGGTTGTGTTTTCCCCATGGAAAATGAGCAGACCTATCTCACAAGGTCAAGGTATATATTCTCCAGCAGAAATGAGAAGCTGGTATAACTCCCTGCAGTTGGCTTTACAGTAAGTTTAGGAGAAGCAAAACAAAAATCCACAGGATCCCAACTTTGAGCCCTTCCTATGTTTCCTGACATCTAATTCTAGCACATCCCCATTTTTTAATAACTTAGGGATTTTCAAACTTCTCTGTCCACATTAAAAAATAATTTTAAACTGGCTTTCTGCTGTTGTTTGGGACACCAGGAATGTCAGAAGACATGGAGCTATGTGCCCTCAGACAAGTGCATAGCCATCAGCTGCCTTTCTGTTACAAGATACCAGTTTATGTACTTGCCTTGGAAACAGTTTGCACAAACCCAAGAAGTTCCAGACAAAGGTTTTCTCTTTCATATATTTACACAAGTTCAAAATGATATTCACAGCATCTTCTAAATTTTGGCCAATAGTCAAAAAAAATGCATTTAAACTTTGGAACGTGCCCACATAGATAGGAGGCTGACCCCAACAGTAGTTGGGGCAGATACCCGAGAACCAAAGGACTAGGAAAGTCAGGAAGAGCTGAAAGGATTCTTCAGTCAGTTCATAAAACTTGGTGCAGTGGGACCTCCACGCTGGCATGTTTACAACAGATGGTTCCATCTAACTGGCACCCGTCCCTTCCATTACTTGCTGAGCCTGCTTCTGTCCCATGCAGCATTGTGCAACTGACTGGAATAACCTGAAATGAAATAGTTACAAATTTACTTGTGAGAAAAGTTTAGACTTTTAGTATCTTGCATCTCTTTTGTTTTAGCTACTAATCACCAACCCAAGCTCAAAACATGGTTTTTATTCTGTTTTCTCATTTCTAGATAATTAAACAATGCTTGTAACTCACTTTTCGATTTCTGGGGCACAGTGTACAAACTCGTGGTTCCAGAACTTAAACGCTGGATTTTTAATCAGCTCAATGAAGGTAATAAGAAGGCCCCAAGGATGTGGCCTATTTACAATCAACCGTTCTAAGAGAACCCTAGAAGAAGGAAGGAAGTGTTAGAATACAAGATAAAATAGAAATTCATGACCTCTCCTCCATTACTTTTTTTTTTCCCTAACTCTTCTGATTATTAAACCTCATGCACAAGTTTTTACACCTTTTAGTAAAGACAAGGTGGAGACGGATTCTGGCTGAAATACCTGGGTTTGGGTCCTTGCTATCTACTTATTGTGCTGTGGAAGACTAAGTACAAGTGAGGTATCTCAGAGCTGTTCAGAATTGGATGGGGGACTCAGTGCTGTGGAAGACTAAGTACAAGTGAGGTATCTCAGAGCTGTTCAGAATTGGATGGGGGACTCAGTGCCTGTGGCTCAAGTGGCTGAGGTGCCAGCCACGTACACCTAAGGTGCCGAGTTCGATTCAGCCCGGGCCCACAAAACAATAACGGCTGCAACCAAAAAATAGCCAGGCGTTGTGGTGGGCACCTGTGGTCCCAGCTGCTTGGGAGGCTGAGGCAGGAGACT
>NW_003852453.1:10643133-10646288 GCF_000181295.1 Otolemur garnettii
AAAAAAAAAACAGAATTGGATGGGGTGGGTGGGGTAGCCACCTATGGAGTAAATACATAGCACCCAAAAAGTTATCACTTCTAAGAATGGCCAGTGAAAAATGAGGAAATCTAAACTCAGTGTAAATGTACATTGGTAATGTTTTTCTGAATGGCAGTTAAGTATTGTCTTATATGTATATAGTTTTACCTACTAATTGTACCTTTTTTTTAATGGTTAATTATCATAATTTTTTATTATTTCAGGTTGAGGGTACAAAAAATTAGGTTACAATGTTTTGCACTCTTATAATTGTGTCCCTCTCCCAAGAGGTGTGCCATATACCCTAACTAACTTTGTGCCCATTAAGTGGGAGCACTCCTATTCCCCTCCCTTCTCCCCACTCTCTCATTCCCCTGCCCCCCACCTTAAATTGATCTGAGTTTTTCTCTTATGTGGGTATTCGATTATCTACTGGCTTCATATTAGAATCGAGGACATTGGATTCTTGTGATGCTTTCCTAAGAAAAATGTGTTCCACTCAATCCTGGTTAATACAAAAGATGTAAAACCTCCCTCTTTTTCAGTGACTGAATATATATACATCTATATATATTCATATATATATATATAGATATATATATATCTCCATTCCTGGGTTGGTGGGCATTTAGGCTATTTCCACGTTTGGGTGATTGTAAATTGAGCTGCAGTAAACAGTCTGGTGTCAATGTCCCTATGATAAAAGGATTTATTTTTATTTATTTTTTTTTTTACCAGTTTTGGCCAGGGCTGGGTTTGAACCTGCCACCTCTGGTATATGGAGCTGCAGTAAACAGTCTGGTGTCAATGTCCCTATGATAAAAGGATTTATTTTTATTTATTTTTTTTTTTACAGTTTTTGGCCAGGGCTGGGTTTGAACCTGCCACCTCTGGTATATGGAGCTGGCTCCCTACTCCTTTGAGCCATAGGTGCCACCCTCTGCCAAAGTTTTAAAGCGCGCGTGTGTGTATATATATCACTGGCATTTTCCTATTTCCCAGTCTCCCTAATGCTTTATAGATAATATATACAGCCTAAGCAACCCACAACAGATTCCTATTGTTAGGATGCACATAGGATTCTGTTACTCCTGCTTAAAACCTTTTAACCCAGAGGTAGGTTAGGAAATTAAGGTCCTTAGCATAATTTCCAATGAGCTTGCATGGTTAAAATGCCACCACCTCAGAGAAGTTCTTGACCTTGGATGAAAAATTTGCCTTTTGATGAAAACTACTTTTCATTTTAACAATGATTCATGTCTAATTCTCTACTTGTGATCTGTGTCTGTGTCCACGTCCATTAGACTACTAGGACCATCTGTTTTGTTCATAACTATATCCCACATTTAATACATTACTGACATGTACAAGATGTTCTCTGAAATGCATAGAAAATCCCCCAAGAATTCAAAGGGTTACCTTGTGATCTGTTCCTGGATAGCTTCAGTGTTGGCCTCTGCAAAAAGGTACAGCATGGTGCAGCTGAAGTAGTGAGTGTGGCTATTTGGGTACCGCAGCTGGTTTGCAATTGCATTCAAGAAGAGGTACCGACCTAAATATTAAGAAACCTCTAGTTAGGACTTGTTCTTAAAAGCTAATGTGGGAAGACATAGTTCTGAAGGGTTTGGTGGTGTTTTTCAAGCTGACACCCTGTCGTAGTGTCAGCTCACAGCAACCTCAAACTCTTGGGCTTAAGTGATTCTCTTGCCTCAGCCTTCCAAGTAGCTGGGACTACAGGTGCCTGCACAATGTCTGGCTATTTTTTTGGTCGCAGTTGTCATTGTTTGGCAGGCCTGGGCTGGATTCAAACCTGCCAGCTCTGCTGTATGTGACTGGCGCCCTGGCCACTGGGCTATATGTGCCAAGCCTAAGGTTTGGGTTTTTGATGGAGGCTTCCAAATTAAACCAAACAGTCCTCAAAACTCCAAAAAGCTTTCATCTCTGTGGGTTTTATTTCAACATTTTCACATTAGAAATTAAAACTAAGGCTCAGCATCCATAGCTCAGTGGATACCACATAAGGGCTGGTGGGTTCAAACCCAGACTGGGCCTGCTAAGTAAACAACAACAAAAAGCTGGATGTTGTGGCAGGCACTTGTAGTTCCAGCTACTAGGGAGGGTGAGGCAAGTGAATCCCTTGAGCCTAAGAATTTGAGGTTGCTGTGAGCTATGATGCCACAGGGCTCTGTAGAGGGCAACAAAGTGAGGGCAACTCTGTCTCAAAAAAAAAAAAAAAAACTAAGATTTTAAAATACTTCTTGAGGCAGATTCTAGTTCATGGTCCTTTGTAGCGCACTACAACCTCAAACTCCTAAGCTAAAATGCTTCTCCTGCCTCTGCCTCAGAATATTTGGGACTGTAGGCATGGATTACCAAATCTGGCTAATTTTTCACAGGGCTCACTCTTACTCAGGCTGGTGTCCAATTTCTGACCCTAAGTGCTCTTCCAGCCTAGGCCTTCCAAAGCACTAGTATTACAGGAGAAAGCCACTATGCCTGGCCCATTAATTCATTTTTGAAAATGGACCCATTATATGCTAATAATATAAATAACGTTACTTAAAACTATTTTCCAAAAAAAATTAGTGAAGGAGTGTTACTAAGTTATTTTACATTTTGCAGGTCTTTTTAATCGTCTGTTTCTACATTCAATCTATTACAGTCTTATATTACATGTAGCCTCTGGAAAATTCTACCATACACCTCATGGAATAAGGAGAGAAAAAAAGCAAGTATTTCAGGACATCTTTCAGGGTTCCCAGACCACACTTTGACAACTATACTATCTTGGAATAAATATCTATTATCTTAATTGGGTTGGAGTGTCTGCCTCTGCTTGGTGTTACCCATGTTTGTAAAACTGTCATAGTGACCCTTAACATTTCCCTAAGGCTGTCCTTTTGTTGCTGAGCTCTGGATGTACTGGTATTTCATTCTGTTAAATCTTGCCTTCAAGCTAACTCAAATCCCTTCTACATATATGCATGCAGTTTATACTCCAGATTAGGTAGCCTCTGAAGAATCCATAGCAAAAAGCAGTAGTTCCCCTTCTAAATTACATGCATGCATGCTAAAATAAGCAGGACCATATCACTAACTAGGACCTAACTGGGGTCTCTATGATAAGAATGACT
>NW_003852453.1:10646663-10684406 GCF_000181295.1 Otolemur garnettii
CTGGTAAAAAGAAAGCTAATGAAACAATGTAACATGAGCCTATGTTTAAAGAGACTTTTTTTCACACTAAAATACTGTAGTCATACACACCAAAATATTAACTGATGTAGGATTCTGTTTAATTGATGCTTTTTTGTATTTTCTATGAAATATGAAAGCCCCTATGAAGCCAAGACCCTGAGCTATCTGCACTGAGCAGATAATGTCCAATTAAAGACCTTAGTGAGGCTCGGAGCACATATGCCAGAGCTGGCAGGTTTGAATCTAGCCCAGGCCTGCCAAACAGCAATGACAACTACAACCAAAAAATGGCCAGGCGTGGTGGGCACCTGTAGTCCCAGCTACTTTGGAGGCTGAGGCAAGAGAATCACTTGGGCACAGGAGTTTGAGGTTGCTATGAGCTGTGATGCCACAGTACTCTACTACCCAGGGCAACAGCTTGAGGCTCTGTCTCAAAAAAAAATAATAATAGAAGACCTTACTGACATTCTTTATTGTGACTAAAGCACTTCTGTATTTTTGTGATGAGACTGTGGTTTTTTAAAAAAGCCAAAGTGAACTCTGGTGAACTAGCAGGTTTCACTCACCCTCAGTGTCCAAATCCACAGCCAGGTTCTGGAAGATATCCATGTGTGCTGAGTGGGTGATAGTGCTCATTGAAGGTGTGCTGCCCTTATTGTGGATGTGCGCAATGGCCTGAGTTCCTACATAGAGCACCAGTGCATTGATGAGCTGGAGGTTGTAGCGATTGCCAGGCTCGTTAGATACCTTAAATGAATAAAACAGAAAACTTATACTTAATCCACAGAGGACTGTGTCTCACACCAGCATTATTTCTTCTTGTACTTTCATAGAAATGCTGAACTGTTCTCAACGTTATGATTTAAATGGCAGGCACTGCTTGAGTTTGTGAAGTTATTTAATAAATACACAGCTGCCCCAAAAGTGGTTCTATCAACAAGAGAAACATGATTTCCCTTAGTAAGCCAAAGCTGTCATCACTATGCTCATTGCACAGCTCTAAAGTAAAGTTTATAAAGTTTAAATATGCACTATCCCAATTAAAACGTAAAGATTTAGAGAGGAAACAATTTGTGGTTGCAGGCTGTGCAAAGATGATATAACTTCAAGTCATTCCATATAGCAAGATGAACCAGAATCTATTCAGAAAAATCTTAAAGAGTACAAACATACCGTCAGCAGTCAGTCTACCCTTAGAGAAAAATCACAGTTGCCTCATTGTGTGACTGACAAAAATAAGCTAGTTAAAGTACATAATCCCATTAAGCCCACTCAATTTACAAAAATGAGAATAGTTTTTAAATCCTGAAGTCAGGCTGAAAACACTAATTCCCAAACACACAGGATTGAGAGTAGAAAGTGCTTTCTATGGAAGACATAGCTAAATTTAAGCCAAACCAATTAACCTGTAGGTTGCTGCGCAGGTCAGACAGAAAAGTGACTGGCGATCGAGTTTTAAGATAGGAATCCAAATCCTTTTTGAACTGAGGTGGCATCACTCCAGTGAAATTGGTGAGAATCCGGGGTGCAATGTTAATTTCACTCAACATGTCCACCTGCCACAAATTCAAGAATCACAATATGTAGAAGAAGTTAAGAGCAAATTATAACCCATGCTAAAAAGTGGTAGGATTGCTTTTCTAAAACTATTTGTATTACAATGTCTTCAACAGTAGAGTTGCCACTTTCCATTAGTTTAATCAGTCTTACTTTAATCAAAAGAACTTTATAAAAAAGAATTTCTCATTCTAAGGGCAAGGTACCTTTTGTAGAGAGGTCTAGTTTGCATCACTAACAGACTTTTCCTGTACTTGGATTTCAAAATGAGTGTCCAAAACAAGCTTCCTCAATCACCAACAGTCTTTGTAATAAGAACAAGATGACATCATACTTACTACTTTTTAAAAAACGCATGTGAAGAAAATATCAAAGAACACAAAAAAATAGGCAAGGGTAGTAGTGTATGCCTACAGGCTCAAATAATCAGAAGGCTGAGAGGCAGAAGGATAGCTTGAACATAAGAGTTCAAAACTGTAGTGCACTAGGATCACACCTGTGAATAGCAACTGCACTCCAGCCAGAGCAACACAGCAAGACCTCGACTCTTTAAAAACCAAACAAATCAAAAAACTATAGTAGCCATGTCAGGATAGTGTGATTACAAGAGGTCCGTCTCTTCATTACATTTCAACAATTTAAACAAAATATAGTCAGCCCTATGTGTCCTTGGGATTCATATCCAACCAAAAGGTCAAACATATTTGGGGTGGGGAAGAATCCAATTAAAAAAAATTTTTTAATTATAATGTTAAGAACTATTTACATAGCATTATATGAGGTACCCTAAGTAATGTGGAGATAATATAAAGTTTCTGAGAAGGTGTATGTAGGTCATATGCAAATACTATGCCATTTTACATAAGGGACTTGAATGTCCTAGAATTTTAGTATCAAAGGAGTCTTGGAACCGATTCCTTGAGAACATCAAGGTATGGCTGTACAAAAGCACATGTACATGTGTGCACACACACACACAGAATACCTGTGAAATATGGGCATTGAATTACATTTTTGCAATTCTTCACCATGTGAGGGTCCACCCAGCAAATGACTGACCTCATAAGTAGGGTGAAGTTCTGTAAATACAGCTGTATCTAATATCAATATTAAGATGAAAAATGGCAACTAGAACAATACTGTGAACTAATAATATTCAGCAGCACCAATAGCAACAATTATATCCTATCAGGCTTAATAACAAGATTGTTTCCCTGGAACAGTACCCTTAACTAACAAATAACTGTGTATATTGGGGAAAGGATGGAGGCTGGTAAACAGTCTGCTTATCAGAGAAAGGACTAAAATACTGAAGTACAACTTTTTCTTAAACTGTTTGGAACTTTACCTTCAGATTAGGAGTGAATGGGTCTGGGAGCCTCATGTTTCTTGGGAAGGCACTCAGGATCAAATTTCTTAACTGGATACAATTAGGTGGGATCACATCACAGAACCCATAATGGTAATCACAAAGGAACTCTGGGAAATCATGCAAAAGAACCAGCAGCACTCTTAAAGTGCCCTATTGTTTAAAAACAAGAAAAACATTTCCATACTAAGGAAAAGGAAATAACATTTTTCCCATTATAAATTTAACTCTAGTATTTTTTTAAAGCAAAAACATTTGATAACATTTTTTAAAAAGTTACAGGCTTCAATTAACATTAGTAATACCACAGGTGATTTATCTAATATTTCTATCTAAAAATTATGAATTTGGTGGCACCCAAAGCTCTGTGGGTAGGGCACGGGCCACATACACCGAGGCTGGCAGGTTTGAACCTAGCTCAGGCCAGCTAAAACAATGACAACTACAACAAAAAAATAGCTGGGCATTATGGCAGGCACCTGTAGTCCCAGCTACTTGGGAGGCTGAGGCAAGAGAATCGCATAAGCCCAAGAGTTTGAGGTTGCTATAAGCAGTAACACCATGGCACTCTACCCAGGGCGACAGCTTGAGACTGTCCAGAATTTATAGCGTTAAATGAATATGCCAGAAAAGGAGGGCGGGGGCAAGCAATAGTGTAAAGTCTATCTTCAAGAACTTAAAAAGACAAAAAACCACATACATATATATATTAAAATTTTAAAAAGTCTTTAAACTTTCAAAGGTGAGTAGGGAGGAAAAGCTAGAAAGTAGTTTCTAGGAAAAGAGTAAGAGAATTGATAATAGAATGTTCAACAATTCTTATGCTAATATGACAATTCAGGTACATAAGTAGTACACAGAAAACCTTTGGCAACCTGCGATAGGTACAGATTTAAGTCAGAAAAGGCAATTTTTAATACAGTTTTTAAAAACTGGTAATTTTGACTACAATAAATTTTAAAGCCTCTGCTCCTCAAAAGACACCCATTCATTTTAAGTAAAAATGAAAACTGTGAGAGTGATTTGAATATAAATTAACAAAGGGCATGTATCTGGAATATACGAAGAACTCTCATTTTTAGACAATGAAAAGAAAAAAGTCAACAATCCAATAGAAATAGCAAAAGAATGGAAGAGGGACATCACAAATGAGAGATATCCACATGGCTGATCCACACATGAAAACCTCACTAAGAAGTCATCAAGAGAATTAAGCAGACTCAAGCCCTTATCTATCACAGCACACTGGGAGGTGAGACAGGAAGACTGAGGTTGCAGTGAGCTATGATGATGATGCCCCTGCAGCATCTAGGCCACAGAGCAAGATTCTATCCCCTCCCCATTAAAAAAAAAAAGACATCAAGGAAATGTACATTAAGTACAGAACAAAATCTTACTGCACAACTGCCAAAATGAAAGACAGTATCAGGTATGGAAAGATGTGGGGGGGAACGGTGACTCTTGACATGCTGCTGGACAGTATAAACTGGTACACTTTGTAAGACTGAAGTACCCACAAAAGTTGAACATACACATCCTATGATCTGGGTCCTGGTTATGCAAGTGCTTTATTTTCACTCTTTAGTGAATGTACTCACTTGAAAGGTTTATTTATTGAAAAAGGGCTCATAGGCTCGGCATCTGTGGCTCAAGTGGCTAGGGCGCCAGCCACATACACTTAAGGTGGTGGGTTCAAATCCAGCCCAGACCCGCCAAACAACAATGGCTGCAACCAAAAAGAAGTAGCCAGGCGTTGTGGTAGGACCTGTGGTCCCAGCTACTTGGGAGGCTGAGACAGGAGACTCGCTTGAGCCCAGGAGTTGGAGGTTGCTGTGAGCTGTGAAGCCACAGCACTCTACCCAGGGGGATAGCTTGAGGCTCTGTCAAGAAAGAAAGAAAAGAAAGAAAAGAAAGAAAGAAAAGAAAGAAAGAAAAAGGGCTCATAGACCTAGCCAAAAGTATTTTTCTTTTTAGTCCTAGAAGTTATTTTAACTTATAAATCCAAATGAATTACCTTATAGAGGATTTGCATAGGTTTAGTGAGCTCCACGTTTCTAAGGAAAGGTGCTAAATATTTGAATAAATCAATCAGTAGCTGTGCATACATAGGCCATCCCTAGAACAAAGAAATATACATGAGTCATATTACACTCAACTGTTACCCTACCACCAAGAGTTGCCCAGGCAGCTACAGTGGGACTCACTATGTTCTTCATACTAATATTAAGTGTAGAATATTAATGTAAGTACCTCTCAATGGTATGAAAAGGGACCAAGTAATTATGGAGATAGTAGGAAATAATATTTCAATCAAACTGGCATCAGAGATTTTAGGACATGTTGGTATTCATGCCTATAGCAAAATTAAGAAAGGGAAAGGAGAAAACCCTCAGGAAATTTCAGATAGAACACAAAACACTCAGCCAGCTGAAAAAATAACAACTAGAAATCCATTTTCTTAATTCCTTCTTTTGATTAAGTACTGCAGTACTTAATTTCTTTTCCCACTTCTAACTCCTGCCAAATAACCTTGTCAAGTTTATAACATGAGTCCTCTATTGTTAGCCAAAGTTGGCCCTGCTCAATGTGCTAACCACCATATCAATTATGTTCATTTCATTCTTGTATAATTTTATTCACTATGTTGTGTTCCTTGTTTCTGGAGTGTCCTTACCCAACAAACAAAATCAACTTAATTTACGAGTTATTTTGCCTTCTTTTTTGCCAAGTTCACTTCAGCCCTAGTCACACTTTTTACAATTTGATGGACCAAACAGAACACATGCTCTCTGTAGTAGAAATCTGCCATTTAACTGAAAGATGGGAGAAAAACTTCCAGTGTTAACTATAAAGTATTCCCAATTAGAGTAAGAACTCTTTAATAAAACTTTATCATAATCCTTCAAAATAAAGTATCCCAGGGGTTCTCAACCTTAATGTGAGGCCTTCAGCATTTATTTAGACTGAGAATATGTAAAACTAGCAAGCTCCAGAGACCCATTTATAGATTTATTCAAGTATCTGCTCAAGTGGCATCAAAAAACCCAGAAAACCTTTTCTAGTATATAAAAGAAATCATTCTTATGAATGAAAAAAAATCACATTTATTAAAAAAAACAATAAACCTTGAGAAAATGACACAGAGGTGGCCCACAACAGAATGGAAGAAGCAACACTCTAATCATTCCCTTTTAGGTAGAAGCAGTCAAGTACTTGTTTAAACTTCTCTCCATTACTTGAGTAAACACTAAAAAGAATAATTTCCAACTAAGAGTTGGAAGAAGTAAAATTACTACTAAATGACCAACAGAAATCTATAAGCAGTGCTGAAAGCCCCAGATAGTTATTGTCTTCATCTGTAGGAGATAAACTGCAGCCACACCTTCTGCTGTGGCGTATGTGCCAGCATTCTTGCAATAAATATCCGATGAGAGATCAGTTCAAGCCAGGCATATACAAAGCCAGGAGCTTTGGTAGGCCTCAAGATGTGGAATGTATTGCTGAAAGAAGAAAAGGCTTAGTCAGAATCATAGTGTCACTTAAATATGGTAAGCAACACAAGAGTGCAGGCAACATGCAAGTTATCTTGCAAATCAACATACCTCAAGATTCATAAATAATTCTCCTAAAATTTTACTACACTAAACCAGCAATCTTAAACAGGAAATCTCTATTAAATACAACAATGCTCACCAGAAAGCTGTAAGTGTCTGGAAGTTAATGGTTTCTAACACATGCTCAGGTGCATTGAGTTCCAAGAGCAGCATGATAAAAATTCGATGGTAGGGAAGCTGCTGAAATTCACTTTGCCGAACATCATGATCCTGTAGGAGAACTCCTACTACTATACCAAGGACCTACACGGAATCCATAGAGTAGAGCTTGTAAATCATACAGATAATTCACTTACCACTTTAAGTCATGTTTTCTTTTAACCTTGCATTTTTAACCCCACATTAAAGTAGAGGATATAGTCCATTTTAATATAACATTATATGCTGGCCTAAAAGGGGCCATACATTGGTTTGGTTTGGCCTACACTGCTTTATGAATTTTCTTTGAATTTTACCATCTTTGGACCAGATCTGTATATACATTCTCCACAAACATCGAATGTTTTTTCTAAAGCAATAAAAATCAGCATAGTCCTCACATTTCACCATGTTAACACAATCTAACAATCTAATTCTTCTGGTCTGACCTGAAGTTGACATGTGGCAAATGGTTTACACTTGGCATTTAGTAGGTGGGAGCCAGGGAAGCTGTTAGACAAGCAGAGATGTCTCTTGAAGAACTGTCCTGCACTCCACTTGATCTGCCTGCTGCACAGTGAGGGACATGAAGAACCCATTTGTAATTTCCCAAATCCAAAACCTAAATCCATTTTCACACATATCTTTGTATTATTTTAGTATTTCAAATTTCTAAAAACTCTCCTGTGTAAATCAAAGTCGGTAACCATCACTCACGGTATCTGTGTTGCCAATCTGTTACCAGAAAAGTGAAGATAACTTCTTTCAAGTGACTCAACTAATAATAAAGCCTTTAAACTCCCAGAAAAGTCAGTAATTTGCACAGTAAGTGCCAAATCAAAATATCCACAGAGCATGGCTATTTTAATGCGATTAACTACTAAATTATTTAATTAAGCAGTAGATACTTTTAGCCACCCATTCACAGTAATTCTGTCTGTAGGGGCAAATCTCATATTACCTAAATATCTTTTCTATTTTAGTCATTATCAACTAACATCCTAAAAAATACATTATGATCCTTTAGGACAGAAAAAGGATCTTACAAAATGTTTTGAGGGAGGGCTGGGCCTAATAAGGTTGAGAACCACTTATGGAGACTTCAAGTGTACCAAGACTAAGGCAAGAAAGGATTTCAGACCTTGTTCAGCAGATTTATCTTTGTGACAGTGTTGGTGGCCTCCCCTGAGTGTTTCACTAGCAATGCAATGAGTCGAACAAAGGCATCCAGGTTGTGATAGCACTTGGCTCGGATCATGGTAGGATTAGCAGCAGGATTATGCTGCTGTTCAGCCTGAGCACGGTAACTGATTTCAACACACATTTCAGTACACAGACGAAAGAACCTTGTTATGAGATCGTCAGTCTTCAGTATTCCTTGCTGGTGCATCTACCATGGAAATAAAAAAATACACACATTTAGATAATACACATAAATGAACTTCATACTTTAATTTTCACACTTAATGCTCTTTCATTTGTTCCTATTATCACAATTCTATTTCTTACATCATAAAAAATGTCACTAGAAGAATTACTTCCTGATTAAGGAACCATAATAGAATTCTTCCAGTTCTAAGTTTAACGGAAAGTAACAGAGATAATAAGCAATTCTGAACAGCAGGCTACTGCCAAATAATTTGGGAAATTATGCAAATAATTTGCACAATAAGTACTCTCTAGGTCATATTAAGACATTGAGGCCAGACTCAGCGCCCGTAGCACAGTAGTTACAGCGCCAGCCACATACACCGAAGGTGACAGATTCGAACTCAGCCCGGGCCAGCTAACCAACAATGACAACTGCAACAAAAAATAGCCAGGCATTGTGGTGGGTGCCTGTAGTCCCAGCTACTTGGGAGGCTGAGGCAAGGGAATCGCTTGAGCCCAAGAGTTTGAGGTTGCTGTGAACTGTAACGCCATAGCACTCTACAGAGGGTGACATGGTAAGACTCTGTCTCAAAAAAAAAAAAAAAAGTCCTTGTGGACAATGTATCTTTCCTGCAAGGAAGAGAATACATTATGTAATTTTCACTTTCTCATAGAATTTAAGACAATTTACTTCTCAAAGAATTGGAGATAACTTCCTCCAGTTCACTTAACCAATAACAGAGCTATGGAAAGTCTAACTAGCAAACCTTCCTTGCCCCCCACCCCCACCCCCCAAATCAGTAAATTGGCTCAGCGCCTGTAGCTCAGCCACATACACCGGAGCTGGCAGGTATGAATCTAGCCCAGGCCTGCCAAATAACAATGACAATCACAACCAAAAAATAGCCAAGCACTGTGGCAGGTGCCTGTAGTCTCAGCTACTTGGGAGGTTGAGACAGGAGAATCAAGCCCAAGAGTTTGAGATTGCTATGAGCTGTTGACACCACAGCACTCTACCCAGGGCGACACAGTGAGACTGTTTCAAAAAAGGGGAAAAAAAAAATCAGTAAGTTGTGTAATAATGAAATGAAAATACCTACAGATCATGTCTGGCTATTTTTAATGTAATAAACTTATATTATCAACTATCAACCATTAACATCCTAAAAAATACATTATGATCCTTTAAAAGGATCTCTTACAGTGTAATGTAGTAAACTTAGTTAAAATAAAGTGGAAAGGTAAGTTTATTTAAAGAAAGGAAAAACTACAATTATATCATGAATTTGAAATGAAAATAGAGCAGAAAAGTTAGTTGGCTAGCCCCCATCCCCACCCCCAAATGATGACGACTACAATAATAGTAAAATAAGCATTAAGGCTACAGAGGAAGGAGAAGCTATTTACTAAACAAAGAAACCAGGCCCAGAAAGAAAACTTGAAGGTTATCTTGAAAATTTTAAAATAATTAATCTTTCCCCAATAGGCTATATAAAGGAGCTAAAACTGGTGGGGTTATGATAATGTGCCCTTGCACAGCAAAGGGACATTATTCATATAGTCTGAAAATCAGGGGCAAGAATGAGGACAGTCTGCTATGATCAAGAAGGGAAGAATTTTCTTTTTTCTTATTTTTTTCATTTGTTTGCTTTTTAGAGTGAGTTTCCTTCTGTCGCCCTGGGTACAGTGCGGAAGCCTCAGCCTAGCTCACAGCAACCTCAAACTCCTGAGATAAGAAGGAAAGAATTTTCAAAAAGATGCAAAATGAACAGCGAAGTGTAATGCATCATCTTTTTCTAAGAGAAACAAATGAGAGCAAATCAGCTAGCAAGAAGAGCTGAGACAGACGCCACATCCATATCCATGAAAAAGCAATGATCACCAAGAACAATTTCTTTCTTCAAAATCAGAAATCAAACTATAAACATGCAGTAAAAGCTTTACAACAGGGTATGTTTTGTAAGTCCCTGGATTCTTTTAGAGAGGAAATTAACTTAGTATGATGTATTCAGTAACATTTATCTTAAAAAATAAACCCGATTTCTAACAACTTCTAGAATTCAAATCATCTCTTCCATATTCAATTGTTATTTGAAAACAGATCAAATTTATATATTATTCTTAGTTTTAGTTTCAGTTTGAATAAATATAATAGTCAATAAATATGGAGACATTAGCAAACAGTTCACCCTGACCAAATATTATAACAGTTCCACTAAAAGAAATTCTTAGGCCAGTTCTGGAAAAGTACCTCTCTTGTCAAGTTACATTATAATTACAACACATTGACTTACTGTGTCTTATTCCCTCAGTAACTTAGAGCAGCCAGTGAATCAAAAGCAGAATACTAAATGGTACTATGGCTCTTTCTTTTTTTCCTATTCATACTATTCACAAATATTCCTGTCAAACCTGATTTTTAGGTAGCAGCTTGGTTCCTAACACTGTAACTCAAAGTCCATTTGCATCAAATTTAATAAAAAGGAACTCAAGTTCTTCCAAAGGAACATGTTACTACACTTAAGTAGATAAGCTTTTTTTTTTTTTTTTTTTTGCAGTTTTTGGCTGAGGCTGGGTTTGAACCTGCCACCTCCACTACATGGGGCTGGTGCCCTACTCCTTGAGCTAAAGACGCCGCCCGTAGATAAGCTTCTTAAATTAGCAAGTACACTGAAATGTTCTACCCTTTAAATATCGAAGCTTTTTGTTTTGCCATATTTTTTTAAAATGGGCTGTATTATGAGAATTTTATATATTTACTAGCCCATAATCCCATCATTGTTGACAATCAAGCTAGTAAAATTACATTTGGCAGTCTCATTATTCATTATCTGACCCATCATACTTTGAAGCTTATGACAAATGAAATGGGATAAAGAGAACTAAAGGTGGGCAGAAAATGCTGGCTTTACTGCTCAGTTATCAATGAGGAGGAAAACAGGCTATTTATAAACAGTATGATGGCTGTTTAGCATAAGTATAGAGGTAAGTGACGACAGGTACATAATACTGAACTTTTAATATTGGAGGCATCACACCCTACTTATGTTGAATAAAAAGCACCTTTCTTTCCAAAAGCTCTACCTGTCCAACAAACGCAGAGAAAGCTTTGGTACTGTCACGGCCAGCAGCTGCTGAATGGTAGAGATTCACCCATTCCCTCAGAAGATACTCTGCCTTCTCCCTCAGGCCTGGAGGGTCATCGTACTCTGAGGCTTGAGAGATCCCAGAATGCATCATAAAGTTAGGGCCTCCATGAGCACGATCAATCATTGCTTCATAGTTGGATCGCACTACTTCCATCAGCTGGGGCAATCTAGTACAATAAATCCAGAGTGAAAATCAGTCTATTCATGACTGTGATTTCACAGACATACAGTTGGACAATTTGCTTGTTTAATAGAAACCACAAGAATGACAATCACTTTATCATTTCCATATTTTTATTTTGGTTTGTTTGCAGTTTTTGGCCGGGGCTGGGTTTGAACCCGCCACCTCTGGCATACAGGGCCAGCACCCTGCTCCTTTGAGCTACAGGTACCACCCCATCTCCATATTTAAAACAAAACTATCTTTGGTCTTTTCATATCTGCTGGCTTATGAGGACATAATATACAGTTATGCTACTTTTTACCCAAAAAATATATGAAATAGACCTAATTTTCAGAGTCAACAAATATTCACTACTTACACATTGTGGGACAGGCTTTATGTTATGTCTGGTGATTCTCAATAGTTCTTTGAGAAATTATTTCTATTTTATGTAAGAAATAGGCTTAGGGAAGGTAATGATCCTTAAATCAGAAAGCTCTAAAGTAGCATAACCAAGGCTTAAACTCAGGAGTCTGACATCAAGCCTAGTACTGTATATACTGCTCTAGGTCGTGAAGGCTTAGCAGTTAGTCAAGCATTCCTACTTCAAAGGACAATATTAGACCTCATCAAAGCTTCCTACATATTGTAGGTACAGCAGTTCTAACAAGTAATGTTAGTGTAAATCTGCATGCACATTCATTTCTAAAGCTCACAAGAGACTATAAATGCACAAGGATCCCAAAGCATTTCATCCTCACCCTTCTGGAGCATTGCCTCTGGAATGAGCATTAATCCTCATGAGGGTTTCAATAGTATGAAAGAGATCTGCCTCGGTAACATGGGCAACACTCCTTTCATCCACCAGCAGGATTTTTACCAATTGCATAGCAAATGCCACAGCCATGTAGTTTAAACCATTCTCCATTGACTGGCAACACAGAGAAGATAATGTAAGAAAAAAAGGACTTAGAGTAAACACACTTCCTGTGTTATTTGGTCAGTTCAAATAAATTCCTTCCATACCTGAGCTAGGTGAAGATCATACTGCTGCATATTAACCAAATGATTGCGAATTAGCAACTCCACTGCCTCCACATTATACTTATATTCATCTCGACATTCAATTAGGCACCTAGAAAAATTCAGTATTTCTTTATTCATATGGACTTACCATACTGTATCAGGTAACACAAAGAGTCCAGTTTATTCGATGGAAACTGTTCCAAATTAAGGAACCCTAGAGAGTCTGCCGCAAATTAGTATCTAAGTTTCAAACAGCCAGTAATGAAGTACAGACAGCCCATGCTTTGCTTTTAAAATTCTAGGAAACAAGATTCCATTTAAGGCATTAAAATATTTACATATGAACATCACTGAAGCCTTTTAAAACAATGACCTATAATTTATTCCCCCAAACAAGGTACTGAGTTTCTTTATCCACTATGAGAAGAAAATGGAGACCAGACAGAAAAAAACAACTATTTGACAATTTTTAGTTCTTAGAATTAGGAAGTCCAAATAGTCTATTTACTTTCCAGATAAAAGGGAAACCTCTGGACTTAAGCAGGGCCACATATATCAAAGGGCAGTCCAATAATGGCTATTAACCTTGTGATCTGTTTGTTGCACCATGGAGACCCATATGCCCGGCCATCCTGCAGAGCTTTTAGGACCAAGAGGTGGCATTCCCTGTAGCGCAGCAGTAGGTCAGCATCAGCACCACTTGTGGCATCTAGCAAGCCCTCTACAGCCTATGGGAGAAAGTGTTTAAAACCACAGAAAACATAGTACTCAGCCCAAATATTAGAGCCAAAAACCAAACCTCAATGCAAACTACAATCTGCCTTATTATAAAGCCTAAATGATCTTCTCTTCACTCTCCAAATATCCTTTTCAGTCACCTAGCATACATACAACTATACGTTTTATTTAGTTTAAGATCATTCTGTGTTCTTCACTATCATAAAATGCTCTGCTGACTCTATATAGTCAAAATCCAGGACTTCCCACTACCCTGCATGATTACCCAAATTCTTGGATCAATCTGTTACTCAAAATATAAAGGGCTATCTTATTTTTTTGCAGTTTTTTGCTGGAGCTGGGTTTGAACCCACCACCTCTGGCATATGGAGCTAGGGCCCTACCCCTTTGAGCCACAGGCGCCACGCAAAGGGCTATCTTTTAAAGTTTCTTTTATAATCCTATTTCCAGAAAATCTTAACTTGATTTATATTAATGTTTTAAATCTTTGGCATAACTGCTTTTAAGTATGTAAACAATGATACGGGTCACTAAATATTTATAAGCCTAGCATCTCCTAAAAGTAACAGCTTGGCTCGGTGCCTGTGGCTCAAGTGGCTAAGGCGCCAGCCACGTAGACCCAAGGTGGTGGGTTCGAATCCAGCCCGGGCCCGCCAAACAACAATGACAGCTGCAACCAAAAAATAGCCAGGCGTTGTGGTGGACGCCTGTGGTCCCAGCTACTTGGGAGGCTAAGGCAGGAGACTCGCTTGAGCCCAGAAGTGGGAGGTTGCTGTGAGTTGAGATGCCACGGCACTCAACCTAGGGTGACATAGTGAAACTCTTTCTCAAAAAAAAAAAGTAACAGCTTAAGAACCAACCTTCTGGAGCAATCCAAGAGCAGCTATGGCATCCCGAGAGTTTCGAGATAATACTACAACCTCCAAAAGACTTCGAAGAGCCTGAGCTTGAGGGTTCATGGCTAAAGCTGGTGGGATGGCATGTAGGTGCTGCTCCAGTTCTGTAATGCACTTATCATAAATCTGTGCTACATCATCTGTTGCCCAAGCTTGCTGTTCCAGAGAAGGAAATAACCAAAAAGAGATAAAAAATTTTAAGGTTTTTCAACGGGACAGGTACCAAATAGATGTAAATAGTTATGTTTACTCTCTTTGTTTTTCTTTTTTCTTCAAAACATGAAAGGTCACTTCCATTCCCCCTTCTTAGACCACTCAGTCTTAATGGTATTACTATGTGGGGCAGTGCAAGGCAAACATAGTGGAAAGTATGCTTCACTTCAGAGTGGAAAACCTGGCTATTAGCATAATCAAGTGATCACAGCAAGTACCAGCAAAAATGGGACAGACTGATGGCAGCATCATTTGTGGCATCTAATAAGCTTTCTATAGCCTAAGTAAGTGAGTGTTATAAACCACGAAAATACAGTCCAAATGCATTACCTGAATCTAGTCATGAGAATACACTGGACAAAATTCCAAATCAGGCCATTTTAGAAAATGGCTAACCTATGATTTTCAAAAGTGCCATAGTGATGAAAGATTAAGAAAACCAAAGATCTACACCAGGACAAAATAAGGGAGATTTTAAATACATGACAACTAAGAGAAATGATTCTAAAATAGGCCTTTTGCGATACATTATTGGGACACTTGGTGAAACACAAACGAGGTCTAAGAATTAGAGAGTAGCAAGGGATTAGTGTTAACTTCTGATTTTAACAGGTGTACTGTGGTCACACAGATATATGTTTTATAAAAAGGAAAAGCTAAAAGGTTCAGGAGTGAAGGAGCCATCAAGTCAGCAACTTACTCTCAAATATCAGGAGGAAAATGTTTTTCCTTGTATTTCCAATTTTTCTGTAAATGACTTCCAAAACTTTAGAAATTCCTATTATTTTTAAAAGGCACATCATGGTGTTACCATATAGATTTTTCTGAGCCAAATATTACAATTAAATCAACGTCATGGATTAAAAAATAAGTAAACCCCCTATATGCCATGTCGATCTAGTACTTAAAACTCAACAGTTGTGGCTATTTTTCTGTAACAAAAGCTCCCAGGAAGCAAGTCATTTATTAAATGTCCAAAACATTTAAACTCTCAGTTAAAACCAAAATAAGTATTTACCTTCATGGGCTGAGCTAAAAATCCTGTAGGCTGACTTAAGTCATTCGTAGGCAAAAAGCCAGGTACATTGCGTGCAAACTCTTCATAAACAGCTAGCTGCTTTGGGTCCACACCGCCAACCTTGAAAGAAGAAAACGTATTTTGATGGGATTCACTACATAATCAATAGAAACTTTTTTTTTTGAGACAGAGACTCACTATGTCGCCCTTGGTAGAGTGCTTTGGCGTCAAGCTCACAGCAATCTCCAACTCTTGGGTTTAAGTAATTCTCTTGCCTCAGCCTCCCAAGCAGCTGGGATTACATACAGGCACCTGCCACAATCCCTGGCTATTTTTTGTTGCAGCTGTCACTGTTATCTAGCTGGCCTGGGTGGGTTTGAACATACCACCCTCGGTGTATATGGCTGGCACCGGAACCAATAGAAACTTTTCTGAAAGTGCAAAGTTTGTGTGTAGGTAAGCACAGGGGTTTTGAGAATATAATGACGTAAGAGTCATCACAACATATAGTAGCCATGAATGAGTATACATGTGCACACAAATAGCTCAGAAGAGGGTTTTCTGTTTCCCTGAATCCTATAAAGAACTTATAAATTTACTCTCTGTTGGGAAATGCCTTGAACGGGACTGTGCCAATTTACCTCTCCCTTGGAGCTTCTTACCACCTTGTTGGCATAAAAGCAATCATGAATAAAAACACTAACACCAAAAAATGTAACTTAAAGAAGCCCCAGTTGGGAAACATATATATTAACATTAACAGACACAAGAACTTTATAGTACCACTTCAACAAACTGAGGGGTGAGAGAATCTAAGCTATTTCTATACCTTAAAAACAGGCAGCCTTTAAGTGAAATGCTACTAAGGTAAGCAGCTTTCTCAAAAACCACATTTAACCCTGCCTACTATCCTAGTCCCAGTAGCAACAAGAATATAAAAAACACCAAGTTAAGGAAGGGAGAGACAGAGCCCTAATTCTCACTTTCAGCCTGATTTGTTCTGGCATCCGCTCAGCTTGATAGGTTAATACAACAGGATCACAGTATCTGCGCCCTTCTTGCCTGGCGTGTTTTCTCAGTTCAAATTCCTGCAAACAAAAAAAGTCACTGAGGTTCTTGTTATAAGGCACTTTCTTAAATTTAAAAGAAAACAAAACTTAAAAAGCATAAGCTAAACACTTACAGTTGCTAATCTCTTGTCCATCTCAGGGCCTGCTTTTTCTACTGCAGTCTTCTGAATAAAACAGCAAGCTAATTCACAATTGTCCTGAGCTAACTGGGCTGCTGCCTGATCCATCATTTCTCTTTGTTGTGGGGAAGCAGTCTGGGGAGGTAGGGAGAGGAAAAACATTTAGAAGTTGATGTAGAAAGATAAAATAGAAGGAAATCCATGAAAAGCTGTGACCTTAAAATAGTTAAATCAGCTTCCTCATCTGCAAGATGAAAATCCCCTGAATATCTACCAGTTTCTTGTGAACATGATGAATATGAAATTCATCATGAATATGAAAGGAATTATTAACCATGACCCTGAGACTCAAGTCTAGTAACTAAGTTATTTGAATAAAGACTATGTGCTTGTGTGTGTACATGCAATGTCACTTTCAATTATTTTGTAGTATCCTACTCAAACTACTTTAAATTCTTCATGGTTAACAGAAATGAAATCATTAACTTATTGTATTTTCTTTTTAAATTGTTTTCTTTCTTTCTATTTATGAGACAATGTCTGTTCCGTCTGTCTATCTATCTATCTATCTATCTATGAGACAGGGTGTGGTCTGTCAGCCAAGCTAGAATACAATTATTGCAACCTTGAACTCCTGGGCTCAGATAATTCTCCTGCCATATCCTCCCAAGCAGCTAAGACTACAGGTATACACCAACACACCAGGCTAATTATGTAATTTTTTATAGAGACAATGTCTCACTGTGTTGCCCAGGGTGGTGCTTAACTCCTAGCATCGAGCAATCTCAGCCTCCCAAAGTGTTGGGATTACAGGTCTGAGTCATAGCATCCAGCCCTAAATCTTCACGTAAACCAACAAATATTTGGGTATCTATACTATTTGCCAAACACTGTGCCGCGGAATACAACAGCAAACAGGGGTGAGGATAAACCGTGATGCTTGGCCTCAAAAAATTTATAATCTAAAAGGAAGAAAAACATTAGCCAAATACAGCAACTATTAAGAATTTCTGTACTACACCAAGGAATAACCAACTTACGCGAAGGGCTGAGGCAAAACTATTTTTCAGGTTTGTAGATATACTCATGAGCAAAGGTTCCCTGCAAGTAATCATAGCCATTCCAGCTGTCAAGTTACGCATCATATGATGAGCTGCTATTCGCATTCGAGATTCCTCAGAATCCAGGGCAAAATCCTTCCTGACTATTTGTTCACAAGTAGTCATGGCAATCTTAATTGATCGATCCACTACAGGATGAACTAGCTCTTGGACGGCCCGTTCAATTGCTTGACGCACGCACTGTTTCAACTGTGGGTGGGCCTGAAACAAGGGAATCTAGGCAGAGAAAGAAGCAAAATAAATCAATAGTTTGATAGCTTATTTCAACGAAACAACCCAATTTCTACTGATAATCACATTATATTTACAATGTTGGCAATCACTTCAAGGTTACCAAAAACTATGAATTTCTACTTAAAATCAACCAATGAAAACTCAGGAAACAGAAGCTGGGGTAAACAGAGGGGAAGGCATTCAACATGTCCTGTGGTGACAGGTATATGTGATTTTTAAAAACTTAAGTTTAATGGGCAAACTATTCATAATAATATTAAGATGTATTAGCTGCTTAAAGACACCTACTTGTTTCCATAAGATTTATGGCTCAAATACTCTAAAAAAATAGCAACCCCTTTATTAGGTTGCAAAAATGTGAAGAGAAATCAAGTTTACAGAAAAAAGACTTCCTACAAAAACTATTATTGCTGACTTGGTGCCTATATCACAGTGGTTATGGCGTCAGCCACATGCACCTACACAGCAGCACAGGCCAGCTAAACAACAATGGCAACTTCAACAAAAAATAGCCGGGGGAATTATGGCAGGTGCCTGTAGTCCCAGCTACTTGGGAGGCTGAGGCAAGAGAATTGCTTAAGCCCACAAGTTTGAGGTTGCTGTGAACTGTGATGCCACAGCATTCTATACCAAGGGTGACATAGTGAGACTCTGTCTCAAAAGAAAAAAAAAAAACCTATTATTGCTGCAAATAATTCCTTACAATAGCAAGCAACAGTGCCTCCTAACAGTGCCTCTTTTGCTTCATCTGAAAAACCATTTCTGATCTTTTATCTTGGGTTTAATTTATACTCTAATACTAACCTTAGTCCTTTTAACTTACTGGATATGGGAAACCAATATAAACAATGTCTTGTCACTTTGACTATTTTTTAAGAGAAGTAAAACAAAATTCCAGTTATACTATATAACAGTTTCAGACCCCTACTCTCGTCAAAGTCTACAACCTAGGAATCTAGAGGGCATGGGGAAAGGGGAGAGAAGGTAACCAAACAGTTCACTTTGTCACAAACTAGGACTTAGGGGAATGGAGCACTATTTACTTACTGTTGGGTTTAGAGTAATGTGTGGTGCCAGGCCTGCAAGGGAATACACATTGATGTCATGGTAGCTGTACTGTGGCTGTGGTGGAACTGTGGCTGTACAGGTGGTACTGGTAGCTGGTGTAGTAGAAGTTGCTAAAAGTAATAAGAGATAAAAAGAGCAAATTTGTTGACTTTACTATAAAATTAGCTGGACAGTGAGTGGTCATCAACTAGTTACACTAATAGGGTTGGGAGTGGGGAAGAGATCTCATAGGTCTTATCTTTCCCACCCTGAAAGGGATATTCTGTTATTTTAACAGAGATGTAAACAAAGCATTAAAACGATGCCCTGACAGTGCCCCATAGCATAGAAATCAATTATGTGGTTATGCCACATTAGCAGGCCCAAGTCTTATAGGCTTAGATGTTCTATATATGATAAGTCTATTTTCAAGGTCACCTTCTCCCTGGTTTACCTTGCGATTCTTGGCTGCTAGGGACTGAGAGAAAGAAAAGCAAATTTATTCTAATCACACTGCTCTGTCACTTAAAACCTCTACACATACTGTCATCACCACCACACCTCCAATCCTCTTGATATAGGTAAAATAATTTTCTACCTGTCTGACCATCCCCCCAAATTGAGGAATACCAAAGGCCACTATGCCATGCAATTATTCCTAAGACTTCAAATAACATAAGAGATAATCTGGCCTAAATGCTGTTAGGTAGAGAAAAGAGAAAAAAGGAGGAGCACATGGCACTAGGAGAGGTTTTGTCTACCAAAAAGAACAAATTAACCAGATGAAATAGATGCCTAGTCCAAGGAGTATATCCAAGGACTGAACAGATGTTTGGTCTACTACAGAGGGTCTCCAAGGACTGACCAAGCAGAAGGAGGCAGAGAAACCACAAACTGAAAATTTGATCAAGGATACAAAAGGGGATTTTTGGAGCATGCTTTTAACAAGGTGACAGTGTCCTCAAGTGACCTACCCTCATTCATACAGTAAAAGTCACAGTTTACAAATGCCATAGCAATCCTAGGAAGTTTCCTTATAAGGTCAGGAAAGGGGAGGGATCCCCAGTTCTGGGAATATTTTAGCCCTTTCACAGAAAATACATAAATGTTCCACCCCCCAGTTTAAAATATTGTTAGGGATTAGCACAAAAGTACAGACTCTAACCTTCAGGAGTTGCTGTTCCTTATTAGAGTAGTCTGCTCTCTACTAACTTAAGAGTGTACTGTACTTTCTATACTCTGTCTTTAAATTCAGGGTTTGTCCTCTTATGGAGATTGATCCATCCTTTCTCTGGGAGGTACGATGCTTTAATAGACGTTGGCACTTTTACTTGTTTACATCTGTTTGACTCGCTCATTTGTTTCCTGAACTTGGTACCACTAACCATTCTTCAGTACCAGGAACCAAAACCAGGGAACATGAACCTGACATCTGATTTCCAAACCTGACAATGGGTATGAGGAACTGATTGATTCATATTTAGTTAAGAATGTCTTATGAATTGCTAGGATGAAATCTAGTAAGTTGACAAAAGGCCTACTCAACACTAACTTTACTTGATAATGTGGAAGGCTTATAATAGAAAGTATACAAAGTTTTAGCACCATACTAGGTAAGAAAATTATAGTTCCCTATATTTATGGAAATGCACCATTTAAGAGAACAGTTTGGTTAACAAATGTCTAGAATAATTAGCACACTTACTTGTGGTTGTAATTGGGGGGAGTTCTTCTGGCTGCTTGACATCTTTCTTTGGAGCAGAGAGTTGCTCATCTAAATTCTTTAGGCGATCTTTATCCTTGAGGAGGTTTCCAGGTTTTAGCTCATTGATGTCTAACGCAAGGTTCTTGCAGAGGACCTCAATCTCAAACTTTAAATTTAACTGCATAATTCCAGTATTTTGATCAGAATTTTAAAAAGAAAAATTCAGTTTTATTCATAATATACTCTACTCCCAACTCAGTTGTTATAGTACTTCTGCTAAAATATTGTCTGCCTTTACTAGAAATTTTAATGATGTGAAGGCAGAGAATATTCCAAAAGATAAACAACAAATTACCTTCAAGTCATGTTCCTGATGTAGCTCAGCTAATACATTCATAATTGCCATTGTCCAAGGGTTTGGTGGCCTAAAAACCTGGGGGGGGGGGGGGATATTATGTTAAGCTGGCCCAAAGCATTAATTTGCATCATCTGACACAGTTAACATTTATACCAATGTGGACCCCTAGCCATCCCACCTATATCATATTTCAGAAAAGCACCAAAACCCAAAACCATTAATTACAATGTTTCCTAAAATTTCACCTAGTCTCTCAAATTAGAAATATCAAGTTTCACAGAGGAAAACAGAACTCACCAGTTTTAAATTCTTAAGAACTAAGACTACTATCTCTTGACCCGTAAAATTAGCCACGAACAAAGTATTAAAATCTACTCACCACACTACGAATGCTAGACTCTAAGACTTTGGCAACAAAGGGCACTACATAGAGCAATTCTTGTTGTCCTTTAACATAAGCCTCTAGCAGCAAAGATTTCACATCCAAGTCCTAGAATTGAAAAAAATATTTTCAAAAGCTAAGAAAAAAAGGGGCTCCAAAAGCCCTTACAAACAAAGGTATTTTGCTAAGCTCATCCCCCAAAATCAGGAATGCAGGATCAAACCTAACAGCCAAGTTTTGCCTTATCAAACAGTAAGTGGGGCATGAAAAGTATATCTTGGGGGCATGTTCTTAATCCTAAAAGATGTAGGGCCCCAAAGGTATAATCAGGAATTCAAAACATGGGCCAAAATCTTACAAAAACTCAATAATCATTAAAATAGTTCCAAAGTCAAGAATTTGTCACAATACACTGCATAAATATTCCCAAACTTTACATAACCCTTTAGTTAAAACTTACAGTGTGTAAGATGGGTTTATTTTTAGCTAATGTGATCATTCCTAACCAATGTCCCAAGTTCTTCAGCAAAGAACGATCTGAGAAATTGGCTGCAGCTTTATCAGAGGTCAGGAGCACCTGAAATAGTACAAGATTAAGAAAGATACAGGAATGAGCTTATAAAGTAAAACTCTTAACTAAATCTTTAGGAATTCCATTATTCTACAGTAAAGTAAGGCATCATTTGTTTATCTTATACTAATAAGAATGAGGAAAAAAAAAAAAAAAAAAAAAGAACGAGCTTGCCTTCCTTTCTGCCCTCCAATTCCCACTGCAGCCATTGCCACAGCCACAACGAGGAAGAAGCAGAATCAGCACCCTTTATTGCCACAGCAGCAGTCCCCATTACCCAAGCGGGAGATGAGGAGGATGGGAGTCTCCTTGGTACAACCCAGCTTTCTGGGCCCTCCCCGCTTGGCCAATGGAAAGCCTGGTGATCCCAAGTCAGGAAACCATATAGTAGAAGATATTTGGAACAAATATAACCAATGAAGAGCTCATATCTAGAATGTATAAAGACTTCATCCAGATAAGCTATTAGGAAAATTGACAAAAGACCAGAACAGATACCTTATAAAAATGAAGATCTAAATGAACAAGAAACATGAACAAGTACTCAACGTCCTTAGTCATCAAACAAATGCAAGATAAAGACACACCACTTTGAAATTGGAACTCCTACATGCTGCTGGTGAAATTGTAAAATGGTGTAATCACTATGGAAAAGAGTGTGGTAGTTTCTCAAAAAGTTAAAAACAGAACTATGATATGACAGTCCCACATGTACCCAAAACTGGAAGTAGGATCTGGAAGAGATATTTGCACAGCCATGTTCACAGCAGTACTATTTACAATAGCCAAGAGGTGGAAGCAACCCAAATGCCCATTGACAGAAGAACAGACAAACAAAATGTGGTGCATACACACAATGGAATACTATTCAGCCTTATAAAAGAAAATGCTGTAACATACTACAACATGGATGAACTTTGAGGACATTATGTTAAGTGAAATAGAACACAAGTACAGGTGTAGTGGCTCATGCCTCTAATCCCAGAACTTTGAGAAGCTGAAGCAAGTAGATTACCTGAGGCCAGGAATTTGAGACTAGCCTCAATTTGAGACAGACACATACACACACACACGCATGCACACCCAACTCCACCTACAAAAAATAAAAAATTAGCCAGGCACAGTGGCACACTTATAGTCCCACCTCCTCAGGAGGCTAAGGGAGGAGGATCACTTGAGCCCCAAAGTTTGAGGCTTCAGTGAACTGTGATAACACCATTGCACTCTACCCTTGGTGACAGAATAAGACTGCCCCTAAAAAATAAATCTTTTAAAAAGGCAGATACTGTACAGTTCCACTTATCTGAGGTGTCTAAAGTCAAATTCATAGAAACAGTAACACAGTGGTTATCAGAGGCCAGAGGGATTGAGGAAAGAGAATTATTGTTTAATGGGTACAGAGATTCAGTGTTGCTTAATGAAAAAGTTCAGGAGATCTTTTTCACAACAGTATGAATATACTTAACACTACTAAACTATACACTTAAAAATAGTTAAGATGATAAAGTTTATGTTACATGTTTTTTACCACAATAAAAGAATGAGCTCGAAAAAAGCCACCATTTCTAAAAATAAGCCTCAAAGTAGATCTACTTCACATACATCATTTTGATGTGCTCATTATCAAACATTACCATTTCTACATTTTAAAAAAGTCTTCATTACAGCTCGGTGCTTGTAGCTCAGTGGCTAGGGTGCCAGCCACATACAGTGGAACTGGCAGGTGTGAACCCAGCCAGGGCCTGCCAAACAATAATGACAACTACAATCAAAAAATAGCTGGGTGCTGTGGCAGGTGCCTGTAGTCCCAGCTATTTGGGAGGCTGAGGCAAGAAAATCGCTTAAGCCCAAGAGTCTGAGGTTGCTGTGAGCTGTGACGCCACAGGCACTTTACCTAGGGCGACACAGTGAGACTCTGTCTCAAAAACAAAAAAACCAACAAAAAACCCACAAAAACAGCTTTATATGTTATTTTTTTAATTTAATATGAATACATTATACAAAATCCAAAAACCACACAAAGTTGAAAGTGTCAGGTATCCTACTTCTGAAAAGTATTTTAAAACTCTGAAAATTTTAGCTAGGTTTGAGGGAAAGACCCAACTGCAAATCTATATGGAAGAGCTAAATTCAATTCAAATAAAGATTACAGCTATGCTTATTAAGTCCCTCAAGGTGGCAGGCATGCTGAAGAATATAAACAATATAGCCACCTATTGCAATCTTCAGCATATCCTGTACTATTTATATACTTCTTTCAAAATTTCTAGAAAAGACAATCCATTAAATTGATAATCCCATTCTTCTTTTTCTAAGAGAAAGCCAGCAAAGGAGAGTGTTTAAGTGCAGGCATGCACACATACATGCACACCCATCTACTACATGCTACCTCTTACTTTATGGCTATATGTAATTTTGTTCAAAAAACAGATCTTGAAACTTTCTGCACCAGAGTGTATCAGGGAACATTCATACATTTCAACCATCCTTGCCATCAGATAACAAAAGCTGAATATACACATGCTCCTTAATTCCATATAGGAACAGCAGAATGGTGTAAGTCAGCTGTGCAAGAAAAAAGGCCAGGAATTCTTTCACACTACAGCATAACCAACAATGAGGAAAATTCCCACCCACAGTTTTAAATATAGTGCTGGTTCCTAAACCAACATCCCAAGCAAAGAATAATCACAGCTATATGTTGGTTCACACTGTTTTCTAATAGAAGATTTTCCTCCTGAGAAATAAGTGACAGTTTAGAAATTAAAATAAATTGTATTGAATGTACGTATGACCTCATTAAAGATTATGACTTTAAAATAAGTAACAAAGAATCCAAGACAACAGCTATTCCACAAATAGCTATACATATCAAGCACTTGACTACTGATACAAACGAAAACATTCACTGTAGTATTGTTTATATTAGTTAACATGATTAACCACCTAAATGTCCAAAAGCAATATACATCCATACAGTAATTTTTCTATTTTAAAAAGAGGGACTATAGGCCAGGCATAGTGGCTCATGCCTATAATCCTAGCACTCTGGGAGGCTGAAGAGGGTAGACTGCTTGAGCTCAGGAGTTCAAGACCAGCTTGAGTAAGAGCAAGACCCTCTCTCTACGTGTGTGGGGGGCGGGGGGGGGGGGATTAGAAAAACTGAAGCAGGAGTATCACTTGAGTTCAAGGTTGCTGAGAGCTATGATGACACCAGGGGGACGAGTGAGGCTCTGCCTCAAAAACAACCACCAAAATAGGGTATACTTGCAAGATTAAATTCTTCCTATTTCTCTATTTGAAACAAAACCTACAGCCAATTTCCATAGATACCTAATACGGAAGAACGCAAAAATTCTACTTCTACAATCAAGTATTTACAAATTCAAAGCAATAATTAAAGAAGAAAGCACAAGAACCAATTCTTACTTTGATGTTTCTGTAGGTCTCATTCAGAACCATCTTGTTAAATTCAGGATTCTTTAGTGTATCAAGGAAGTTTGAATACAGGCTGTGAAAGTTTGGCTCAATACTGACTCTCTTCATAACCAGATACTGTGAGACCCAAGGCATAAATTCTTCTTTCACAGTCTCCTTTAACTCTTCAACCTAGCCAATCAGTACGACATTAGAAGCACAAAATTACACAATGATAAAATGAGGTTTTAGTTGCTGTGAAACAGACTACTGCATGTGATTCACTGCTAAATTAACTAGATGCTAAAACAGCTGCTTTCCCCATCAGATAGATACTGTAAAGAAAAGTACGTTCAAATTCATAATCATACTTCAAACTGTGGGTGCTTAGGACTGAAACATATATGGTCATTTTTAGCTTTAAAATTATACATATAGTCAAGTACAGGTGGCTCATGCCTGTAATCCCTGCATGTTGGAAGTCTGAGGCAGGAGGATCACTTGATGCCAAGAGTTTGAGACCAGCCTATGCAACCAAGTGAGAGCCGTCTATACAAAATTTAACAAATAGCCAGGTGTGGTGGTACACGCCCCATAGTCCCAGCTACTCGGGATACTGAAACAGAAGAATCATTTGAGCTCAGGAGTTTGCATTTTAGCTCTATGACAGTACACTAGTGTATGTAACAGAATGAGGAGACTTCGTCTTAATACACAAACAAAACCCAAATATGCAATGCCCGCCCCCTCACTTTAAATCACTAAATCTACAACCCTGCCAATCAAGCAGATCTAACAACAGAAACGTTTCCCAAAAATTTCATCTCCCGAAATCATCTATAAGTTGGAATTTTCCAAAAGGGATACAGAAGACCTCAATTTTTCCCCAGCCAATTATGCTGAAATTTTGAAAGATGGTACTTGTGTTACATCTTAAAATCCACTTGTTTGGCCCAATCTTATTGGTTAACACTGACATTTCTAAGGTCAGCTAACCCTTGAAAAACATCAATTTAAACTTTGAGTCCACTTACATAGATTTTTCTTTCACCTCTGCCATCCTTAAGAGAACCACTCTCTTCCTCCTACTCTTAGATTACTCAATGTGAAAACGATGATGAACTCCTTTATGATGACCCTACCCTCTTAAAAGTAAATGTATCTTCTCTTCCTTATTATTTTCTTAATAACATTTTATTTTCTCTAGCTTACTTTATTATAAGATACATCATATCATACACATAACATACAAAATGTTTTAATTGACTGTTTATGTTATCAGTAGGGCTTCTTGTCAATAGTAAGCTATTAATAGCAAAGCTTTTAGTGAGTCAAAAATTGTATCTGAATTTTAGACCATGTAGGGGAATGGCATCCCTAACATCCACATTGTTCAGTGGTCAACTAATGTGTAGCATATAATCTTAGGAGGCAAGTATCATTCTTGAGGCTTTTCACAATGTCTACCTCAGTTGATAAGATTTGATAACTACTATGGATAATCTCTGAAAGGAAATGAGTTATTACCAAAAGTACAAATGTAACCTTCCATCACCATGAGAACATTAAATTTATTTCAAAAAGCCTGTAACTCACTGCAAAACACAACATTAATGTTTATTAAAACCACAACCACTAGCTGGATGTCCAAGTGCCCCTTGCCTTTAAAGTGATTATTGCAAAGGGTCAAAAATATATCCCTCAACTCATTAGAAAAAAGAAGAAAGGGCGTTTATGCACTATAACATCATGCTTACCTTTTGAGTCATATTTGATTGTGAAAGATTATTAAAGATAAAAGCAATTTTCTCTTGGATGTTTTCTGGGGGTTCCACAATTCTCTCAGTTTGATCTGTGGCCACAAGCAACGTATCTATATTTGTAGTATTAATAGAAGGCTAAAAATAATAATGAAATACATAAAGCAAGTTGAAATACTTCCTTGAAAAATCCCAGAAAAAACAACATATACAGATTCAGTTAGTATAAAAAACATACATGGTATGTGCACTGTAAGCATGGGCAAAAACTATTAATAGTGCCTTTGAGAAATACAGAAAGGGGAGATACAAAAGGGGAAATGCTGGTCTTTATACCTTTTTTCTAGTATGCATGTGTCGTGTTTATAATAAAATTGTAATACATGCTCACTACTGGATATTTTACAAAATAACAATAAATCCTGGAAAAGAAAAAATATAAAACTACTTACTGGCACATCTTTCTTAAAGCTGACTCCAGTTGGCCTAGTGACTGTAACCGTTTTAGCAACAGTGGTGGTCGTTGAGGTGGTTACCATTGTGCTAACCTGACCAGCAAGAGGAGCTTTTGCTGGAACCTGGGCCTGAGCCTGGGCCTGAGCCAGTGCAATACTTCCAGGGGTTGTGATAGAGCCTTGCATTTTCACAGGAGGATCTCTAGACTGTTGTCCATACTCAATATACTAAAGGGGTAAGGAGGAAGAAAAACATTAAAAGAACTCTTAACAGAAATTGAAAAGCTTGAATTTTATGCCCCTCATTCTGAGAGGATAAAAACTAATTTCACAGTAATCTTTAGGTTCATCTATCTCCCTTATTCCTTGCTCCACCCTAGCACTAATACATAAGTGGCTACCATGATTCCTTCAGAGATAAAATATTAATATGTTAAAGTATTTATGACAGAAGTGGTCAAGGAAAACAACTTCTCCCAAAAAGCAGCATCAAATATATGCATATAAATGTCTTTAAGTCCTTTAATAAATGCAAACTTTAAAACTGTTAAAAATTTATATAGTAAACTTATTTTTAAAACCCACTGGACACTAATAAGAAAGCTAAATCCTAAAAAACACATTGCAGTAAGCTAAATCTCAATGAAACTGTTACTACAAAAAATAAAACAAAAAGTACTATACATAGTCCAGCCAACTTAAGGGTAAGCAACAACAATAATGGGTGTTATAGGGCAGGATTCTTTCCCCTCTCTTTAGAGACCCATAATAACCCCCCATCCCCTCCCACACACACAAATTAGAAGGCTGGCAAAGGATTCCTGAGACTATTTCAATGGTCCTTGCATAGCAAAACTAAAATTACCATCTACATATATAATATTTATCTTTTAAAGAATATATTAAACTAAGAAAGAAAATCTCTGAAGGCTACCCCTTTGAAATTGACAAAGTATACAAAAATAAACGATAACCTCTCTAGTTTGCTTACTGGTCTGGGGCCCAGTTTTGCATGACTGACCACTCCCGTCTGCTTGCTAATCTTTCTTTCTTTTTTTTTTTTTTAATTAAATGATAACTATGTACATTAATGCAATTCTGGGCTACAGTGTGGTGTTTTCACATACAATTTGAAATATTTTCATCAAACTGGTTAACATAGCCTTCATGTCATTTTCTTAGTTATTGTGTTAAGACGTTCACATTCTACTCTTAGAAAGATTCACTTGTACCCTTGTTAAGATAAATCATAGAAGTGATCCCTCCACCCATTCCCCCATCCTCCCCCCCCCCCATATTCTTAGGCTGTTATTCTTTTTTTTTGCAGTTTTTGGCCGGGGCTGGGTTTGAACCCGCCACCTCTCGCATATGGGGCTGGCGCCCTACTCCTTTAAGCCACAGGCGCCGCCCCTTGCTTGCTAGTCTTTTAATCTCCATATTCCTGGTTCTGAATTCCTCTCAACCCACTCATTCACTTGAATGAATTCACTCCTGCCTCCTGCTCCATGGTCCCCTAGATAAAGTCATTGCAATACTCCTGCCTGCCTAATAAATACAGAAGGATGAGGGAGAAAATGCTGGACTAAAATAAAATATAGAATTCAAGTAGGTTCAAATTCCAATCTTTCTGATTCCTTAAAGTATGATCTTAAAGTCATTTATCTACTTTATAGGAAAAAATGCCAAAATATTACAAGTTAACAAAGATTAACCAACTTTCCTGTTCTACCTAAGCCAGCATTGACCAAAAGCTAAAGACAAAGGTTCATCATCAAGCCAAAAATCAGTCTCTTAACACAATGGTTCTTAATTTCAAGAACAATGATAATCACTCAAAATGGCTTAAAATGTGTATTCCCTGGGAGCACATGGATGTATTCCATGGAATGCATCCTATAAAATAAGCACTTCAAAGGAATCTAAGCAAGTGGTAAGAAAGGTTCTATTTTAAAGAAACATTGGTCTGAGTCTTAAGTATAACAGTTTTGAATTGTATTAACATTACAACAAAGATATTTGTATCAGAATGTTTATTGCAGCCCAATTCATAATTGCCAGGTCACAGAAAACGCCCAAGTGCCCATCGATCCACGAATGGATCAACAAACTGTGGTATATGTACACCATGGAATACTATGCAGCCATTAAGAAAGATGGAGACTTTACATCCTTCATGTTCACATGGATGGAGCTGGAGAATGTTCTTCTGAGCAAAGTATCACAAGAATGGAGGGAAAAGTATCCAATGTACACACCCCTATTATGAAACTAATTATACCTTTTATATGAAAGCTATAACCTAATAACAACCTAAGGATATGGGGAGGGGGGAGGGAGGGGGAATGGGTGGAAGGAGGGAGATTTGAGGGTTCACTTCTGTGGTTCATCATACAAGGGTACAAGTGAATCTTTCTATGAGTAGAATATGAACGTTTTAACACAATAACTAAGAAAATTACGTGAAGGCTATGTTGACCAGTTTGATGGAAGTGTTTTGGACTGTTTGTGAAAACACCACATTGTACCCCAGAAGTGCATTAATGTACACAGTTACTATTCAATAAAAAAAAAAAAAAAAAAAATTGTATTAACATTTAAAACAAAGTTTTATTGTTTTATAGCCAAAATTCCTACACTCCAATTCCTTTAGAATCAGGTAGGATTTCTGTACACACTGGCATAAAGATTCTCTTAATAACAATAAAATATTTGAAAAATGAGCAGGCAACATGTACACTTAGATCATGCTAATCATTAAGAAATCTTAATACCATTCCTAGCAAATCCCCAAAGAAATCAAAATAAGTAAAACTTCCAACTACAAGATAGCTATTTGAGTTTTAGGTATTTTTTTTTTTTGGTAGTTTTTGGCCAGGGCTGGGTTTGAACCCACCACCCCTGGCATGTGGGGCCAGCTCCCTACTCCTTTGAGCCACAAGCACCGACCGGAGTTTTAGGTATTAAAGACACTTACTTCCTGTAAATGATGCGGAAATTGCATAAAGTGACTGATAGACGCCAAATGCTGACAATACTGGGGATAGTCCTTCAATCTGCCAACAGAAACATTCATTCAGTCATCATTTCTTAAAAGGAGAAAAGCAGCACTATTAACAAAAACTTTTGTTCAACTGCTAATGGAGGCCATTTTCCTCATGACTAATTTATTTTTATAGAATGCCAAATGATGAAAATAGAAGAGGAAAATACTTGTGAATTTCACTCATTTTATATCAAAAAATAATGCATTATCTTTGCTTTTTAAAGGTCATGTTTTACCCTGAATTAGATTCAAATTACCTAAAACTGCTATCTGAAAACAACTTGAATTTTCATTAACATATGAATGGAAATACACTTTGTAGTTAATCTAGCCAACAGAACACTAAGCAGCAATAAAAAGGAACAAACTAATGAAACATGCAGTAACATGAATAAATCTCAAAAGCATCAAACCCCAAAAAACATATACTGGGGTGGCACCTGCGGCTCAGTGGGTAGGGCGCTGGCCCCATATATGGAGGGTGGCAGGTTCAAACCCAGCCCGGGCCAAAGTACAACAAAAAAATAGCTGGGCATTGTGGTAGGTGCCTGTAGCCCCAGCTACTCCGGAGACTAAGAGAATCACCTAAGCCCAGGAGCTGGAGGTTGCTGTGAGCTGTGCAATGCCATGGAACTCTACCGAGGGAGATAGAGTGAGACTTGTCTCTACCAAAAAAATAAAAAATAAATAAATATATATACATATATATGTTGTTTGATTCCATTTAAGAGACTCTGGAAAAACTTTAGAGAGAAAACTATAGAAATCAGCAATTACCAGACTAGAAGTGGTGGAAAGAGTGTGAAAATATTCACTTTCATGATTGTGGTATTTGTTACACAACTGTATAAGTTTGTCAAAACTGTGTATACCAAAAAAGGGTGACTGGTATTGTACATATAGTATAGTATACCTCAATAAACAAACAGCAACAACAACAACAACAAAAAAAACCCTACTATCTCATTTTAGTTTTCCTACAATTTAATTGATAATTATAGTGACCTGCAACGTTTTCTATTCTTCCTCTTTTATTTGTCATTGTAAGATGTTAGTATATGTATAATAATGAGGCCTGACACGCAGTAATTGATAAATGTTATTACTGTTCCTTCTATCAAGAAAGTAAGTTTTGTAGGTAAATTAGCCACTTACCTATTTTTAAATCTATCTAGTGCAGCAATCCCAAAGTAATACATTTTGGACCCAAAAGGCTTGCGTAAGGCTTCAAGAACATATCGCAGGGCCAGACCCAGTGCCATGTAAGTGACCAGTCCTTTTTCAATTATCCCACCAAATAGGCAGGCTGTTATATGTAATTCTTTATCGGGGTACTGAGGAAAAAACCGATATTCTTCAAACAAATTCCTTAGCATACAGTTAAATACTTCTCGTTCCCTCTTTATAGTAGAGTCTTTAAATCTCTGCAGCATTTCTAATACCTAGAAAAGACAAAAACAACACACAGAAAAGGAATCCATTACTAAGAACTTACCTCAAATACTCTTAATAGAAGACTGTTAACTCAGAAAAAATATTACAGTTTCAAAAGATACATAAATACATCAAAACACTTTGAGAGCTAGATTCTATAAACCCTGAAAGGGTGCATAAGACTGGCCTAAAACAATAAATAATTAGATCATCCTAGACACTCACCTCATCAACAGACATGGTTGGATGTGGTGGGTGATTATATATTCGCTGGAAATAGCTGTTTGCTTCATCATCTATCTCTTTACTAAAGTGCTGGTTTGCCTCTGGCCACACCTGAGACAAGTCCGCTGTTGGAAAAAGAAAAGTAATCACTTAAGCCCTTCCTCTACTCTCTCATAAAATTACAGAGCCAGAGACACCAGTGTAAGTCTAACTTTAAAAAAAAAAATAAGAAATTATATAAGTTCAGTATTAAATAGCCAAGTGACGTGTTCTAGGTAAAGATATAATATAACTTTAACAAGACTGCCTTAGTTTCACTTTAACATTTTCTTCATTGAGACTTACTATAGTACAAAAGTTAACTAATATCAAACTCATAATGCACTTACCCTTAATACAACCTCAGCAGAGGTTAACAAGTCTTTACTTGCTTTGTAATAAAAATTGCATTTAACATATAAGAATTATCAATGTATTGTGCATAGCAGACTGATATAAACACAAAGCATGCTACAAAACATAACATTCAGACAAGTCTTTCACACTAACAGCATCAAGACACAATGACAAAGGCTTGTAAGTCAATACACCTATGTATTAACTTCTCTCTCTTTAGTTAGGACAGTGAAATTACCAAGGAGGTGAAGCTTTAAAAACTGGTTTCATACTGTATCATATATATACATATATATAAATGTTATATGGCAATATTTATGACATAAGAGTATATATATTATAAAGCTATAACCTTAAAACAATTATTTACTTTATAACCTACCAAGCTGAAAACAAAAATCAGAATTCTCATGTCTGGTCCTGACTTGTTAAAAATAAACCCAACAAACCCAACAAATTTTAACATGAAGTACAAGATTTATACTTATATATTTAAATCTTTTCTCTTTACCATACCTACTTCTTACTTTCAGAATAACATTGTCAGGTTGCTGCCTCCTACTAACCACTACTTTTTTCTGAGAATCCAGAGCAAAAGCTGAAATACACCTCTAATTTTTAACACTTGAAATTCATGAATTTATTCCCACTGGTCTAGGAGGCACATCAACATATGGCCCTACTAACAATATATTAAGATAAATCAGTATTTTGTTCATAGTAACTCTAGGGACAACAAATAAGACAATTGAAAAAAAATTATGTGCTTCAGTCACACTTCACAATCACAGACAACACTACCACTTACAAGGTTTCATCTTACTCTGCTGGAATGTAGGCTGGTTCAGTCCAGAGGTGCCCAGTTTCCTCTGTACAAAAGGGTCGTTATTCACAGCAGGGAGTCCAAGAGTCCCAGTTCCTATACCAGCCAGGCTGCTTGTGCCAAGACCACCTACTAGAGAGAATGAAGCCAGCCAAAAGCCCTATCATTATTCATATACCTGACTTCATTCACATCTCAGATATAAGTTATTGTTTGAAAGTCAGGGTCTTTCTTAATTCCCTTACTATACATCTATTCAATTTTATAGAGAATGAAAACTAGCAAGAGTATGCAAAAATGAATAATGCCAAAATTTCTTCAGCACTTAAAATTATTTTATTAATCAATAATATGCAAAAATGTCAATGCATACACTCTCAAGGCACATACCAGCCTACCTAAAGTAGACAAAATAAGGGGCTACCTTGTCTTTCTCAGAGATTAAAACTGGAGAATTTCATGATGAGTCAGAACTTCTTCATTCCTCTCAACTCTCAACAAACAGAATACTAATAATAGAGCTTCACTAGGAAGGTCTTAATAAGTACAGTAACTTTGGTTTAAGTGATTCATCAAGGCTTGGACCAAAAACCAGCAGTATTAACTAGATTACAGAATCATGACAACATTTCAGTCCTTAGGTTTAGTACCGTAACTTATAATCATAAAAAATATAGAAAGCTCAAAGTAGGCACAAGTGGAAAAAACAACAGCCTTTATTTCAATGTCAAGTTATGAAACTTGAATACTTGAAAAAAATTGCAAAGATTTAGGGATTTATTATCATTTTTGAGGTTTGTGAAGTACAAAGCAGGCGTAATTTATGTCTGAATCTGAGATGTACAGGTAGATCTTTCTACCTTTGTTATACCAACCTAAATAATTCATAAAGCTGTGATTTCATAACCTAAGCTCTTTAGAATACATAATTAACACATGAGTTACTGTTATACTACCACTTGGTAATGCAGAATTATTGATGAATAATTTGACCAACTTTACAACTCAAATATCCTAATTCTTTGTTCCAATTACACTGAACTGAATATACTAGTATGTTTCTCTTTCCCAACTTTGAAGGTTGAAGCAGCTATACAACTTCATTTAAACAGCTTTTTTTATTTTGGAGACAGAGTCTCACTATGTTGCCCTCAATATAGTGCTGTGGTGTCACAGCAACCTCAAACTCTTGGGCTTAAGCAATTCTCTTGCCTCAGCCTCCCAAGTAGCTGGAATTATAGGCGCCCACCACAACACCCGGCTATTTTTTTGTTGTTGCAATTGTCACTGTTGTTTGGCAGGCCCAGGCTGGGTGTTATGTGGCTGGTGCCCTACCCACTGAGCTACAGGCAGTGACTCCAAACTCCTACCATACATTAAGGCCCTATGAAACTTACAAAAATAATCCATGTTCCCACTCACAACCTCCTTACCTGGAAGCTGTGATGAAAGTCCTCCAATACCACTGAAAGCTGTTGTCTGATTTGGGGTTGAAAGGGGTGGAAATGCTTTTGCTGGTGACTGAGGGGTACTGAATGCAGAACCCAAATTTGGAGGAAAACCCTGCATATTCTGAGTGTGAGGGGCTGCTGAACCACCTATACTAAGAGATGCCATTCCAGCAAGTGGGTCAATCTAAAGAAAAACATTATAAAAATGTATTACACATATGTCAAGGACATCACACAGGTAAAGCAACCTTTAGCAACAGCTTTTACTTTTTAATAAGCAAACTACAACACCCACACAATCATAACAATACTTATGTCCCAATGTTAAGTCAAATGTGCCAGTTATTTTTCTTATAATGTCGTATGTGGAATAGGGTTTAAAGAGTTAGCCTTTGCCAAAGTACAGGTTGAGTATCCCTCATGGAAAATACTTGGTACTAGAAGTGTTTCGAATTTCTTTTCTTTTTTTTTCCATATTTTTGAATTTTGTGCAAATGCAATGAGATATCTTGGGAGTAGGGTCTAAGTCTAAACACAAAATTCATTTGTGGTTCATATATACCTTTATACATCTAAATTGAAGATAATTTTATATACTAATATTGCTAATAATTCTGTACATGAATAAAGTTATGATTGTGTTTTGGCTTGACACATAACATGAGGTAAGGTGTGGAATTTCCCACATGTAGAGTCAATGTCAGTGATCAAAAGTTTCAGATTTTAGAGCATTTTAGATTTCCAGATTAGGGATGCTCGAGCTATACCAGAGTCATAAGAAGAGAGCTACAAAACCTCAAGAGTAAATACTTAAGATAAATTACTCTATAGCTGTACTACTAAACATTTAGTAATGACATGGGAGAGTTATTGCATTAAGTCCTTGCAATTTCAAATAAGCCACTTTAAAACAAATATCTTAAGCTAAGTTATTTAACTTTTAACACAAATGAAAACATTAAAACTTAGAAATTAAATGTAGTTAAAACTTGAGAACTATGGGAGATGGGGAAGATCAGCTCTGATTTTGAAAACAAAAACAAGGTATGCTATTCATCAAAATGAATATTTTTTAAAATAATAACTACACATCCAAGCTTCTCACAGTGTGTGGTACTACTATACACCTTCATGATTATAGAAAATGACAAGCTAATGTCTATTATAAAGTAGCCACTGAAGAATCACAAAATGTCTCTTTCTTTCCTTAAACCCCAAACTGCCATTCAATGCAGCTGAAAATAGAAGCGCAGTATGTTGCTCCCAGAAAGAAGGGGGTGGTCGATGTCAGGGAGTAACTTAAATGTACCTTGTTTTTAAAAGAGCAGTTCAGTTGAGAGCTGAAGAGCCCCAGTTATAACAAGTCGTTATGCTCTAGCACTGTTGCTTGGCCCGTGAAGCTACAAACAAGACACATCAGGTTCAAAGACAGTGCTTATTTCTCCAGAGTATATGTCAAACTTATTTTAAAAAGAAACCTTTCCAGTTACCTAAATAAATTGTTTTGTTTGCATCTTTACTCTCAGATACATTCTATTTCATGATTAAAATTCTCAACTACAATACCTATTTATGGATCTCTTTTAAAATATAAGTGGATGCAAGACATGCAGTTATCTCTAATAAATTTAGACAATTTATTAATGATGCTGTAGAAGCTTATTCTATTCCAAGTCTGTGAACAAATGCAGATGTAGCAATTGTAGCATTCATTTACCTGAACAGGAGAAATGGCATCTAAGCTGCTAGCACTGGGAGGGCGTCCTTTTGGCATAACTCCAGGTGGTGGCTGTCTGGCCTTATTCATAACATTACTGCAATTGGCTACCATGGTGAGAATGGTCTCTGATAACTCCTGAGAAACACTCCTAAAGAAAGAAGTAAAAGAATTACCTGCTATTCCCCAGAACACTTACATAAACCAATCTGATTTTCTAATAAAGAAAACTTACTAGAGCACATGGCTAAATTTTTGCCTGAGTATAATACAACCAATATACTTTAAAATTCTCCAAGAAACATTCCATATCTTCAACCACTCTGTCAAAACTTATGTCCAAATCTAGACACATCAAAGCAAACTGGCAAGCAATTTTTACACTAGTTACGTCATAGTCAAAGATAAAACAAAGATACTAAATAAAGATAAAAATACCATACCTAGCCAGTAACTACATGCTGTAAGAAGTTATTGACCTCTAAAACAAATGTAAAGTAGGATAAATTTTGACGTAAAAACTCACTTTCCTACCTTAGGTTCTTAGCACAGGTTGAGCATTCCAAATTCAGAATGCTCTAAAATCTGGAACTTTTTGAGTGGTGACATGATGCTCCAATAAGTATTTCAGATTTTAGATCTTTGAATTTGGAATGCATAACTAGCAAATAAGTAGTGTAAAATAATCCAAAAATCCAAAATCTGAAATACTTCTGGCCCCAAGCATTTCAAGTAAGACACTCAAACTCTATGCTTCATAAAATTATGAGACCCCTTACACTCAGAAGCTCTACATGAACCTACTATTTTAAATAATCCCTCCTGAATTCAGAATTTTACTACTGCCACTAAACTGTAAAAGTATGGCTGGGAACAGTGGCTTACACCTGTAATTTCAGCACTGTGGGAAGCCAGGGAGGGAAGACTGCTTGAGACCAGGAGTCCAAGACCATCCTGGGCAACACAGTTAGACCCCCATCTCTAAAAAGAAATATTTTTATTAGAATATTAGCCTAGGGGGGGATTCTGGGAAGATGGCCGACTGGTAGCAACCCTGGTCAGAGGCTCCTGAACAAAGGAAGAAAAACTGGTTGGAATCAGAATCTATGAAGTCAAAGACGGGGAGCTGAGCCCAGAAAGAA
>NW_003852453.1:10698444-10709281 GCF_000181295.1 Otolemur garnettii
GCAAGAGGATCACTTGAACTCAAATTGGAGGTTGCTGCGAGCTATGATGCTACAGCACTCTACCCAGGGCAACATCTTGAGACGGGGGGGGGGGGCCCAGATCAGAGTGCTAATTGTACTACATAAATCTGTAATTACATTAAATCCCTACAGCAAAACCTATGAAAATTTTTACTTGTGGCTAGGTGCAGTGGCTCACATCTGTGACACTAGCACCCTGCAAGGCCAAGGCAGGAGGATTGCTTGAGCTCAGGAGTTTAAGACCAGACTAACTAAGCAAGAACGAGATCCATACCTACTAAAATTAGAAAAATTAGCCAGGTGTTGTGGTGGGTTCCTGTAATCCCAGGTACTTGAGAGGCTGAGGGAGGAAATTCACTTGAACCCAGGAGTTTGAGGTTGTTTGGACAACAGAGTGAGACTTTGTCTCAAAAAAAAAAAAAAAATTCCCCTCTTTTATTTTTCCCTGTGTCAACACCAAAATAAGAGTGCTTCAAACATGGGGCTACAAATGTTATAAAGTGTTTTACATCCACGGAAGCCAGAGGAAAAATATAGCAATGCACCACACAATGACAGTTCAGTCAACAAAAGCAGTTATGCGGGACCATGTATATATACAGCAGTGGTCGTGTTGATTAATACTGTATTTTTTTTACTGTACCTTTTCTGTGTTTAGATCAGCGGTTCTCAACCCGTGTTGAGGGTCATGGCATTAGGAAGGTTGAGAACCACTGGTTTAGGTATACAGATGCTTACCATTGTACTGTAATCATTTTTAGCAAATTCAGTAATGGCTATACAGGTTTGTAGCTTAAGAATAATAAACTATCCCACATAGCCCAGACATGTAGTACATTACACTATTTAGGTTTAAGTATATTCTGTAATTATTGCACAACAATGAAACTGCCTAACAACATATTTCTTAGAACATACTCCCAGTATAAACACAAGACTGTACTAATAGAGAATAGAAAAGGGAAAGATATACTCCTAAAGGAGTGGGTCTACTTATCAGTCTTAGAGTAATAAAATCAATAATCTCCAAAAGATTTAAACAATTAAAGGTATTTCAAATGTAAGGATTTTAAAATGTACCTCCATTCAAACTAACACTCCCCAGGAATTAGAACTTGAAAGAGACACCATATCTTACCATTCAAGACTGTTATATACTCTATTAGCAAGTGTATGGGGAAATAAGTACTCTTTCTGCTGGTAGTTATACAGATTAGAACGATCCTCATGGAGAAAAATTCTGTGATACCTGACAAAATTATGCATGCATTTATTTCTCCACTAACCCAGCAAATCCATTTCTAGCACTAAATACACATCAGCAAAGATGACAGATACAAAGCACTACTCATTGCAACACTATTTGTAATACAAAGAGGGAAAACAAAGTCCACCAAGAGGAGATTGGTTGAGGAAAACACAGTATCTATTCAATAGAGTATTAAGCAGCAATTAAAAGAAATAAGGAAGCTCTTGAATTCTATGGTATGAACTCCAGAAAGGAGCCAGTGGCAAGTATACTATTTTTTCTACTGGAGAAGGGTGTTAAAAATACAAAGATATGGCTCGGCGCCTATAGCTCAACCGGCTAAGGCGCCAGCCACGTACACCTAAGGTGGCGGGTTCGAATCCCCAGCCCGGACCCGCCAAACAACAATGATGGCTGCAACCAAAAAATAGCCGGGCGTTGTGGCGGCCGCCTGTGGTCCCAGCTACTTGGGAGGCAGAGGCAGGAGACTCGCTTGAGTCCAGGAGTTGGAGGTTGCTGTGAGCTGTAATGCCACGACACTCTACCCAGGGGGACAGCTTGAGGCTCTGTCTCAAAAAAAAAAAAAAAAAATACAAAGATATATATACACATATGTATGTATGTATATATAGAGAGAGTTAAACTATAAACACACATATACACATGTATATACATAGATATACATATGTACATCTCCATCTTGTTCTCTTTTCCTATAGGTAACCTTTTTCATTAATATTTTTGAGTTATCTTTGCATTTTAACTATATATATACACACATATAGTTTATGTGTGTATATATATAGTTATGCATATAGTTACATATATAACTTTGCATTTTAAACTATATACATACATATATGTATATAACTATACGTATACATATATATGTATATATAGTTAACTGTATATATATGTATAATGCAAAGATAACCCAAAAATATTAATGAAAAAGGTCACCTATAGGAAAAGAAAACAAGATGGAGATTTGACAGAATACTTCTCCAAATGTATCCTCTTTTAGAGTTCTGAGTTTTAAACTGGGTTTGTCTTTTACCAATCCTAAAAAGAAAAGCAGGGCGGCACCTGTGGCTCAGTGAGTAGGGCGTCAGTCCCATATATGGAGGGTGGCAGGTTCAAATCCGGCCCTGCCAAACTGCAACAAAAAAATAGCCGGGCATTGTGGCGCCTGTGGTCCCAGCTACTCAGGAGGCTGAGGCAAGAGAATTGCCTAAACCCAAGACCTGGAGCAGGGAAAGCCCAGCTTGCTGATTTCCAGGTTTAGGTTTAAGGAAATCTCTGTTCAATCTTAGCTAACAAACAGAGACTTCAGTGGCCAAATATGACAAAGAATAGACTTCAAAGAATTGTTTCCAAAAAGTCATTAATCAAAAAACAAACAACAACAAAAAAATCCGAAAGCAATAACAAACAATAAACTCTGGTGAAGGACGAAGAATAGGAATTTGAGAACAAACTCAATACTTAAAATTGCCCCTTTTCAACAACAAAAAAGTTCTAAGATCTGCAGAGAAACATGAAAGTTTGAACACAAGTGTTAGACTTATTAGACAAACAACTTTAAGTCAACTGTATTAAACAGGTTCAAAAAGCATATTTAAAATAAAACATATCAAAAAAACTAAAGGGAAGTATAAGAATGAGGTCTTCCCAAAGAACATGACAAAAGATATTATTTTTAAAATGACCAAACCAAGATCATAAAGTTAAAAAGTACAAGAACTGAAATGAAAACTTCTCTATCACTACTAATGTCAAACAGCAGATGTGAGCAGGAAAAGTATGCATTTGTAAACTTGAAGGAAGATAGGTCAATTACGATTATCCAACCTGAGGGACTGAAAGAAAAAGGGGGCATGGTGGCTCAACCCTATAATCCTAGCACTTGGGAGGCAGAGAAGGGTGGATTGCCTGGTCTCAAGGGTTTAAGACCAGCCTGAGCCAGAGTGAGACCTCATCTCAAAAAAAAATTGGGCTTTGTGGTGGGCGCCTGCAGGCCCAATTACTTAGGCAGCTGAAGCAAGAGAATCACTTGAGCCCAAGAGTTTAAGGTTGCTGTGAGGTACTGACACCATGGCACTCTACCCAGTGCAACAGCTTGAGACTCTGTCCGCCCTCCCCCCCCAAAAGAAAAAGGGGACAAAAAATTAAAGAGACTTAGTAGACATGTGGAAAACCATCACATGTACCAACGTAAACATAATGGAAGTCCAAGAACAAGAGAATAGAAAGGAGAAAAAAAGAGTATTTGTAAGAAATAATGACCGGAAACTTCCCAAATTTGACAAAAAACCCACTAATCTATATATCTAAAAAGTTCAATGAATTCCAAGTAGAATAAACTCAGAATGATACCTTGAACAGCATAATGAAGCTGTGAAAAGGGGGGGGCGGGGGGATATCTAATAGCAGTAAGAGAGAAGCAACTCATCACTTGTAACAAAAACTGAAGCAATTTGTTGCTGGCAGTTCAGTCCTAACAAGAACCATTAATGGAATCCTTTAGAGTGAAATGAACACTAACCTGAATTCATACGAAAAATACTGGTAAACATAAGTAAACACAGAAGACAATTCAGACTTCCTACTTGACGTAAAGAACAACTGCACATAGCACCCACATAGCAATAAGGATATATCTCTTGGTGGGCATACAATGTATAAAAGTGTAATAGCAAAATGCAGAGGAAGAGGGGGTGCCACTCCTGTGGCTCAAAGGAGTGAGGTGCCAGCCCCATATACCTAAGGTGGTGGGTTCAAACCCAGCCCTGGCCAAAAAACACCCGCAAAAAATAAAAAAATAATAAAAAATTTTTTAAAAAAGGCAGAAGAAGAGAACAGAATCGTATTAGAGGAAATTTCTCTAGCCTATTGAAACTTGATTGGTGTTAGTCAAAACTAGATTGCTGTAAAATGTTAATTTTAATACCCAAGTCAGCCACTAAGAAAACAATACAAGGCAAGAAAGGAATTAAGATTATACACTAAAAGTAGGTATTTAACAGTAAGAAAGGCAATAATGGAGGAAAAGAGGAACAAAATGCAAAGTATAAACAGAAAAACTAACAGCAAAATGGCAATAAACCCCAACTTATCACTATGTATGTTTACTGCAAATGGTAAATATGGTCTGCAAATGGTCTAAATACACCAATTAAAAGGGAGAAACAGGACGGATTTTGAAAAGATAATCCAACCACATGTTCTCTAAGAGACACACTTTAGATCAAGACACATATAGCTTAAAAGAAAAAGATATATTATGTAAACACTAACCAGAAGAAACCACAATATCAAATGAATTGAATTTAAAAAAAAAAGTATTGGCAGAAATAAAGACATTTTATAGTAATAAAGGAATCAAACTATCAGGAATATGTAACAAATATAAAAACACACACACTTAAAAACTGAGCCCCAAAACACATGAAGGAAAATTTAACAAGAATGGAGAAATATAGGCCAGGTGCAGTGGCTCACACCTGTAATCCTCACACTCTGGGAGGCCCAGGCAGGTGGCCTGCCTGAGCTCACAAATTCGAGACCAGCCTAAGCCACAGTGAAAAACCTTGAGATCTAGTCTCTAAAAATAGCTGAAGGTTGTGGAGGGTGCCTGTAGTCCCAGCTACTTGGGAAGCTGAGACAAGAGAATTGCTTAAGCCCAAGAATTTAAGGTTGCTGAGAGCTGTGATGCCACAGAACTCTACTAGGGGCAACAAAGTAAGACTCTGTCTCAAAAAAAAAAAAAAAGAGAAATACAGTCCAAAAGTAATAGTTGGATAGTGCTCAGTAGTAGATCTTTAAAAAACAAAATAACAGGCCAGACACAATGGCTCACACTTATAATCCTAGCATTCGGGGAGGCCAAGGCCGGAGGATCGCCTGAGCTCAGGAGTTTGAGACCAGCCTGAGCAAGAGTGAACCCCAATCTCTACTTAAAAAAAAAAAAAAAACCAGCTAGGCATCATGTGAGCTACTTGGGAGGTACAGGCTGAGGCAAGAAAATAGCCGGAACCCAGGGGTTCAAGGTTGCTGTAAATTATGATGATGCCACAGCATTCCACTTAGGGTTACAAAGTAAGACTACCTAAAAAAAGTAAATTCTTATTATCCTCAGGATTTCAACACCATACTGAGCAAGAGCAAGATCCTATCCCTCCACAAAAAAAGAAAAAAAAAAAAGGCATAGCAAAATAAGCAGGTGTTGTGGTTGGAAAAGAAATGAAATCCAAAGTAAGTAGAATGAAAAAAGTTTATAGCTTAAATACATAAAACGGAAAGGAGAAAAATAAAGGCCAACAAAACCAAGAGATGGTTATTTGAAAATGTTAACAAAATTGACAAGCTAAACTGACCAACAAAAAATACAAAATCAACAATTGAAAAAGACTAAGTTACCACCAAACTTACAGAAAGTAGAAAGATTATTTGATATATAAACAACAAATCAGATGACCTAGGTGTAATCAACAAATTCCTAGAAAGACACAAACTATAGAAACTGAATGAAGAAGAAATAGAAAATGTGAATAGACTCTTAACAATTAGTTATTAAATCTCAAAGTTCAAAAATCTGCCAACAAGGAAAAACCCAGTACCAGGTGACTTTACTGCTGAACTCGACCAAATATTTAAAGGATTGACTTCATTCTTTGTCACAAAAACTACAAAAAGGAAAGCACTCATCAACTCCTTTTATGAGGCCGATAGTACCCTAATATCACAACCATAGAAACACGAGAAACTACAAAACAATATTCAAAATAATATTGGCTTATCTTGAACTGTTCCCCCACATTCAAACCTTCCTGCCACAAATCAACAATTATCCACATAATTCAACTGCAGGATTAAAAGGGTTGTTCTCAAGTGCTTTCTTACCCTGCACAAGCCTGTAGACAGGCCAACATTGTGGCCAGAGTTTCTGGAGGAAGTTGAGCACTTTTGGGCTGGTCTTTCTCTGGAGCAAGTCCACCCAATATAGAAGGGCACCGTCTCTTTAAAAAAGTCATACATGCTTGTATAAAAGGCTCCTGAAAGAGATAAGTCTCTTAGTATATTTGAAACCGATCTTAATTGCTTTCAGATTAAGAAAAACCGCTAAACACTATGACTAAAATCCAGAATAATACCTTCAGTGCCATTTAAAAAATTTATTTCTTTAGCAATTTTCACCACCAAAATTTAAAAGCAGAAACAAAGGAACAAATGCTACTTACCCCATGCTCTCGAATCTTATCCGTGAGCCACTTGTCAAGTTTGAGGTATTCACGACGTGAAGCAAGTGCAGCAAGGTCAATCACAAAGGCAAAAGGAGTACCATTTAGCAGCATTGACAAGGCCTACAGAAAAATCAGTATTAGAAATTACAAGTCAAGCTATCAAGTAAATATTTGTCTTAGTATGTTTAGGTCTTAGACCTGTTTTTCACAAATAAATTTGAATAAAACATAGCACTTGTAACATTTCCTTGGTCACAATTTAAACAATTTAGTATAATTCAGTGTTTTAACATTAGCCCTTACTTAAGATATCACATTTTGAAAGATGAGTCTACCTTTAAAATAAACTTTACTCTGTGCTTTCTCAAATAACTAAACCTAGAGCAGAGCAAGATTCAAAACATCAATAATTAACCTTCCCTGGCTCAGCACCTGTAGCTCAAGCTGCTAAGGCACCAGCCACATACACCAGAGCTGGCGGGTTCAAATCCAGGCTGGGCCTGCCAAACAACAATGACAACTACAACCCCCTCCCCCCCCAAAAAATAGCTGGGCGTTGTGGCAGGGGCCTATAGTCTCAGCTATGTGGGAGGCTGAGGCAAGAGAATCGCTTAAGCCCAGGAGTTGGAGGTTGCTGTAAGCTCTGACACCATGGCACTCTACCTAGGGGCAACAGTATGAGGCTCTGTCTCAAAAATAAATAATTAACCTTCCCCATTTTTAAAGCTCTAAACATAGCCTTACTCTAAGCAAAACTGCATTATCAACACTAATGTACCTAGTGATTAACAGTATCAATTTGTCAGAAGACCCTATTGATGCAGGAAGAAATATACCTACTTTACCCCAAAATTGTATCTCACAGATTATTATTATTATTTTTGAGACAGTCTCACTATGTCGCCCTCAGTAGAGTGCTAACGGTACCACAGTTCACAGGAACCTCAAACTCCTGGGCTCAAGTGATTCTCTGGTCTCAGTTTCACAAATAGCTAGGACCACATCTGGCTATTTTTTAGTTGTAGTTGTTGTATTCGAACCCACAAGCTCTGGTGTATGTGGCTGGCACCCTAGCTGCAGAGCTATAGGCTCCGAGCCTTTTTTTTTTTTTTAAAGAGATGGGGTCTCACTCTTGTTCAGGTTGGTCTCAAACTCCTTAGCTCAAGCAATCCACCCATCTTGGCCTCCCAAAGTGCTTAGAATTACAGGCATCTCACAGATTATTTATAAGAAAAGTTCAATTATCACTTTAAAATAGCCTTACAATACAGAGAACAGCAATTGAAAATAAATGAAAACATGCTTACATATCTAAACCCAATCTCCTCTCCATCTTTTTGACTTAACAAGGCAAAATTCTAAATCTCAGCTCATTTTATCTAAGAGCTAGTTTCATGCAAATTATTCCTAAGGCATCTTTGTTACATAAAAATTTATTTTTTTACCACTAATAAATCAGTCAGTGTCATTCAGTCCCTCTGAACTCACCTTCAAGTCCTGGGCCACATCAAGTATTCGAGATAATTTGGCCTGATCATACTGCTCCCCTCTCATGTACCATTCTGCCATGGCATGCATGATAAGTTGGCGAATTGAGGGAGACTGTCCCTAAGAAAAGTAGAAAAACAAAACTTAAATAACAATATTGCTAAACACTTGTGACAGTTCTATTACAAATGCCCAGCTAATTTTTCTTATTGTGCTTATGACATTAAGTCCAGGCTTCAAAGACTATGCAATCACAACGAGCCTTCATGGGAAATCCATGTTACGTCTATATCTTCCACGTGAATCCTGCTCCTAAGCCTGGGTCGTAGTTAAAATTTAACAAACTTATTTGCTTTATATACATTTACAAACAGAAAACCAGAAACAGAATATAATGTAAAATGATATGAACATTGTTATAATTACTTAAAATTAGAAATTACTGACATATAAATAAAGACAAGACAGTTAAAAGTGACCATTTCACATGTTACATAGTATAGAGCTGTATCACTATTTCTCAGAGTGGTGTTTGTATACATATTCTAAATCTGGCTATTTCCACAAACAAAAATGTTCAAATTTTGAGGGATAATTATTCAATTTCTTTTCTACCAACAGGTAGCCTGGCTTTCAGTATTAATCTTGCATGATATAAATACACAGCTGGAACTCAGTGAACATTTGTCACAGAAGCAACACCAAGGCAATTACTAGAGCTGTGGCCCTAGAGACACAGATGGTCCAAATACAGTATTTAACCCCAAATGGGGAGATGCAGTTTCTTTCAGTCTGCCCTTTCTAACTCTAAAGCTGTGGTAAGGAAGGAATAAAGAACATCTGAGCTGTAAATACTCGATTAAATGTGTTAGGGCCCAGGCGTCCTCAAAGTACGGCCCGCGGGCCACATGCAGCCCGCCTAGGACATTTATCTGGCCCACTGGTGTTTCTGCTGCCACTGCCTGTCCTTCTTAGCAGCCAATTCGTCCCGGGGCCTGCAGTCTGGTTCTCCCACGGTCTAAGGGACAGTGAACTGGCCCCCTGTTTAAAAAGTTTGAGGACCCCTCTGTTAGGCCTTTTGTAAACTTTAAGTTTATCAAGTTTAGTGACTCCCTAAGAAAGGAGATGATGACTGGAACTAAGATGACCATTTTTCATTTATAAGTAGAGTCCTTAGTTAATTTTAAGACAGTGTTTTGTTGCCTAAGCTAGAGTGCAATGGCCCAATCATGGCTCACTATAACCCCAAACTCCTGGGCTGAAGTGATCCTCCTCCCTCAGCCTCCTGAATAGCTGAACCTACAGACCTGAGCCCCCACACTCAACAAACTTTACTTTTTGTAGAGATGGGGTCTTGCTATTTTGCTCAGCATGGTCTTTAACTTCTGGCCTCAATCAATCCTGCTATCTTGGCCTCCTAAAGCACAGAATTACAGAATTGACCACCACATCCAGCCCCAAATAATTTTTTTCTTTTTTTGAGACAGTCTCATTATGTTGCCCTGGGTAGAGTGCCATGCTGTCACAGCTCAAAGCAACCTCAAACTCTTGGGCTTAAGCAATTCTCTTGCCTCAGCCTCCCAAGTAGCTGGGACTACAGGCACCTGCCACAACACCTGGCTGTATTTTTGTTGTTGTTGTTATAGTTGTCACTGTTGTTTAAGCAGGCCCGGGCTGGGTTCGAACTCGCCAGTCCTGGTGTATGTGGCCGGCACCCTAACCACTGAACAACGGGCGCTGAGCCTGCAATTAATTTTTAAAAGCATTTGTATGTAATATTAACAACTGTAAGAATAATTAAGGAGGGTGGCACCTGCGGAAAAAGCACGAAGGATCTAAGTGGGTAGGGTGCCAGTCCCATATACCGAGGGTGGCAGGTTCAAACCCAGCCCTGACCAAATTGCAATAAAAAATTAGCTGGGTGTTGTGGTGGATGCCTGTAGTCCCAGCTACTCAGGAGGCTGAGGCAAGAGAATTGCCTAAGCCCAGGAGCTGGAGGTTGCTATGAACTGTGTGATGCCAGTACTCTACTGAGGGCGATAAAGTGAGACTCTATCTCTACTAATTAATAATAATAATAATTAAAGAAAAAAGTAATATAGAGGATAAGGTAGGAGGATCACTTGAGGCCAGGAGTTCAAGTTCCACTGGGCAACCAAGCAAGATCCCATATCTCAGAAGAGAAGACTAAAAAATAAAATAAAATAAAATAAAAGGACACTTGAGATAAAGTAGAAGATGACTGCCCCTGCAGAAGGGGGATGAGTGAAAAAAGCACAAAGGATCTAAGAGCATTTCAGCACAACAACATAAAATTAAATGTAAATGCTTAATATAGATAAAACAGAAAATAATGCTAATTAGATGGATTTGTCATCTTCTCCTATTTAAAAAGTGACATTAGTACCATCTGCTCTTGATTAACGTTAACTATGATAAATGTTTGAGCTCTTCCAGGGATGTCCAACCTGTAGCCCACATGCAGATTATTTGAGGTTTGTTTGAAAAGTATGCACAAATTTCTTCTCTTGCTAATCAGCTTTCAATTAGTGTTTGTGTATTTAATGTGTGGCCCAGACAAGACAACTCTCACTCCTTCAATGTGGGGCAGAAAAGAAAAAAGGTTGAGCATCCATTTATGTAATTCAATAACAAATTATATGAATTTTTAAAAAATTATCTTGCCTAGGTTACGGCATCAGCCACATACACCGAGTCTGGTGCATTCAAACCTAACCCAGGCCAGCTAAACAATGACAACTTCAACAAAAAATAGCCAGGTGTTGTGGTGGGCATCTGTAGTCCCATCTATTTGAGAGGCTGAGGCAAGAGAATC
>NW_003852453.1:10709381-10723782 GCF_000181295.1 Otolemur garnettii
AAAAATTATCTTGCCTCTTTGCTTCTTTAGGATTATATATTTTAATGCTTCCATGATGCTAAAAATAACAAGATTTATGACAGTATGACTTCTCCAAAAGTCACAGCAATTCAAAGACTGACATTAAATTTCTCTACTTGAACATCCTCAACATTCCAAAGAATTTCAATTATTTAGATGAAGACATGACAAGCATACATTTGTGTCTTACCTGCCCATGCCATGCATAGTGCAAAATAATAGCTGAGTTAGGATGGTTTCCAAGGAAAATTGGCATCAGAGTGGAGATGAGTTCATGGCGCAAGGTATGCCAGGAGGTGTTGATTTGTAGTAAGGCCAATACCAGCATGTCTGGACAGTGTTTGATAGGGAAGCTGAAGAGCTGTTTGACCTGTTCATACTGCCCAACCTCTGCAAGCCTCAGCAGAGATTCAATCAAATCCAAGCTCTTCCTAACAAGAATGGAAGAAAAATGCTCTATCAATGAAAATCCAAGTACACAAAATTCATTTTCAAAATAAGCGATACCAACTATCAGTACAAAACCAAGTTGTTGCCATGTCTTAATATCTGAAATTATTTAAATGGCTGTTTCTCTCTACAACATGTGCTGCTATGCTTCCAGATTTGGACAAAGGAATTCCAAATCAACAAAGAATAACTGATGAAAAGGACAAATTACTGAACATCTACATAATCATGGACTCTCCTTACCAAAACCTATCAAAATATTTGTGATCAGGGTGAAAAAAAAAAAAAGCACAGTTTAAGAATAATCAAGAGCCCAGCTACACAATTAGTAGTCCTAACCTACATATAATACAAATTCTACCCAAAATACAGCCTTAACATTCATTTTAGTAATGTAAAAGTGTAACTTAAGTGCCTCCTGGTGTGATACAAGTTTGAAATCCACAATATCCGGTATGAATTACTCTTGCCCCAAGAAGTTGAATTTGATTGACTTTAACTGAGTATCAAAATCTAACTCTAGCCTTACTCCATAAAAAATACAAGGATAGAAAACAAATGAAACACCGCGAGGAAACAAGACCATAACATGGGGTAGACTAGAGGACAAATGATGTATTTCTCCATTAAATCGATAGCAAAAAAGAAAGTTTAAAAAAGATAGGAGAGAAACTTTCAGAATAAAAGAAACTAAGTGGACCTTGTCTGAATTCTCAATTGTAGAAATTGTTAAAAGACTTTGTTAAGCTAATTAAGAAAATTTAAACGTAGACAACTTGCTACCTTAAGGAACTGTTATTTGTGATAATGGCATGTTTTTAATATAAAGAGGTCCTTATTTGTTAAAATAAAATCTAAAGGAAATAATTCTATACATACTAGACACAACAGTAAAAAAATCAGTTAAGCTTGCAAATCCAATGTTGGCTAGCACTTGGGAAAAGAACATACACTACCACCAAAAAATAAGGATAATCTGTTCAGTGATGAAAAAGTATCCAGGGAAAGAGTATAGTTTTAAAAAAACCTAAAAAGATTGTAAAGTAGATGCCTCCAGCAAACATTATAAGCCACGTCCCCTCCTATAGCCCAGTGTATACTTCAACAATAAAGAAAATACTTTTATCATCCTTACGTCACCAGAAAGGAATGACTGGACAAAGAGTCCCAGGAAAATCCTAACCTAGACACTGGAGTCAGATTCTCCCTCAGAAATTTGGAACTATAACTCCAAAAGACTAGATAATTTAACTCAAAATATCGGATTTGATGGGTACTTTCCAAAAGAAAAAAAGCAAGCAAATCTAGAGAGAAAAGATCTTAAGAAGAAGTAAAAATCCTCCTCCAACATTTGATGGTTGCAATCTTTTCGTATTTTAGAAAATACCTAATGGTACACCTAAAAGAGCAAAGATGTAACTAGTGATAAGTGACTAAAAGAGAATTTTATCTACCAGTGCCCTCTGTGAAAACTTCAGTAAGTATGATCACTAAAACTACTGTTTCATTTAAACCTGTTAAATGGTTCACTATTAATTTTATATTTTAAAAAAGAAGACGTGACTCTTGAAAGAAAAGCTACACGAGAGTGTTTACCATGTGGCAATTTCTCGATTGTCATCCTCTGGTGGTGCTTTCAGAATATCAGTGGCAACAGTATGACAGGGATAATCCGCAAAACAGAAGATTTCTGGATTTATAAGGGAATGCTGAATGAAGGAGAGCTGGAACAAAAGAATAAAGTCCTTACCACCATAAATGACTGTGAATGGTATAAAAATTTGAAACATTATCATTAGGCTAAGCTTAAGGTTATTAGAATGACGATTTCCCTTTAAAAATCTTAACAGTTTGTCCTTTGAAAACCACAGACAATTTAGACAAATGAAAGGTGCATGATGAGATGGCCTTAGAGATGAATATCATTACATTATTAGTAAAACAGCTTGATTGTTATACTTAAATGGAGTCTGGTACTAGAACTACGCTAATATTTCTTCAATATTTACAACACTCTATTCTTTCCTGAGCTGCATAAAATAAATTCTACCTTAAAGATTGCTTCAATCAATGGATAGCACTCTATAAGGAATTAAGTCATTATTTTGTTCCCCTTGTATAGCTGAATACCACCAACTTACCTGGCCTTCTGCATGTTTCCAAGGTCTATATATGAGGTCTACTGGGAACACTTCCATACCCAAACCCCTCTGAATGCCATAAACTACATTATGAAGTCCTTTACTGTCACGAATTTGAAATCCAGGATGGTCCAGTTCATAAGTTACTTCCTTGAAATTCAAACTCGGGTTCTAAAAAAAAAATATAAAAGCAGTTCAAAGTTTAACGAACATGTGTGCCTATTTTGATGCTTTATCCAAAGGGCCAAATTAAATCTGAAATTCAATCAAGATGTTCTTATAAACTTAAAATCTCTGAATCTTTCTGACATTTTGAAAGAGATTTATAAGGGCCAATTCCTGGGTGGCAACTGTGGCTCATTGGGTAGGGTGCCAGCCCCAGATACTGAGGGTGGCGTGTTCAAACCCAGCACTGGCCAAATTACAACCCCAAAAAATAGCCGGGAGTTGTGGTGGGTGCCTGTAGTCCCAGCTACTCAGGAGTCTGAGACAAAACAATCACTTAAGGTCAGGAGTTAGAAGTTGTTGTGAGCTGTGTGACACCATGGCACTCTACCGAGGGCAATAAAGTGAGACTCTGTCTCTACAAAAAAAAAAAAAAAAAAAAAAGAAAGAAAGAAAGAAAGAAGGGTAAATTCCTAATATTCAATATAAACTGGGTCTATGAGCAAGGTACTCCAACCTTCAGTTCAGGACATACTTCTAAATGTAAGTACTTGAGGAACTTTTTCTTCCACTACTTAGTCTAATATGGGAAATTATTAACTCTAATATGGGAAATTATTAACCCATATTCCAATATGGGAAATTATTAACTCTTCACTCAGTGCTTTCTGTCTTTATACCAAGAGTATACTATCTTGAACAAAATGGAAAAGATAAATCAACTATCCTAAACATTATTTCTTAATGAACTTATGATCTCCCTTAAAAGCATGCCAATGGGCTAGGTGCCTGTAGCTCAAGTGAATAAGGGGCACCAGCTACATACACCAGAGCTGGTGGGTTCGAATCCAGCCCAGGCCGGCCAAACAACAATGAAAACTACAAACAAAAAATAGCTGGGCATTGTGGCGGGCACCTGTAGTCCCAGCTACTTGGGAGGCCAAAGTAAGAGAATTGCTTAAGCCCAGGAGTTGGAGGTTGCTGTGAGCTGTGATGCCTGCCACAGGACTCTACCCAGGGTGACAGCTTGAGGCTCTGTCTCAAAAAAAAAAAAAAAAAGCATGCCAATGTATGCATTAGTGATCTAAATTCTTTATGTCAAAATGACTAAAAATTCCATTCAAAAGATGTTCTCTGGAAAAGGTACTCAAAAAAAGCAGTCTGAGACTCCTTAAAGAAAAGCAAGTAAAACAATTTTATAGAAAGTAATTTACCAAACAGCCTACAAAAAGTAATAAGTATGTCTTATGCTCAAAAGGAAAAAGGAAAATAAGAAAATGACACATGTTGGCTATGCACAATTTGTATTTAAAGGTCTGAACATTCTTTGTCAAGGTGTTCTGAAAGAAAAAGGAGAGGAGAGTTCCAACCAAAGTGTCACAACCAGCTTAGTTTCTTTTGAGCCATTAAGACTTTAAAATTTTGGGACAACGCCCGTGGCTCAGCGAGTAGGGCGCCGGCCCCATATACCGAGGGTGGTGGGTTCAAACCCAGCCCCGACCAAACTGCAACCAAAAAAAAAAAGACTTTAAAATTTGCTCATAATATGGTACAAAATAATCTTCATATGGGGTTTTCCTCTAAGGAAATAATAACTGTCAGAAAATAATTTTTTCTTCTTTAAATTTATTTCAAAGACTCCTTGTAACAGAACAGGACTACAAATTTACTGTTAAATATCATTATCCTAGAGATTAAGCTTGATAAATCTATAGTTATGCCCATCCTTGATAATCAAAAAACCAAATTATGGATCCAACGTGTATTGGGAAATTGTCCTCTTATCTTTGCCTACAAAAATTGTATAGAAAATTCTGATAGAGGAGAAAAAAAAGAAGAAACTAAGCTACTGATTCAATCGTTCAACATCCATTAAGCAGTCACTTAATTTTCTCACTTGCTATAAACAGGAATAAGAAAATAGCCTCAGATATCATGGAATATTATACTTACCTGCAATTTTAAAAAGGAAGTTATTTTATTTTATTTATGTACTTATTTACTTATTTTTGAGACAAAAGTTCATTTTGTTGCCCTTGGCAGAGTGCTGTGCCATCACAACTCACAGTAATCTCCAACTCTTGGGTTTAAGAGGTTCTCTGGCCTCAGCCTCCCAAGTAGGGGGACTATAGGTGCTCACCACAACGGCTGGCTATTTTTAGAGACAAGGTCTAGCACTGGCTTAGGATGGTCTCAAACTCCTGAGCTCAGTCAGTCTATCCACCTCAGCCTCCCACAGTGTTAGGATTATAGGCATGAGCCACCACGCCCGGCCCTTAAAAAAAATTTTTTTAATTGGGCAATAAAGTACAAAGACAGAACTGCTGAGTTAAAAGGGCATGTCTTTACTTTTACGTGACAACCACAATAAACATCAAACCCCTAAGTGGTCAATGATAAGTGATAAAACTCTGGTTTTCTTTCTCCAAGTTTCCTGCTATGATTGTATATTATTTTTGCCTTCTATTTATGAAAAATATTCTGAATAAATCTACTATTGAGAAAAATAACAAAAGGAAAACACACTGATACTGCTTATCCAAAGAATAGCCTACTTCTCCATAACTGAATTTTATCTTAAAGTTCTAAATACGGGAAGGTGAAAATGAAAAACAGATGATCGATTTCAAGATCCCTGATTTTAAATGGTATGATTATGTATGTGTAGTCTTCTGTTATACTGTTACAGTTTATAAACAAGACTGAAGATACTATACCTTTACTACTATTCCCCACTAAATTTTATCACTTCCTTTGAATATCTAAGTTTCACTCATTTATGTTTGGTTAAGCCTTTCAATATTTTAGTAGCGGTATTATACTTTATCTGTTTATAGTCTGTAGATAACCCAAAAGTAGAACTAGTAAGATAAGTATGAATTTTTATTATCCTTATCCACCAGTACGAGTCAGCAAAATCTTTGTTGTACCTACCAGAAAACATCCAGAAGGCCTCCCCTCTCAGTAATTCTTCAGTCATTATTTTGCAATAAATCAGAGTCCTCTCTCCTCCTCACAAAATCACCACTCAGAATGGTAAGGCAATAATCCCAATGTAAAAACTAAAATCTAATTATGTACTATCTCTAGTGCATAATTAACTCAAATACTTCATTACCTTTTTTTTAAAGACTAATCAAATGCAGTAGCAAGAAAACAGTAAAGAGCAGAAAAAGGGAGTTCAATCTATAACCTAATGATCAATTCAGATAACTTACTACTATTGTACCAGCTTCATTATTTCTTGAGCCAAAACTGGAGAAGTGCAAAACACTGCTGTTCTTATTCACCTGGGCATTTTATTTATTAGATTTTCTCTTTCTTTCTTTTTTTTTTTTTTTGAGACAAAAGCCTCACTATGTCACCCTTGGTAGAGTGCCATCACATCACAGCTCACAGCAACTTCAAACCCTTGGGCTTAAGAGATTCTCCTGCCTCAGCATCTCAAGTAGCTGGGACTACAGGCACCCACCACAATGCCCAGCTATTTTTTGTTGCAGTTGTCATTGCTATTGTTTAGCTGGCCCAGGCTGGGTTCAAATCTGCCAGCCTCGGTGTACAGGGCTGGTGCCGGAACCACTGTGCTATGGGCACTGAGCCTATGAGATTTTCTTCTGGGGAGGAGGCGGGGAGGGACAGAGTCTCAATCCATCGCCCCAGCTAGAGTGCAATGGAATCACATAGCTCACAGCAACCTCAGGCTCCTGGGTTCAATCAATCTTCCTGCCTCAGCCTTTCTAGTAGCTGAGACTATAGGTGTGCATGACTATGTCCAGCTAGTTTTTCTATTTTTAGTAGAGATCAGAGTCTCGCTCTGGCTCAAGGTGGTCTCAAACTTCTGAATTCAAGCAATCCACCTGCCTCAGCCTCCCAGAGTGCTAGGATTATAGGTGTGAGCCAACAGCCCAGCTATTTATTAAATCTTCTTTCTTTGAACTATATCTTACTAGTATCATGAATCAAAAGCCATGAGTAGAGGTACTCACCAGTTCTTTAAGAACATCAATCAAAACTTCAACATTCCACGTGTGTGCCTGTGCTCCATCACTTTTATCTTTTCCGTCACTCCAGATACCACTGCCAGGAGCAGAGATACTCTGTAGAAGTAAAACTTGAATTAAACAAATCCAACTACTTAATATGTTTAGTTCTGGCTGGCAGATCAATCATACTGTAATTTAATAAATAAAACAAAGAGGACAAGATATTAACTCACTTGGTAAAATAGCTGAATTCAACACACCTGTAATGGAATACCATCTGTTAATCCTGAATGAGTTCGAGCCATCATTCCCAAAACCCTTGCAACCTGGGCAGCTGTGACCTCCCGAACACCAAACTGCATGATTATATTGCGACATTCTTCAATACTGAAACAGAAATGTAACTTCAGAAAAATGCTACCATCCTCAAAACCAAGATCAAGAAATGCTAGTATTACATGAACACTTGTGTGAAATCCTGTTTTACTAATACAAGTAGAATAAACTTCATTTCCTGTTACTTTTATTTGCGAGGCATATAAAAAAATCACCTACTTAAATAAGAAAATGGGGACAGTGCCTGTGGCTTAGTGAGTAGGGTGCAGGCCCCATATACGGAGGGTGGCGGGTTCGAACCTGGCCCTGGCCAAACTGCAACAACAATAACAACAACAACAAAAAAAAGCCGGGCATTGTGGCAGGCTCCTGTAGTCCCAGCTACTCGGGAGGCTGAAGCAAGGGAATCACCCAAACCCAAGAGCTGGAAGTTGCTAAGAGCTGTGATGCCACAGCTCTCCACCGAACGTGACAAAGTGAGATTCTGTCTCTTTAAAAAAAAAAAAAAAAAGATAGAAAGAGGCAAAAGTTTAAAAGATCAGTGGAAGAAGAGAAGAGCCAAGAGTAAGAATCTTTCACAATGATATATACAATCATCCTCAATCCTCAGTATGAATAAACTTATTCTTTAAGATTCTAACACTCAAGGTAAGTTTCGTTATTCTGATACATCCTAATGGTCAAGCGAGGTGGCTCATGCCTATAATACTATCACTCTGGGAGGCAAAGGCCAGAGGATCACTTGAGCTCAGGAGTTCAAGACCAGCCTGAACACCATAGTAAGACCTGGTCTCTATTAAAAATAGAAACAATTACCCAGGTGGTGTTGTGGTGGGTGCCTGTAGTTCCCGCTACTTGGGAAGCTGAGACAGGAGGATCACTTGGACCCAGAAGTTTGAGGTTGCTGTGAGCTAGGCCAACCCCATAGCACTGTAGCCTGGGGCAATACAGTAAGATTCTTGTCACCAAAAAAAAAAAAAAAAAATCCTAACCCTAAACTTTGCACCTTAAAGACTGATTAAATGAAATATATGTGCCAGGCACACATAAAACACACAAATGCACTATCTCCAACATAAGTGAGAAACTGATTCATATGAGGGTTTTTAAGTCACACCAGGAGGAAGAGGGGAGAATGGGTGGGACCACACCTACGGTGCATCTTACAAGGGTATATGTGAAATTTACTAGGTGTAGAATATAAATGTCTAAACACAATAACTAAGAAAATGCTGTGAAGGCTATGTTAACCAGTTTGATGAAAATATTTCAAATTGTATATAAAACCAGCACCCCATGACTACATTAAGGTACACAGCTATGATTTAAAAAAAAAAAAAAAAAGTCACAGCAAAGTACACTAACATACTGGAAGGCTGGGAACAATGGCTCACCCTGTAATCCTAGCATTCTGGGAGGCCGAGGCAGGTGGACTGCTTGAGTTCAGGAGTTTAAGACCAGCCTGAGCAAAATGAGGACCATGTCTCTACTAAACATAGAAAAACTAACCAGGCATAGTGGTGGGCACCTATAGTCTCAGCTAGTAGGGAGACTGAGGGAGGAAGACTGCTTGAACCCAGAAGTTTGAGGTTGATATGAGGTATGACACAGTGGCATTCAAGCCTGGAGCAACAAAGTGAGATTGTCTTAAAAAAAAAAAAAAAGAAAGAAAAGAAAAAGGAAAAGCACATTGTTGCCGTTAATAACTTACTCCCAGAAAAATAATGATAAATCTACTATGTCTCAATCTTAAGTGCTACCAACAGGGTGAAACAATTTCCTTTAGTACCCTAGGCAGGTGAAAGTTCCATAAACACTTGCCCCAACACTCTATGTACCTCCCCCAAATATTCTAGAAACTAGGCTAGGAAACTGGTTCTTAAATCTGAGGAACTAGTGGGGACAAGGACATAGAAATTTAACACCCAGGATGTATACAGTTGACATCAACACTAGTATGTGGAAGGTTCACATTTAGAAGCAGAATACCAAGAGGCAAAGTTAATTTTAAGCAATCTTAAGAACTTCTTATAGGCATTATACCATGTTTGGCACAAGAATAATCAGAAATTGAATAATGTCTTACTACCAACCTTGCACAAAAGCCATAGCCTACTTCTTGCATGAAATCAGCCAAAGAGCTCTCCATCATGGTTTTAGCTACCCCTCCAGAATCAGGCAGGATCCTGTCCATTAGAATGTCCCGTTTTTCAGGGTATAAAAGTGGTGCAAGCACCACAGGACAGCGTTCTTGGGGAAAATCTGAGGGAGGAAAAAGGTTAGAACTGCTATACTAATTAAAAACAACACAATCCTCTTTTATTCTCTCCAAACTTCTTCCTCAAGCTCATAATCAAAGCAAAGATTATTTCATGTTTTCAAACTTGTTAGCTCAATTTACAATTTTAATACCAATTCTAAAATTGAATCCTTTTATATCACATTTCCTCATGGGTACACTTTTTTAACTTTTCATATTAGGATTCCAATATTGATTGGCCAGTTAGCACCCTAAATATTACTTTAAATTTTCACAAGGCTACCAACCATATAAGAAACGCATCAGAAAGCACCAATTTGAATATCAGAGTCAATTTATTTCACTGACAAAAGGACAGCTTCCTGTCACAAAGAAAGTTAATGCAGTTTAACCTTGAACTATGTAAACATTAAGAGAAATAAACAAAAATAACTATTAGATTTGTTTTTAAGAGACTACTTGTCTCTCTAAAACAAAGATCAGAGGTGACAATAGAACTAGGATTTATTTTAGCATTATGCCAACAGCCAAGGAAGCAAAGTGAGTCTATTAAAAGTACCAAATTTTTGGAGCTAAAGATAGTATGTTACGACTGGGTAAAGTGGCTCACATCTGTAATCCTAGTACTTTGGGAGGTCAAGGAGAGAGGATCGCTTCAAGCCAGTTCTACAAAAACTAGTCCCAGCTACTTGGGGCTTACATAGGAGTACTATTTGAGCCCAGGAGTTGGAGAATGCAGTGAGCTCTGATGATGCCACTGCCTCTAGCCCAGGAGACAGAGTAAGACTCTGCCTTGGGGGAAAAGCAAAAAACAAATAAATAAATAAAAAATAAACATTCAGTATAATGTAGTTTCCCTTGGGGGGGGGAAGTACAGGATATATACCAAATCTTATGTGTAATTATACATATTTATATGTGAAGATTATTGGTGAAGTTATATTCATTTTATACCTTTTTATAATGAGGTTCTTTTACTTTCCTATTTTAAATTATGAAACAGTCTCTTCCTTAAAAGATTATAATCATAAGAAAAAGAAAGTAAATAACTGATATCCCTTAGATTCCCAAATAGTTTCATCACATGTGATCATCCAAGAAAATTACCTATTGAAAGCTACAGACACCGACTCCCTTACCTCTGCGCAGTGTCTTGAGAAAAGCGTCTATCTGTTCCTGTCCAACTCCAAAGGCTCCCTTCTGCCCAAAGAGGAGATGGGAGAGGAGGAGGTGTAGGACCTCTATTGCTATATCCTGGAAGCCACCTTCTTGATTTCCACTGACGTCTGCGTCAATGTAAGAACGCAGAAGATCTGGAAGCTTCTGTTTGATAAACTGGGCAGCTATAAGTAAACCAAAAATCACAAGTTATTTTTTGGACCACAAAGAGTAAAAAATCATGGATCTTCAAAATATAGATGTTTGCTCTTCTCGTTCATAAATTCACCCCTTCAACCTAATGTATTCATAGCTCTAGTTGATAGGAATAAACAGAACAATGGCCAGGGGTTGGCTTGGGGAAGGGAAAAATGAAAAAGTTTTTCAAGGGGTATAGTTTCAAGTTTGCAAGATGAACAAGTCTTAGACATTTATTACACAACAATGTGAATATAGTTAACACTACAGAACTGTATACTTAAAGATGGTTATCAAGGTAAATTTTATGTGTTTTACCACAGATATTAAGAGAAATTAATCTTACATTATCTTACTCCCTAAATCCAAACTATGAATACTTATCATTTAAAATCCCATGAATTTCTAAAGTCTCATTTGCTGTATTTTTAAAAGAAAAATGCTTACCAAAACCTCTGAGATCTGAACTAGAAGAATTCAACAGGGCAAGGCCAAAAATTACCTGAAATAAGAAGGCGTAGATTGACCAAATGTCTATTTTTAATTTTATCTACATCATTTTTTTTAAGTTCCCAAAAACCTGTATATATCTCTTTTCTTACATCACTCACCTCTTGTACTTTGCTTAACTTGAGCACTTTACTCAGCTGGGCAAATAAATGAGGTGCAGGCTTTAAACTCTGAAACAAACCAAATTCTATTTTAAAACATCTTAATTTTCGTAGGGTTTTTAGAAGCTTCTGTTTACCCAACTATGTGTGGCTCTACAGATACTTAATTCTTCAGTGGTGCTAAAAATAATACAATGTCCCTGTACTATGAACTGATAACCTTAAAGTGGTTTCAGTAAGCTTTTATTCATTATCTAATGAAACGCCTCGATTTTGTTAAGAAAGTTGCAAAAGATACCCTAAAGTTAACTATTTGAAATTTTAAAATGAAGATATGACATAATATGAAGGCTTAAGGGCTTTTGTGAAAAAGAGTGTGTGAATGATGGGAAATTACCTATTGAGTACAATATGCAATGTATATTCTTGACTTCACTTATGCAGCATGCCCATGTCACAAAATTATCTTTGCACCTCTTAAATTTAGACAAAAGGGGAGGGGGCCTTAGGGCCCTTTTAGAGAGCCTAACAATCTTAGAACTACTAAAGAGAAAAGTAATACCAACCTTCTGATAGTGCAATGGATTATCAATGGCATAGGACAGCGTCGAGATAAAATTTGGCTTTGTAATCAGCGACGCACACTCCTGAATCAGAAACTGGGTCTTCAAAAATAAAAAATGAATTTTCATTAGCACTAGCCTATCTTGCACAAATAGAAACAGAGGTTCTCAGAACATTAAAGTACTAACTAATATTGTATATTGTTTATGTATTACCAAAATCAGTTCTTAAAAAATCTCATTAAACTACTTAAAGTCTATTAGCAACAAGTGTTAAACCAAAACTTCCAAAAAAACAGAATCCAGGCTCTGACAAGATTACTGTAAGAAATAATATTATGATGAACTGTGGTCAGATTCAGAATAAAGCCATAGAGATTCCCCCTGGACATGAGATTTACCTCTCTGCCTTACTTGTCAAGCCAGGCATTTTCACATTCCTTCTTCCTTCAAGCAAGCCTAATCCCCAGCTCTCTATGCCTGAACTAGGTAGCTGTAATGGTGAGTAGCCAGGTAGGACAAGGGAAGGAAAAGTCTAACACCTTTTACCCATCCAGGTAAGGTTACCTCTGCATGTTATTTTGGATGTGTCATTTATTACATACACTATGCCTAAAATGCAATTCATTGAACAAATAGAGCTAAGTGGACATAAACTCTGTAAGCCCCAAATACCTGATGGAAATCTTTGCCACTGCTTTTACCATCGCCACTGAAATCCACATGCGAAAATAGGCAGCGTAATAAATGCCTGTCTGCCTCAGGACCGTGCCGATTCACAATCTAAAAAGACAAAAAGTGTAAGTTTAAGAAAAGGTTTTAAAGGGAGGAAGAAAAAAAAAAGTGAAGAAAGGTTAAAAGAGGGAGAGGGGGAAAAAAAGAAAAACAGTCATCAAAGAAAAATTCCAAGTTACATTAAGTGTACGTTTTGAAATAGAGGAATTACTGATATGAAGGGCTTACATTTTACAATTCAATGTTTTAAATATGATTCCTATATAGTCACTGGCAGAAAGAGGGGGAAAAAAACTACCAGTAATTATCCCATATAACTGCATTTTGTTCAATATCGACACCAAAAACACCAAGTAGTGTCAGACAATGTGTAAAATAAAGATTTTTTTTACTTTCAGCTTAAAAAAACAGTAATAAAAAAATGCTGGGTACAGTAGTACATGCCTGTACTCTCATCTGGGGAAGCTGAGGCATGACTATCACCTGAGTCCTATTACTTTTCAAGTGGGGAAGCTGAGGCATGACTATCACCTGAGTCTAGGAACCCAAGACCAGCCAGGGCAATATAGTGAAAACCCATTTAAAAAAAAAAAAAAGTTCTTCAACCTGTTCTGCAAAATGAGGGAAAAAATAAAAAAAAATTTAAGATTTAAATAAATTTTAAATACAAAATGTAACCCGAATTCTCTGTAATTCTTTTACAACCCACATGAAGCTGCCATTTGCTACATGATTTCAGTGATTTAAATGGTATTCCTGAACTCCATTACTTTCTTGCTATTTCTCAAATTTATCAGTATTTCTACTTACTATCCCCATCTAAATGGAAAGCTACAGCAATCTACACGTGGTCTGTTCTCTCACTTAAGGTTTCTCTAAAGTTACTTTATCAGTGAGGCTTTTGTAAGTACCATTCCTAAAAAAGCAATGTGACCTGCCCCACCATGACCCCTTACTCTGGCATTATTTACTTTTCTCCATAGCACTAAACATTACCTGATAATTTTGGTTTACTGTCCTTCATAACTTGCACAAGAACACAGAAATATGTGCAGTTTTGTTCACTTCTGCACATCTAGTTTAGAAAAGAGCTTAGCATACTTTATACACAGAGCAGTTTATTAAATCCCACATTAAAATACTATAAATAAAATACATAACTACCTACTTTGGGCTAGATACTGTGCTCAGCTTCCTTAGCCCAATCTTCAACACTCTGCCAAAACTTACCCCCATGGATGATAAGGTAGATACTTTTTTTTTTTTGCTTGATTTTTACACCGATCTCACTTTGTTGCCCGAGCTCAAACTCCTGGGCTCAAGCACTGAGGAGGTACTCACTTAAAACAGACTTCCTGAGACTAAAATCGAACAGTCTATGAGCTAAAGAATCTGGACTCATAGTTTAACTCCAAAGCCTATGATCTCTGTATCATGATAATTAAGTGACAGCTTGCTAAGTTATTTAACTTATTTCAGTTTCCATTTTCCCTACCCAGAAAATGTGGGAGTTAAAACCAACTTGCATACTATCCTCCCAACATCTGAGTTTAAATATACATACAGTAGAACCCCCATAGTTGACCACCTCCCTACGTTAACAACTTCCTTAAGTTGACCTCATTTTCATAGACCCAACATGCACCACATGTACCTATCAGTATAGCAGGCCTAGTTCCTTATGTTGACCACCTCCATTTTGACCAGTCTGTTATAGTCCCTAGGGAACTTACAGAGGTTCTACTGTAAATAAATATATATATATCTTTTTTTTTTTTTT
>NW_003852453.1:10724831-10735858 GCF_000181295.1 Otolemur garnettii
GGTGAGACATGTGAGCAGAGACAACTGTAGACAGAGGTGAAAGAAGAGCAATCCAAGCAGAATAAAAAATCTAGTATGCAAAAGATGAGACAGGAAAGAACTTATGTGAATATTTGAAAAGGGTCAGGAGGAATCAGGGAGCCAAATCACATACTTAACCATTTGACTGCAGAGTGCTCAGAAATGTACTTAGGTGTTGTTCAAAGGAGCATCTTGTATTGAATGCCTAAGTTCACACCAAATGAACATCCTGTTTGAATACCTATAGGCGTTATTAAGTGCCAAAAAGGTAATGAAGTTACTATCTAATAATATATCAACCTGAAAAATGAAGTCACATTCTATTAGACTGTCATTGGCCAAAGAATAAAAAACAGTTTCAAGGTTTTGTTTAACCAGGATCAGCAAAAATTTGTTTCTACAGTATTTTCTCATCTTATAATCACTTTTATAGCCACTCAGTCTTTACAATAACCCTAAGAAATATATATACACAAAGAACACATTAATAGGTAAGATTATTTTTTATAAAAATCAATGTTGCAGTGGTTAAAGACAAATGTGTTTTATGGCTACTAAGTGAATGGAATGCTCTTTCTATGATGCCACGTTGCCTGACCCTCACTAGGAACAAATTTTCATCTAAAACTAAAGTAGTATTTTACAAACATGATCTTGGGTTACAAAGGATATTGAAATAAGATATTTATTTCATACAATTAAGCCCTATACATTTTTTTTAAACTTTTTTTATTTTTTATTTTTTTTGTTGTTGCAGTTTGGCCGGGGCTGGGTTTGAACTCACCACCCTCAGTATATGGGGCTGACACCCTACTCACTGAGCCACAGGCACTACCCAAGCCCTATACATTATACAAACCATTTTACCTGTTGGGCAGGAGAGACCAGTAAAGTTCAAAGTTTTAGTTAAGTTTAACACCTTGAAACTTATATTCTGATAGCTAAATGAAGCTATATGAAAAATAAAGTAACTATATCAAAGGCATTTTGAAATACTTCTATAATAGTCTATTTACGGCTATAGTAAAACATTATAACCTGGGAACCACATATTAAGAAAGACATTAATAAACAGTTGCAGTGGTAGAGATTCAGAAAATCATGTGGCATGGTTGGGCAAACCAGTCACTATTAAGCCTAGAAAAGACACGTGAGGGAGGATTAATTATGTGAAAGGTAGCTACGTTAAATAGTAAACCTTATTTAGAAAAAGTTCAGAACATTTATTTCAGCTCATTATAAAATTCCTAATAAGGCTGTCCACAAATGGTAATGAATAAACCTTAAGAGGTAGTAGTCAACTGACTTTCACACTCAGAAACAAAAGACATCCCTAAGTATTTTTAGGTCCTTTTTTAGGTGGAATATTGATAAAGCAGCATTGTCTGAGGAATTGTGCCTTCAACCTTTGCTCCTAAAAATAGCTTTTAAAAAAAACCACATGGGGATTTTCACATAAGCTCAAGCAATTTTATACATGTATAAAGAAAAATACAAAATCTAGCTCGAAAGATGATCTCAAAGGTCCCAAGAATGTCCAATATTCTATATAAAGTAGTCGGTTTCTTAATTTAAACTAAAAATAGTAACTTACGTTCCAGCAATTTCAGTTACAGCAACTGGAATCATTTGAGTGGATCTAAATATACATATATGCCATACAAATAATGGAAGATCCTATATTTAACTTTTTATACATATTCTACCTCATATATATTATTTTATCTGTAAGAGTAAGTTTGAGTTAATTAAAAAAAAAAAAAAAATAGAACACCTAAGCCAGGTGCAGTGGCTCACGCCTTTATCCTAGCACTCTGGGAGGCCGAAGGGAGGAAGGAAATCACTGGAGCTCAGAAGTTCGAGACCAGCCTGAGCAAAAGAGAGATCCCATCTCTACTAAAGGTAGAAAAATTAGCTGGGTGTTGTGGTGGGTGCCTGTAGTCCCAACCACTTGTGAAGATGAAGAAGGAGGACTGCTTAAGCCCAGAAATTCAAAGCTGCAGAGTGAGCTATGATTCCGCCACTATACTCCAGCATGGGAGATAAAGTGAGAGTTCATTTCCAAAAACAGGAAAGGGAAAGAAAGGGAAGGGAAGGCCAGGCTATGAGAAGGCAGGAGAAGGAGCAGGGGGAAGGGGGGAGGAGAAGAAAAAAGGGGAGGGGAGGGGAGGAAGGGAAGAGGGCAGAAGGAGGAGAGAAGAGGGAGGGGTGGGGGGGAGAAGGAAAGGAGAAGAGGGAGGGGACGGGGGGAAACAAGGAGGGAAAGAAGGGGGCAAGAGGAAGGAGCAATGGGTACAAGGAGGGAAGGGGGCAAGGGAGAGGGAAGGGAAGACCTACTACTTCATACTCATTAGGTAGGATAACTGAAAGCAAAAAGACAGGTAATGAAGATTAGTGGCCGGGCACCATGGCTCACACCTATAATCCTAACACTCAGGGAGGCTGAGGCGGGTTTGAGCTCACGAGTTTGAGACCAGTCTGAGCCAGAGTGAGACCCTGTCTCTAAAAATAAATAGGCAGGCATTGTGGCAGGTGCCTATAGTCACAACTACTTGGCAGGCTAAGGCAAGAGAATTGCTTAAGCCCAGGAGTTTGAGGTTGCTGTAAGCTATGACTAACTCTATAGCACTCTACCAAGGGCAACAAAGTAAGGCTTTGTCTCAAAAAAAAAAGGGGGGGGCTCTACGGGCTCCGGCCACATACACTGAGGCTGGCATGTTTGAGCCCAGCCCAGGCCAGCTAAACATAATGACAACTGCAACCAAAAAACAGCCAGGCGTTGTGGCGGGCGCCTGTAGTCCCAGCTACTTGGGAGGTTGGGGCAAGAGAATCGCTTAAGCCCAAGAGTTGGAGGTTGCTGTGAGCTGTGACACCACAGCACTCTACCTAGGGTGATATAATGAGACTGTCTCCAAAAAAAAAGATTAGTGAGGACAAGGAGAAACTGGTACCCTCAACCACTGCTCCTAAAAAAGATACAATGCTGCTGGGCGCAATGGCTCACGCCTGTAATCCCAACACTGTGGGAGGCTGAGGAGGGAGAAATGTTTGAGCTCAGGAGTTCGAGACTGAGCAAGAGTGAGACACCGACTAATGAAAAAAATGGAAAAACCCAGCCAAGCACCAAGGCAAGCACCTGTAACCCCAGCGGCTTCTGCAGGCTGAGGCAGTGGGATGCCCACAAGTCAGAGTCTGAGGTTGCAGTAAGCTACCAAGCCACTGCATTCTGCTGAGGGGCATAGGGTGGGACTCTTGTCTCAACAAAAAGACAAAAAACAAAAAAAAAAACAAAAAAATAAAAAAATAAAAGAAGAAAAAAGAAAAGAAATAAAAAATAAGCAACGAAATAAAATTTTTTAAAAAATGATGCAGTGCTTTGGAAAAGCCTGGCAATTTTTAGAAATGTTAAAGACAATGTAACCATAAGTCCTAGCAATCCCATTCCTAGGTATATACTCAAGAGAATTAGAAACAAATGTCCACACGAAACCTTGTAAAGAAATGTTGGTAGCAGCACTATTGACAAAAGCCAAAAAAGGAGAAACAGAAGTAAAAATCCATCAACTGATGAACAGGTAAACAAAACATGAAATATCCACACAAAGTAATATTCTTTAGCCATAAAAAGGAATGAAGTAGTGATACATGCTACATTAGAGATGAACCTTAAAAACATGTTAAATGTAAGGAAGACACAAAGGGACACATATAGTATGAGTGGTCACCGAGGGAAAAAAGGCAGAGGAAATGCAGAGTGACCACGAAACGACCCAGATGTTTGTTCTGCATGTGACTAAAGTGTTCTAGAATAAAATATTAATTGTGATGGTTGCACAATTCTGTTAAACTACTTACAACTACTGAATTATAATATTCTGAAGGGGTGAATTGTTTTTCTTTTTTGGTCTCATTTTGTCACCCTTGGTAGAATGCTGTGGCATCATAGCTCACAGCAACATTAAACTCCCAGGCTTTAGCAATTCTCTTGCCTCAGCCTCCCAAGTAGCTGGGACTACAGGCACTAGCAATGCCCCACTATTTTTTAGAGACGAGATCTCACTCTAGCTCAGACTGATCTTGAACCTGTGAGCTCAGGCAATCCATCTGTCTCAGCCTCCATAAATGAGTGAATTTTATGGTTTGTGAATATCTGAATTTTTAAAGAGTAAAGAACAATGGAACCAGACCAAAACAAGTCAGATCATACTTTATAATTTCTGTGAAAAATAAAAAGTTCTAAAAAATCCTTTTTAAGAACAGAAAAAAAGAGAGCCGGCTCAAAACCTGTGACTCAAGCAGCTAAGGCGCCAGCCACATACGCCTGAGTTGGAGGGTTCGAATCCAGCCTGGGCCTGCCAAACAACAATGACGGCTACAACCAAAAAATAGCCGGGCATTGTGGCAGGTGCCTGTAATCCCAGCTACTTGGGAGGCAGAGGCAGGAGAATCACCTGAGCCCAGGAACTGGAGGTTGCTGTGAGCTGTGGTGCCAAGCACTCTACACAGGGTGACAGCTTGAGGCTCTGTCTCAAAAAAAAAAAAAAAAAATAGAGCCAAACACCATAGCACATGCATATAGTTCCAGCTAGTTGGGAAGCTAAAGCAGGAGTTACTGGTTGAACTCAGAGAGAAGTTCTGTACTGTAGTGCACAATGCCCATCAGGTACTTGCACTGAATTCAGCATCAATATGGTATTCTCCTGGCAACAGGGGACCACCAGGCTGCTTAAAGAGGGGTGAATCAACCCAGAATGGGAAACAAAACAGACCAAAACCCCCAAGCGAATCAGAAGTAGGATTGTGCCTATGAACAGCTACTGCATTCCAGTTTGGATAACAGCAAGACCTCATCTCTTGGGGAAAAAAAAGAGAGACTGGGATAAAATCTTTTATTTATTATGCTAAAGATAAATCATTTGAAATAAAAGGCGAAAGTTAGTTACCTTTCATGCAACATGCCCATATAAATCTCCAGCTTTCTTCCCACAGTATACTCAATCCTTTAGTGCTACTTGTTATTCCACTAGTTTACTTACATGCTGTATTTCCTGCTGGCTGGCTCGGTAGTTTTTCTTGGTTAAATTGTCCACCAGGTAGCTGATTTGAGACAAGGCCAGCGAGAGCGAGTCAAGATTCATTGCTGGTTGGGGCGGAAGCAGGCGGCCGAGCCCGGCGCAAAATCACCATTATTCCCCTTTAGTCACCTCAGAGGCAGGTTAATGCTTTCTTTGTAATTAGGCTATATCTGGTGTATGTACAATGTCTTCAGTTCTTCTTTACCAGGGGTCTTACTCTGTTCTGAAACATGGCACCTGTTAAAAAAAGAAAAACAAAAACAACAGAATTTTAAATTAGGGGGAAAGGGCTATCCCAGTACAGTAGTATTCACAATTGACTTATTCCTTTGTTACTTTTCTACTCCCACGCTTCATTTGACTGGCCTTTAAAAAAAAGAAAAAGAAAAGGTTTGGAGAAAACAAGACCAGGCCGGTGACTCACAATTATAATCCCAGTACTACAAAAGTTGGCTGAGGTGGAATACTGCTTTAGGCCAGGAACTTAGCCTGAGCAACATAGGAAGACCAAAAATAACCAACATATTAGCAAGCGTGGCGGTGTGTACCTGTAATCCCAGCTACTCAGGAGGCCAAAGGTGGGAGGATGAGCCTAGGAGTTTAAAATTGCAGTGAGTCATGATCACGCCACTATACTCTAGCACAGAAAATAGAGCAGACTCTGTCTCCAAAATATATATATGGGGAAAAAATTAAACAACCTTCATCACTGTCTTAGTACCTAAAATGTTACTAAGGACTTAAAAACAGTAAGCTAGCTCAACCACAGTTGATTACAATTGCCAACTTTCAAAATAAGATAAGCAAGTATAAAACGAAAATGTTACCAGAAAAAGTTTTATTTTAGCAAAACAATTTGTACTACTTAAGATTACTATTTTACCAACTTCAAAATGATAATTTCTACTATGGCTTTTGGAAGTAGCAAGAACTTAATTAAAATTATGATCTGTAGGAAAAAACACACACTTTTTCAGATCTTTCCATGCTACCTACAATCTACATATAAGACCCCATTTGTTCACTTTATTCCTTATGTTACTACTTCTGAATTAGGTAGTTTGGTCTCATAGTTGTAAGTAAGGACATATAGTTTATTGGATGGCAAGTAAAGGCTGATTTAAAGGCAAGTAAGGGGCGGCGCCTGTGGCTCAGTGAGTAGGGCCAGCCCCATATACCGAAGGTGGAGGGTTCAAACCCAGCTCCGGCCAAACCGCAACAACAACATCAAAAAATAGCTGGGCATTGTGGTGGGCGCCTATAGTCCCAGCTACTCGGGAGGCTGAGGCAAGATAATCACCTAAGCCCAAGAGCTGGAGGTTGCTGTGAGCAGTGTTACGCTGCCACAGCACTCTACCAAGGGCGAGAAAGTGAGACTGTCTCAATAAAATAAATAAATAAAATAAAGGCAAGTAAGGACTCCAGAAGCCATACTCCTTCCTTCACTCAAACTGTTCAAGAGAATCCCAAAGCACCAGTATAGCTAAAATGACAGGATGGGTACCAATTTGACTCCAACCACCCAGTGAATCAGGGGAATTAACTATTCTGTACCAAAAAAGACAAGGATGTGTCTACATTATTTGCTACATTATTTTTTTCTTTTGAGACAGAGTAAAGAGAGTACCATTAATAACCTATACTTAGACAATAGGTATAAACCACGATATGTGACCACCCTACCGTCGGCTTTGACAAAACTATCACTCTTCACACTTTATTCCTAAAATACCATTTTCATTGATCATGCTTTCTCTTAGTTTCCTCTACTGGGTTTTGGCCTCATAGTATTAGTGTCCTTGGAAGTCTTGTCTTCTCTATGTTCACTTTGACAAACTACTTCAGTTGTATGGCTTTAAAACCACCTACATACCAATAATTCTCAAAGTTCTGTCTTCAGTCCAAGCTTCTCTCATGGTATCCAGATTTGTACCATATAATTTTCTACTGGGCATTTCAAACAAAGTATATTCAAAAAAAGTTCCTGGCTCAGTGCCTGTGGCTCAAGTAGCTAAGGCGCCAGCCACATACACCTAAGGTGGCGGGTTCGAACCCAGCCCTGACCCGCCAAAACAACGACGGCTGCAACCAAAAAATAGCCGGGCGTTGTGGCGGACACCTGTGGTCCCAGCTACTTGGGAGGCAGAGGCAGGAGACTCGCTTGAGCCCAGGAGTTGGAGGTTGCTGTGAGTGGTGATGCCATGGCATTCTACCCAGGGAGATAACTTGAGGCTCTATCTCAAAAAAAAAGTTCCTGGTCTTCCCACTCAGTGTTACACATGGAAAGACTTCCCCACCTCAACTGATGCTAATTCCATTCTTAAAGTAACCCAGGTCAAAATCTTAGAATCCTCCCATGCCCCACAGGAAATCCTTTTGGTTGTACCTAAGAAATGTAACCAGATCCAACCAGTTCCCACTACCTCCAAGCTATGATGCTCTAAGGACCATAGTCTTTCACCTAGATTTGGGTCTCCCTGCTTTCCACCCTTGTTCACTATAAAACACAAAAGCCAGAGAAAAATACTTTTCAAATGTAAAAAAACTCAGATATGACATCTTGTGCTTAAAACACTCCAATGACTCAAAGTGGAAGCCTGAGCCCTTACAATTGCAAAGGAATGAACACCTTTACAGGATCTAATCACTAGTACTTCTTGGGCTTTCTCTTCTATTCTTCTACTACCCAATACAGTTCTCTTGAGCCATAGGGCCTTCTTGATGCTTCTCAGATATACTCCTGCTTTTAAGCCCTCTGCATAAGCTGATCCCTCATCATGAAATGCTCTTCCTCCAGAGAGCAATACAGCTAACTACCTTGCTTCAAGTCTTTACTCAGTGAAGACCACTCTGATTACCCTATGTAAAATAGCATCTCACACACCCCACACCTCTGTCCTATTCTTTTTCCCACATCACAGCACCTAACATATTATGTAACATACTTATATTTGCTGTGATATTAGGATACAAGTTCCATGGGGCAGTGACTGTAATTGTTCACTGTTCACTATTACCCTGTTTCCCCAAAAATAAGACCTACCCTAGCAAACAGCTAGGGGAAAAGAGTTCACGCATCACTAGCGCCAGCCTCACCAACAAGGTCAGCTTCCCAGGTCAGGTTCCAGAAGAAGATGACTTAACTGTATTTGAATAAATGTAGATTGTTGTATTATACTTAATAAAAATAAAACATCCCCTGAAAATAAGCCTTAGTGTATCTTCTTGAGAAAAAATAAATATAAGACAGTGTCTTATTTTCAGGGAAACACAGTATATATACTGATATACCTATAGTAAAATCTCTTCAAATATTTATTCAATGACTAAGATATAAATCAAAGCTTAGGATTTTGTAACCTGCATATTCACTCTATCAAAAAGCATGAAAACCACTGAAATTTTCCTGGTCACATACAACAATCAGGAGCATAAGCAAAACACTTTTTTTAAAATATGGAACACTTCAGAAATTTGCATGTCATCCTGTACAGAGCCCTGTTAATCTTCTCTGTATCATTCCAATATTTTAGGATTTTTTTTTTTTTGAGACAGAGCCTCAAGCTGTGCCCCTGGGTAGAGGTGCCGTAGCATCACAGCTCACAGCAACCTCCAACTCTTGGGCTCAAGCGAGTCTCCTGCCTCAGCCTCCCGCCTCAGCCTCCCGCCTCAGCCTCCCGCCTCAGCCTCCCAAGTAGCTAGGACCACAGCACCCGCCACAATGTCCGGCTATTTTTTGGTTGCAGCTGTCATTGCTGTTTTTGGTGGGCCCGGGCTGGATTCGAACTTGCTACCTTAGGTGTATGTGGCTGGCGCCTTAGCCACTTGAGCCACAGGCATCGAGCCTATTTTAGGATTTTTAATTTAATAGCCTCAGTAGCACATACTGCCAAGTTGCTAGCATCCTTCAAATTAACATTTACCCTCATAATTTGCATGCATAATTTGGGTTATACTATCTTTACTTATAGGCCATGTTTATTCTAAATACTATAACACAAAGGTGTAAAGTCATTTTCCAAAAACTTCTCTACTAAAACATTTAGATATTAAATTATTTTAAGATCAGAAAATCTGAGATTCCAAGATATTCATTAACTACAAGGAATTTGTGGTCCAGGACCATTTTATTTAAATATGTAGTGTTTACTACTGGTCTCTATATTACCACATACTTAGACTTTTTTTTTTTTTTTGAGACAGAGCCTCAAGCTGTCCCCCTGGGTAGAGTGCCGTGGCATTACAGCTCACAGCAACCTCCAACTCCTGGGCTCAAGCAAGTCTCTTGCCTCCGCCTCCCAAGTAGCTGGGACCACAGGCGCCCACCACAACGCCCGGCTATTTTTTGGTTGCAGCCGTCATTGTTGTTTGGCGGGTCCAGGCTGGGGATTCGAACCCACCACCTTAGGTGTACGTGGCTGGCGCCTTAGCCGGTTGAGCTATAGGCGCCGAGCCCATACTTAGACATTTTAATGATTAACTCTACATCAAGGCCAAAGACATAAACACTGCAGACCTTCCCATTTTCATTGTTAAAAACACACGTTACATGAACCCAAATTTAACTGTCAAAAAATAAATAAAGGCTGGGTGTGGTGGCTCATGCCTATAATCCTAGCATTCTGGGAGGCTGAGGCAGGTGGATAGATGGGTGGATTGCCTCACCTCATGGGTCTGAGACCAGACTGAGTAAGAGTAAGATCCCCATCTCCAAAAATAGCCTGGCATCGTGGCAGGCGCCTCTAGTCCCAGCTACTCAGAAGTCTGAGGCAAGAGAATTGCTTGAGCCCAAGAGTTTGAGGTTGTTGTGAGCTATGACACCACAGCACTCTACCAAGGTGGACAAAATGAAATTCTTTCTCAAAAATAAATAAATAAATGTCAAAGGTTGCAGAAAAAAAATCCAACATACATATACATCCTTCCAAAATGCTAAGATATGTTATCATCATGCCACTGGAATTTCAACAGTAAAAACAACTCTATAATGAAACAAAGGTAACAGAAGCAATCCTGCAACAGAAATGCTAAATCCTCCCAAGCAATTACTTTACTAGAATCTTTTTCCAGCACTTCTCAATTTAACAAAGGTGTACAGTGCAAATTAAAGGGCACTGACATGCAAGATACTACAAATCAACTGTTACCGTAACAGTAATATCAAAAAAAAATAGCAGGCTTGGTGCCCGCAGCACAGTGGTTATGGCGCCAGCCACATGCACAGAGGCTGGCAGGTTCTAACCCAGACCGGGCCAGCTAAACAATAATGACAACTGTAACAACAACAATAAAAAATAGCCAGGCCCCGTCTCCAAATATAGCCTGGCATCGTGGTGGGCACCTGTAGTCCCAGCTACTCAGGAGGCTGAGGCAAGAGAATCACTAAGCTCAAAAAAGTTTGAGGTTGCTGTGAGCACCATGGCACTCTACTGAGGGCGATGTAGTCAGACTCTGTCTCCAAATAAATAAATAAATACAAAGACCCATAAATATATCTACACATCCATTTCTATATGTGCAGAGACAATAAGGTCTTAACTAATAGTAGTTACAAAAGGGTTTTCACTTAAAACCCCATTAAAGGAGCCCTAGAAATCTACATACCTCCAAAAGTATAAAATAACATATGTACACTATTTACCACAGCAATATCTGCCAGAGCAAGAAAAGTAACTAGGAGTAGTAACTGGCAGATTGACATCTGGCAGATTGACATCCTAGATGACATATACACAGTTCTCTACCTCTGTTTAAGCATTAGATTGCATGTATGCTACCTTTTTGTTTTTAATATTTAGTTATTTTTTGCAAAAATGTCAGGGTAGATAAACTACAAGGTAATAAAGATGACTATCGATAAAAGACTGGGTAAGAAAAGAGAAGAGGCTCAGCACCTGTAGCTCAGTGGCTAGGGCGCTGGCCACATACACC
>NW_003852453.1:10736941-10738199 GCF_000181295.1 Otolemur garnettii
CATCACAGCTCACAGCAACCTCCAACTCCTGGGCTCAAGCGAGTCTCCTGCCTCTACCTCCCAAGTAGCTGGGATTACAGGCGCCCGCCACAATGCCTGGCTATTTTTTGGTTGCAGCCGTCATTGTTGTTTGGTGGGTCTGGGCTGGATTCGACCCACCAGCTCAGGTGTATGTGGCTGGCACCTTAGCCGCTTGAGCCACAGGCACCAAGCCATACAAGAAGGTTTTAAAGGAACAGATTTACATATGAGGAAAACTATGAGGTAAGCCTAAACACTAGATCATCCTAGTTCAGCATGACAAGGTGCAGTGATGCCCACTGGTTGTAGTACCAGCTCAGGGAAGCTGAGGCATCATTTGAGCTTAAGAGCTATTTAGGGCAGTCAGAGAAGAGGCCGGGAGAAAGGTGGCAATCTGTTCTAGATTACACAACTGAAAAGAAAAAAAGTAGTATGAACCTTACTTAGATTCTGACCCAAACTAAAAGATATTCTTGAGGCAACTAGGGAAGTTTGAAGACTGACCCTAGCTAGAGTGCAGTGGCATCATAAGAGCTCACTGCAACCACAAACTCCTGGGCTCAGGCACTCTTCCTGCCTCAGCTTCCTAAATACCTAAGACTATAGGCCCATGCCACCACACCTGGCTAAATATTTCTACTTTTATTAGAGACCAGGTCTTGCATTTGCTCAGTCTGGTCTTTAACTCCTGAACTCAAGTGATCCTCTCACTTTGGCTGCCCAGAGTGCTAGGATTACAAGCCTGAGCCACTGTGCCCTGCCAGATCAGTGTAGTTATATAACAAAGTCTTAACTTGCAGGAAATGCACACATTTGGGATCAAAAAGTTCAATAAATATATACATGAATATCAGAGAAAATAAATATGGCAAAATGTTAATTACTGAATCTAGAAGGAGGCTGTACAGGCTGTTTATTGTACTATGCTCATTTTTCTGTACATGAGAAATTTTTCTTAAGGAAACTGGACAACAGAGGAGGCACATATTACTTTTATAATTTAAGCAGAGATTAAAAGAATGTGGTATGATATGAAAAAGGAACTTTTATGGCCACGCACGATGGCTCACAACTATAATCCTAGCTCTCTGAGAGGCTGAGCCAGGTGGATTGCTTGAGCTCACGAGTTCAAGACCAGCCTAAGCAAGAACAAGGCGCTGTGGTCCCAGTTACCCAGGAGGCTAAGGAAAAAAGATCGTTTTGAGCCCAGGAGTTTGAGATTGCTGTGAACTATGAC
>NW_003852453.1:10739801-10750175 GCF_000181295.1 Otolemur garnettii
GCCTGTGGTCCCAGCTACTTGGGAGGCAGAGGCAGAAGACTCGCTTGAGCCCAGGAGTTGGAGGTTGCTGTGAGCTGAGATGCTACTGCACTCTACCCAGGGGGACAGCTTGAGGCTCCTGTCTCAAAAACAATAAAAAAAAAAAGAAATATCACCTTCACATTTGCTTTAGCAGCTGATTGGTATCCATTAAAAGTAAATTATGAATTGGGCTTATATTAATGTACACAGCTATGATTTAATTTAAAAAAATGTAGAGTTAATAAGAAATATCACCTTCACATTTGCTTTTGCAGCTGACTGGTTTCCATTAAAAATAGAGTTAAGAAGAGCAGCTCATAACCTTCTCATCTGCTTTAGCAGCTGGCTGAAAAGCAAGCAGCAGGCTGGGTGTGGTGGCCCATACCTACAATCCTAGCACTCTGGAAGGCTGAGGTGAGTGGATCGCTTGAGCTCAGGAGTTCAAAGCCAACCTGAGCAAGAGTGAGAGCCCACTTGTACTAAAAAAAAAAAAGAGAGACAAACTGGGCATCATGGAAGGTTCCTGTAGTCCCAGTTAATGGGCAGGCTGAGGCAAGAGGATTGCTTGAGCCTAAAAGTCTAAGGTTGCTATGAGCTAAGACACCGTGACACTGGAGGGGAGGTGGGGGACAAGTTAGACTCTGTCTTAAAAAAATGAAAATGTTGCATGCATACAAGTTTGGCAAATTAAAGCTTCATCATTATTTTTACATAATTTTTTTTTTTGGAGACAGAGTCTCATTATGTCGCCCCAGGTAGAGTGCCGTGGCGTCACAGCTTGCAGAAACCTCAAACTCTTATGCTTAAGCAATTCTCTTGTCTTAGCCTCCTGAGTAGCTCAGGACCACAGGCGCCCGCCACAGCGCCCAGCTAATATTTTTTGCAATTGTTATTGTTGTTTAACTGGCCTGGCCAGGTTCGAACCCACCAGCCTAGGTGTATGCGGCTGGCCCCTTACTCACTAAGCTATGGGTGCTGCCTACGTAATGTTTTTAAATTTGGGCTCAAAATAAATTCACTTTTTTTTTTTTTTTGAGACAGAGTCTCATTATATCTCCCTCAGTAGAATGCCATGGCATCACAGCTCACAGCAACCTCCAACTCTTGGGCTTAAGTGATTCCCTTGCCTCACAAGTAGCTGGGAGTACAGGTCCCCATCACAACACCCAGCTATATTTGTTGTTGCTGCTGTTGTTGTAGTTGTCATTGTTGTTTAGCAGGCCCAGGCCAGGTTAGAACCCACTATCCCCGGTGTATGTGACCAGTGCTCTAACCACTGAGCTACAGGCACTGAGCCACATTCAAGAAGTTAGTATTACATGTTGTCAACAAAGGAACCTTTAGCCTTGAAACATTTCAATTTCAAATTTTTCAATGTTTATAAAAATATTGTTTTAAAGATAGTAGGTATTATGTACGCAAATAAGACTTTTCATCATTGATGACTATCATGAATTTGGAAATCATAAAAACACAGGTAGCCTTTTCAAGCACAAAACTGACACAAAGCTGATTTCAGAAACAAGCTAGTTCAATTTAGAAATTAATTTTTTACCTGTCATTTCCTAATAACAAGAATATATTTTTAATTGGAAAATGTTACTATTACCATTCCTTCTTTTATCAGTAATATACATACAAAATGCCCCAAGTGATCCCCTTCTTGTATATACCAGTGTATACCATATAAATACTACCGACTGCTTAAATCTGCATTCTTATTAATTCAAACATCCTGACCCTGAACTATTTACCACACACTAACTTTAGGTGCTACAGAAACACAAAGTAAATAATTACCAGGACAGGCACAGTGGCTCCCACCTATAACCCTAGTATTCTTAGAGGCAGAAGCAGAAGGAATGCTTAAGATCAGGAGTTCCAGCCCAGCCTAAGCCTAACCCATCTGTACTAAAAATTTAAAAAATTAGCTAGGCATGGTAGTGCATGCCTGTCATCTCAGCTACTCAGGAGACCAAGACAGGAAGATCACTTGAGCCCAGCAGTTTGAGGTTTCAGTGAACTATGATGATACCACTGCACTCCTCCTCGGGGACAGAGTGAGACTATCTCAAAATATATAAATATTTTTTAACTGATCAATCTCAAGAAGCTTAAAGTAATATATACAGAATTTACTATAATGCCATGCAACTAAGGCAATTAACTGTGTGTAAGAGTTAGGATGGGGCAATTCTGTAGGGGCTGTGCTTGATTCAAACTGGCCAATGGGAAGGATATCTGTGGGGTGGAAGTTTTTGACTGTCAATAAAAGGAGAAAGACCAAGCCAGTCAAGGAGCGCATCCATTTGGAAATCTTCTATGCCATAAGCTCCAGGCCAATGAATAAAGCCCTTCCTCTTATTAAAAAAAAAAAAAGAGTTAGGATGAGGGAGAAAGGGCTTTTTGAAGTGCTGACTCCTAAGCACCATCCTAGACCAAGAAAATCAAAATCCCTCCCTTAGATGATTCTTATGTACTTTAAAGTTTGAGAACCACTGATCTAAGAACAGTATCAGCTTCTTCCTTGCTAATAGGTCATAGACATATTTAAGAAAAGGATACTGCCTATTGAAGCAATCTCTACCTATAGGTGTGAGGGACATTCCTTTTTCTCCCCATAACTCCTTCCAATTGGACCAAAGATTTATCTAAAGGCAATTTGGTTTCCCACAGCACCTTTCATAGTAACCCCTATCTTACTCCATGTTCAAATATCAGGTTAAGACGACAAATAGGCCAGACTGAAGGCTATCAGTTTACTGAAAGCCAACTTCTAATATTTTAAAAAAAAAAAAAAGAATATTTCAACCTGAGCAAGAATGAGACGCCATCTCTACTAAAAATAGGAAAATTAGCCAGGCATTGTGGTGGGCACCTTATAATCCCAGCAATCAGGAGGTTTAGGTGGGAGGAGGATCACTTGAACCCAGGAGTTTAAGGTCGGGATGAGCAAAAGCTGATGGCAGGGCACCCTAGCCTGGGTAACAGAATGAGACTCTGTCTCAAAAAAAAAAAAAAAACAAAAATACTTAAGCCTACTGATTCTCTTTCTTTTTTTTTTTCATTTTCTTTCAGCAATTATGAAAATGTTATACATCTATACTGTCCAACATCACATGAGTCTACTTGAAATGTGGCTAGAGTGGCTAAAGAACTAAATTTTCTATTGCACTTCATTTTCACTTATCTTAGTATAAATTTAAACAGCCACAATATGGAGTGAGGGACAGTGGTGCATGCCTAGTGTCCCAGCTACTCTGTAGGATGACACAATGATCACTAGAGCCCAGAAGTTCGAGGCCACTATGGGAAAAACAGTGAGATCCTCATTTCAAAAATAATAGTAATAGTAAAATAGCCATATGTGGGTGGTGGCTATGATATTGCAAACTCCTAAACAGCCAACTAAATCATCTGTATTTTAGAATCCAATCCTAATCTCCTTACTCATTTGTTTAAAAGAGAGAGTTCACTATTTTTTATGGAACTTTATAACCCATCATCACCAACTTAAAGTACAGTCATCCTTCATTATCAATGTGAGTTGGTTCTAGGACTTCTTCCCTCTCCCACAGGATACCAAAATTCATAGATGCTCAAGACCCTAATATAAAAAGGTATAGATTCAGCGCCTGTAGCTCAAAATAGGGAGTCGGCCACATACACCCAGGATGGCAGGTTCAAGCCTGGCCCAGGCCTGATAAACAACGACAACTTCAACCTAAAAATAGCAGGGCATTATGGTGAGCACCTGTAGTCCCAGCTACTTGGGAGGCTGAGGCTGTGATGCCACAGCACTCTTCTACTGAGGGCAACATAGTGAGACTATTTCATTAAAAAAAAAAAAAAAAAAAAAAGATATAATACTTACATATAACCTATGAAGTTATCCTATCCCCCCATATGAAGTCACAAGTTAAGTTCACAACTTGCCACTATGCATTTATGTTGGCAGATTGTATAAATAACTCAGTCAAGGTTTACAACCTTGGTATGCATATGTTGGCAGAACTGTATAAATAACTTAGTAAGGGTTCACAACCTTGGTATATCAGTCTCACAGTTATGCTTGTGTCAACATATGGCAGTCTCTTGCTGAACGATGTTCATTATTATTGCATTTTATTGTGCTCCATCAAGACAATGTCACAGCTTGAATTAGAACAATAAATAAACACTAAATTTCTTATTAAACTTGGCAAGAGAGGAAGTGAAATCAGGGACATGTTAGTCCAAGGTAATGGGGATAATGTGATGAAGAAAACAGCAGTGTACAAATTGATCAAATATTTTTCTCAGGAGAGAACAAGCATCACTGACGAAGAAAAGCCAGAACAGCCAGTATGGAGAACTGACGAAAACATTGCAAACATTCATCGAACTGTGTGTCAAAATCTTCGGGTGACTGTGAGCACAGCAGACCACGTAAATATTGTTTAGAAAAGTATTAAGTCTTGGTATGACAAAGATGTGCGCAAAATGGTCCCAAAGGAGCTTGCCGATGAACAAAGGAGAGTCGAAGTCTGCCAAGACCTTTTGGAGAGGCAAGATGTTTGGGCCATGTTATCACAATGATGAAACATCGGAGTACCAACATGATCCTGAAACGAAGCATTAAAGTGCACAATGGAAGTCAGTCAATTCTCCACAACCAAAAAAGTCTTATCAGTCCAAATCAAGAGTCAAAATGATGTTGCTAACCTTTTTTGCTATCAGAGGGATTGCTCATTATGAATTTGTATCAACTGGAGAAATAGTTGACTAAGTTTACTATCTAGGAATGCTGAAAAGGCTCATGAAAAAGTCAGATAAAAACCACCTGATCTGGGTGGCGCCTGTGGCTCAAAGGAGTAGGGTGCTGGCCCCATATGCCAGAGGTGGTGGGTTCAAACCCAGCCCCGGCCAAAACTGAAGGGAAAAAAAAAAAAAAAAAAACCACCTGAACTTTTCACCAACTCATGGCTCTTGCATCACAACAATGCACCAGCTCATATGGCACTGTCTATGAGGACAGTGAAGATAAAGGAAATATTGAAAGGAGAACATTCTAATGACACTCAGGATATCAAAGGTAATATATGATGACAGCTCTGACTGGCCATTCCAGAAAGAGTTCCAAAATTACTTTGATGGGTAGACTAAGTGCTGGCGTCAGTGCATAGCTTTGAAGGTGCTCAGTGATACTCACCAATGAGGTGTGTAACACTTTTTCTCGGACTAGTTGAGGAACTTAGTTGTCAGACATCGTAAGCATGGAATGTATCTCAAACAATACAAAAAATAACTATCCAAAAAGCCAGATGAAAGGAGATGGGAACTGAAGCCTTTCTGCACCAAAGCAGAAAATTAACTTTCAAAAACAAAAATTACTAGGTCAGTATAGTTTTACATATTATGCAAAATCTCAATCTACAGATATAATTCACCCTGCTCATAGTGTAGAAACAGTTACCACAGATGGCCTGAGACTTGCTGCTTGTATGCAAGGTTTGCCCTTGGCTTGTGTCTGAGTACTTGGATTTCAGATGAGTTCCCATTATTGTCAAAACTAATAACTGTGACTCACTGTGCCTAAACTATACAAACAAATATGGTAGGCAAAGGGTGTCTGTATGACCAACCTCTAATATTTACCCTAAGCACTGCATCTCTAACAAAAGCTTCCCTGCTACACAACATTTCATAAACATAAAGTCACAATTCCTTGCTGGAGAATTTAATATGTCCTCATGTGACTTCAATGGGAGAGGATACTTGAGAGCAAAAACCTGGTTACCTCTGGGCTTCGCCCCATCAACCTTTCCTTCTGCTGAATTTGCTTTGTATTCTTTACTGAAAAAATCATAGTCCTAGGCCAGGCATGGTGGCTCATGCCTGTAATTCTAGCACTCTAGGAGGCTGAGGCGGGTGGATTGCCTGAGTTCACCAGTTTGAGACCAACCTGAGCCAGAGCCAAGACCTCGTCTCTAAAAATAGCCAGGTGTTGTGGCAGGCGCCTATAGTCCCAGCTACTTGGGAGGCTGAGGCAAGAGAATCACTTGGGCCCAAGAGTTTGAGGTTGCTGTGAGCAATGATGCCACAGCACTCTACTGAGGGCAACAAGTGAGACTGTCTCCAAAAAAAAAAAAAAATCATAGTCCTGATGTACAACTATATCCTGTCCAGTCCTCTTAGTGAATTACTGAACCTGGAGGTGCACCTAAAGACCCCTAACACAGTCACCCAGCCAATGGTGGAAATGAAATGTCTTATGAAGGTAGTTAGGACCCAGACTGTGATGCCCTTTCTCGTACATGCAAAATCCATTTCAGAATTTTGGATTTGGGGGCAGCACCTGTGGCTCAAAGGAGTAAGGCACCGGCCCCACATGCCAGAGGTGGCGGGTTCAAGCACAGCCCCAGCCAAAAACTGCAAAAAAAAAAAAAAAAAGAAAAAAAGAATTTTAGATTTTATCAAAGATAATTCTGGAGGTATTTCAATTAGCCTGAGAGTACTTTAGGGAATAGGATATGGCACAGACTGGGTAGATACTCACCAAAGCTGTTTCCTCTTCCTAGCTAAAGAACTAGACTACACTTCTCAGCTTCTCTGCACTGGGGTAGCCACAGGACTAAATTCTAACCAAGGAAATGTACACCAAAAATGGTATATGCCACTTTCAAGACCTGGCCTACAAAACCTCATCCTACTGATGACCCCTCTGGTTCTTCTACTATCTGCCGGATGAATGAAGAGGGTCCCAAGACCCAGAGAGTCACATTACAAGAAAGAAGAAGCCTGGGTTCTGGAATTACTACACCAAAGGCAGGCTAACAAACATCCTCAATGAAAAATTATTAGAGAAAGAAATTTCTACTCTGTTAAGCCACTAATATCTGGGATTGTTTGTTTTCTTGGAGTTGTTACTAGGTTTTCTTTGGCCTAAAAAATAGACATGACCAGTCAACATTTTTAGAAGCTACTTTTTTTTTTAGAGACAGAGTTTCACTTTATCACCCTCAGTAGAGTGCTATGGTGTCACAGCTCACAGCAACCTCCAGCTCCTGGGCTTAGGAGATTCTCTTGCCTCAGCCTCCTGAGTAGCTGGGACTACAGGCACCTGCCACAACGCATGGCTATAGAAGCTACTCTTGTAGCCAGGCAAGGTGGCTCATACCTGTAATCCTAGCACTCTAGGAAGTCAAGTGGAGAGAATGCCTCGAGCTCAGGAGTTCGAGACCAGCCTGAGCAAAGCAAGACCCAGTCTCAACCAAAAATCAGAAAAATCAGACAATCATGGTGGCACACACCTAGGGCACGTCCAACCATGGTGGCACGTCCCTAGTAGCTAGCGACACTGAGGCAGGAAGACTGCTTGAACCCAGGAGTTTGAAGTTGCTGTGAATAGGCTGAGGCCATGGCACTCTAGCCCCAGTGACACAGTGAAACTCTGCTCTTGATGATGTAAAATACAGAGAAAGTAAAGAGCAGGTCATAGGAAAATAATGACGAGCAGATGTAAAGAGAAGTAAATGCACTCAAGAATAAACTATAAAGATGGTTCCCTGCAGAAGGGAAGTGAAAGAAAGGAAGAAGTTAAATACTGACACTTTCACAGACTGAGCACCTGAGTTCCAGTTACCCCAGACATGAATGAAAATGAAGACGTTGTAAAGGCAAAAAATAAATCAATAAATAAGAGGAATCCAACGTGGGATGTGTCAGAATGAGTCTTACTGATGAAATCCCTCGGGCTGTTGAATTTACAGTGTGGAGCACAGCAAATATGGCTGCAACTACAGATCTTTTGACCTAGGTTGGGAAAACTGCAGAATGAGAGTAAGAGAGGGCCTGAAAAGAGTCCTAAGGAAATTTAGTGATTTATAAGGACAGCAGGAAAAAAAGGAACCCACAAAGGAAAACGAAGAGTGGCAAAGAAGGTAGGAAAAAACTTGAGTGCATATTACCAGAAATCAAAGAAAAGTTATCTGCATAATGGTAATAAAACTAAGGAACAGATAGCAACCCTAAGAGAAATCTATGAACAAATCTTTGGGAAATGTTTATTGTGGTAAGCAGTCTCTAAAAAAAGTCCCCATTGGTGCCTCCCTAATATTTACAGTCACGTAATCCTTTGCCCTTAAGCATGAGCTGGACCTTCATCATGCCTTCAAAGAAGGGAAAAGAAGTCATTCTCAAGATTAAATTACAAAAAATCTCCTTCACCTCTCGGGGAAGAAAGCTGTCATGTGAGAAACACTACAGAGAGGGTACAATAGCAAGGAACTCCTAATCAACAGCCAGCAAAGATTTGAAGCCAGCCAATAACCTAGGGTGACTGCTTTTTGAAAAACAATGAAAAGAGCCCCTAGCCAACCAAGACTCTATGACGTAGCAAGACAGTTTTAAAAACCTGAAGAGGTAGGAGTAATTTGTTATGCAGCAATCGATAATAAATATATCCATATACTACTGGAAACCCTGGAGGAAAGATTTTTGAAAGGAAAATAAGTTGGCAGCATAAACAAGGCACAAAAAATAGCACTTTTTTGGTTTTTGTTTTTGAGAGAGTCTTGTTCTGTCACCCAGGCAGGAGGGTAGTGGTGGATCATAGCTCCTTACACCCTCAAACTCCTGAGTCTCAAGTGATCTTTCTGCCTTAGCCTCCCAAGTAGCTGCTGGCACTACAGGTACATGCCACCATGCATGGCTAAATCTTCTTATTTTTTGTACAGACTGGGTCTCTGCTGTGTTTTCCAGACTAGTCTTGAACTCCTCATCTTAAGAGATCCTCTGACCTCAGCCTCACAGAGTGCTGGAATTACAGACCTGAGCTGCAGGGCTTCACAAAAATTATTATACCATTGGAATTAGTGAATTGGTAGATCACTGATGACCTTCAAGAGAAGGAAGTTGGTGATCATGGGGCAGCTGGCCAAGTCGCTTCCATAAAGGGTCAGGAATAAAATCAGGACCTATCTCAAGCCCCAGCCCAGTTAAAGCTTCCCAAACCACTTTAGGCCATCTATAGGCTTATCTGCCCTCTATTCACTATGTTTTCTTGTGTATAAGTATTATCCTTTTCACTAGCTCCCAGGAACATACTTCAGGTTTATTTCATATCTCTTCTTCACCACCACTCCCAATCAACCATCTCTGATGACACTGAACATTTTTCATAAGTCCAAAACGTGTATTATTTTCTAAAATAAAATTTGACTAGGCTTTTATTAAAGGGAAACAAAATGTAATCAACATCTGAGAAATTCCTTCACCTTTGTTTTAGAATCAATGAAATACGATATTCCTTTCTCCTATGTAGTCTTCTGTCACATGTGCTATTGTAAAATTAATTTTAAGTGACTTGTGATTTCTACCACAAATAATTTAACATAAATTAAATAAAACAATTCTGACAAGAAATCTGAACCTCAAGAGGATATTTACTGGAATAAACTGGAGAGCAATATTATCTCCAACAGGATTTTGAAATGTGTGGAACTTGGAAAACTACAGGCATTTTTTGAGAATTGGGGATGTAATTAAACATCTTGTAAGGAGAACAAAACGGGTTGAGTATCCTACATCTAAAAATTCAAAGTCCAAAAGTTTTTGAGTGCCAACATAATACTCAAAGGAAATACTCACCAGAGCATTTCAAATTAAGTATAATGTAAAGATTCAACATTCTAAAATCTAAAACATGTGTGATCTCAATTTAGATAAGAAATAGTCAACCTGACCAGGCCCGGTCCTAGCACTCTGGGAGGCCAAGGCAGGGGGACTGTTTAGCTAAGCACCAGTTTGAGACCAGTCTGAGCAAGAGCGAGACCCTCATTTCTAAAAAGAGCCAGGCACTGTGGCAGGTGCCTATAGTCCCAGCTAGTCGGGAGGCTGGGGCAAGAGACTTGCTTAAGCCCAAGAGTCTGAGGTTGCTGTGAGCTATGACACCACTACCAAGAGCGACAAAGTGAGACTCTGTCTCCAAAAAAAAAAAAAAGAGAGAGAGAGAAACAATCAACCTATACCCCCAAAGAACCATACATACTGCCCAAAAGTCAACAGTGCCTTTGTTGAGAAAATAGCTTATGCATCTTTTGCAGGGTGGGCCCTAAAGGCAACTATCTCAAAGCTTACTTTCCTACAAAGTTAAAAGCCAAGCACTGGCTTAACTTAGCTCAGGGAGTAGGGCGCCAGCCACATACACGGAGGTTGGCGGGTTCGGGTTTGAATGCAACCAAAAAATGGCTGGGTGTTGTGGCAGGCGCCTGCAGTCCCAGCGACTAGGGAGGCTGAGGCAAGAGAATCGCTTAAGCCCAAGAGTTTGAGGTTGCTATGAGCTCTGACGCCAAGGCACTCTACTGAGGGTGA
>NW_003852453.1:10750356-10753934 GCF_000181295.1 Otolemur garnettii
CCCAGCTACTCAGGTAGCTGAGGCAGAAGGATTCAAGGCTATACATAGTTCATGCTATGATGATCCTTTGATCCTGTAAATAGGCACTAACTACAGTTTGAGCAACACAGCAAGATCTCGTCACCCTTAAAAAAAAATCGTTAAGATGACTTGAGAATAAACTGTGGAGGAACAAGGGTGGAAGCAAGGTAGACCTTAAGAGAGAATTACCAGCTTAAGCAAAGCAAGACCATCTCTTTACTAAAAATAGAAAAATTAGCCAGGTATTGTAGCCAGCACCAGTGTTCATGTTCCTACCTACTGGGAGGGCTGAAGCAGGACGACTGCTTGATCCTGGGAGTTTGAGAGGTTGCTGTGAGCTAAACTGATGCCACAGCACTCTAGCCTGGGCAACAAGGTGAAACTGTCTTTAAAAAAATAAAAAAAAAAAGATAGTAACAGAATCTTTCTTGAAGCTAGTTTATCTGAAAAATACAACTACACCAAGAGAAACCTTACTCAAATATCTGTCAGAATTCAGTGTACAGTGCTAAAGAACTTTTTAAAACTTGAGTTTAACCAGGCAAAGTGGCTCACACCTGTGATCCTACCATACTGGGAGGCTGAGGCAGGTGGATTGCTTGAGCTCAGGAGTTCAAGACCAATGTGAGCAAGAGCAAGACCCCCGTCTCTAAAAAACAGCCCAGTTTTGTGGCCTGTAGGCCCAGCTATGTGGGAGGTTTAGGCAAAAGGATCACTTGAGCCCCAGAGTTTGAGGGTGCTCAAGTGATCAAGAAAAACTTTCTTATACTCAAGAAAAACCTGAGTTTAAAAAAAACTCCATCTTGGGCAGCCCTGTGGCTCAAAGGAGTAGGGTGCCCACCCTATATGCCGAAGGTGGTGGGTTCCAACCCAGTCATAGCCAAAAATAATAATAATAACAATAAAAAAACTCCATTTTAAGTAGTCTCAGTAGAACTCCAAGTTTGTTATTATACTGAGGTTAAGTAATGACCACTCATAGTAGTTGAAGAGAAAAGAATATCTTTTGTCATAGCAGGTTTTACTTTTTTTTTTTTTTTTTGAGAAAGAGTCTCAAGCTATTGCCCTGGGTAGAATACTATGGCTTATTAAATAGCAACCTCAAATTCTTGGGCTTAAGCCATTCTCTTGCCTCAGCCTCCCAAATAGATGGGACTACAGGTGCCCGCCACAATGCCCAGCTAATATTTGGTTGTAGTTGTCACTGTTGTTTGGCAGGCCTAGGCTGGATTTGAACCAGCTAGCTCTGGTGTATGTGGCTGGCACCCTAGCCACTTGAGCTACAGGTGCCCAGCCAGGTTTTACATTTTCATAGTAAAGAAATGAACATCTCAAATATTGGCCAGGAAAGTAGCTCACAGCTATAATCCCAGCAGTTTTGAGAGGCTGGGATGGGAGGATTGCTTGAGACCAAGAGTATGAAACGCCTGGATAACTCAGCAGAACCCTAAGAAAAAATTTAAAAATTAGCTGGGCACAATGGCATGCACCTATACTCCCAGCCACTCAGTAACCTGAGGCAGGAGGATCCCTTTAGCTCAAGAGTCTGAGGTTACAGTGTGCTATGATCAGGCAACTGTGCTCTAGCCTGGGCAAGTGTGACCCTGTGGGGGGAAAAAGAAAGACCACTCTAAAGTTTTGTCTTGTCCTCCAGAAAACTGCCAGGAAAAAAATCCTACATTTGCTTTGGTCATAAGAAAACTCTATCAAAATAAAAGACTGAGGATAAAGAAAAATCCCCCTAAGTAATTCAAGGAAGTGCTAACATGTAAATAGTTTAATTCTGTAGTATTTTTATTTTTTTTTATATTTTTTGAGACGAAGCCTTAAGCTGTCCTCCTGGGTAGAGCGCCCTGGCATCACAGCTCACAGCAACCTCCAACTCCTGGGCTCAAGTGATTTTCCTGCCTCCACCTCCCAAGTAGCTGGGACTACAGGCGCCTGCCACAACGTCCAGCTAATTTTTGGGTGCAGCCATCATTGCTGTTTGGCGGGCCTGGGCGGGATTCGAACCCACCAGCTCAGGTGTATGTGGCTGCTGCCTTAGCCACTTGAGCTACAGGCGCTGAGCCAATTCTGTAGTATTACTAAAAGAGAAAGGTCAGGATGTTATAAAATACAATCCACTAATGAAAGTAAAATCCTGAACTACAAAACAAACCTCCCATCATTTTAGTTGCATAATGACAAAATTTCTACCTTCCAAAAATTTAGTGGTTGGTCATATTTCTCATAAGTGATTAAATTCATAGATCATTATTTTCCTTGCAATTAACTCTAGTAATGGTACTTGCTCATGCAAGTAGTGCGAAAAGACAAAATGGCTAGAGTAAAAATAACTGGCCTGACCCTAAACTAAGGAGGTAAGTCACCTCATGTTCCTAGGCTTCAGTTTCCTACAAAAATGGTATCATTACTTCTCTATGACTATCTTTCAAAGTTTAACCATCTAAAATACACCAAAAGAGGCTGGGAGCAATGGCTTATGCCTGTAATCCTAGCACTCCGGGAGGTCAAGGCAGGGTGAGAAGTTTGAGACCAGCTTGAACAAGAGCAAGACCCTGTCTCTACTAAAAACAGAAAAACTACCCCGGCCTAGTGGCAGCACTTGTAGTCCCAGCAACTCACAGTGACTCAGGAAGCTAAGGCAAGAGGATCGCTTGAGCCTAGGAGTTTGAGGTTGCTGTGAGCTATGATGATACCTCCGCACTTTATCCAGGGGAGAAGAAAAGGGGAAGGGAGGAGTGAGGAATTCTCTGACCAGGCACTCACACCTATAATTCTAACACTCCAGGAGGCCAAGGCAGGGGGATTGCCTGAGTTCACCAGTTTGAGACCAGCCTGAGCCAGAGCGAGACCTCGTCTCTTAAAAATACCAGGTGCTGTGTCAGGTGCCTATAGTCCCAGCTACTTGGGAGGCTGAGGCAAGAGACTCACTTCAGCCCAAGAGTTTGAGGATGCTGTGAGCTATGAAGCCACAGCACTCTACCAAGGGCGATGAAGTGAGACTCTTGTCTTAAAAAAAAAAAAAAAAGAAAGAAAGAAAGAAAAATTCTATGTACATAGCACCAAGAACCAGTCTGTGCCCTCAACAAATAAAACCCAAGGAGTACTGGGGTTCTTCCAAGAATGCCATGTTCTATACCCCAACTATAACAAATGGAGCATTATTCAACTGTAATTTAGGTCAATTTGACATACACTTGGGGTAAAAGACTACTTGCCCACTATAAACAGAAACTTACAAAGCAATATAAGGTGTAAATAAGTGAAACTAGCCAAGAAGCATGGTAAGAAATCAATTTTTGCTTAGGGAAATTAGAGAAGAGATTTACGCACAGTACATTTGAGTTTGGGCTGGAATGACAAAGCTTTGGTAGACAGATAATACAACCCAGATAAAAGAGGCAATGATGGGGGCGCCACCTGTGGCTCAAAAGGGTAGGGCGCCAGCCTCATATGAGGGAGGTGGCGGATTCAAACCCAGCCTTGTCCAAAACCAAAAAAAGGTAATGATGTATTTGGGGATCACTGCTTCTTCTTCTTTTTTTTTTTTT
>NW_003852453.1:10754032-10772002 GCF_000181295.1 Otolemur garnettii
CACAACGCCCAGCTATTTTTCCTTGTAGTTGTCTACAGCTGTTGTTTGGCAGACCCAGGCCGAATTCAAACCCGCCAGCTTGGGTGTATGTGGCTGGCACCCTAGCCAGCAACAGAGCTACAGGCGCCAAGCCTGGGGGGGGGGGGTGGTGTCATTGCTTAACAATCTGTTGACTAGATAGTAATATAGCACCACAGGCAGGGATGGGTCCACACTTACAGTTCCAGAGGAAAGTATTGGAAGGACTTCTGAACAGAGAAAAGGTATTTTCATTTTTCTTTTTTTTTTAATTAAGACAGGAGCCTCAGGCTATCCCCCTGGGTAGAGTGCTGTAGCATCACAGCTCACAGCAACCTCCAACTCCTGGGCTCAAGCGAGTCTCCTGCCTCAGCCTCCCAAGTAGGTGGGACCATACGTGCCCACCACAATGCCTGGCCATTTTTTGGTTGCAGCTATCATTGTTGTTTGGCAGGCCTGGGCTGGATTTGAACCCGCCACCTTGGGTGTACGTGGCTGGCACCTTAGCCACTTGAGACACAGGCGCCAAGCCGAGAAAAGGTATTTTCAAAGTAATCATTTTAAAGGCATTTTGGCAGAAGTATAAAGAATTAATATATTTGGGTGGCACCTGTGGCTCAGTGGCTAGGGCACCGGCCCCATGTACCAAGGGTGGCAGGTTCAAACCTGGCCCTGGCCAAACTGTAACAAAAAACAGCCAGGCGTTGTGGTGGGCACCTGTAGTCCTAGCTACTTGGGAGGCTGAGGCAGGAGAATCACCTAAGCCAAGAGCTGGAGATTGCTGTGAGCTATGACACCATAGCACTCTGCCAAGGGTGACAAAGTTAAGACTCTGTCTCAAAAAAAAAAAAAAGGAATTAATATATTCATAGAATTGTTTACAATTAGAATGTATTCACATACTATTCATGTGACAAATTCAATAACCAAATGAAGTTAATGCAAAAAAGTCAAAAAGCCTGAAAACTAGACAAAATGGATAATTTTTCTCTTTTTTTCTTTTTTTTTTGAGACAGAGTTTTACTTTGTTGCCCAGGCTAGGCGTGCCACAGCTTCAGCCTACCTCACAACAACCTCAAACTCCTGGGTTCAAGCAATCCTCCTGCCTTAGCCTCCGTAGTAGCTTAGACTACAGGCACCTGCCAGCTAATTTTTCTGTTTTTAGTAGAGAATGGGTCTTGTTCTTGGTCAGGCTGATCTCTAGTTGCTGACCTCAAGGGATCCCCATTTGGCCTCCCAGAATGCCAAGATTACAGGCCTAAGCCATCTCACCTGGCTAGACAAAAGGATAAATAGGCACTTAATTTATCCAAATCCTTAGAATATAAAAGAGTTAGCCCTAATGCAACTATGGACTTTGGGCTATAATGATGTGTAAACATAGGTTCATTAATTTTAACAAATGTACCACTCCGGAAGGGGATGTTGATGTTGGAGGAGGCCAAGCATGTTGTATAAGTACGAGGTATATGGTAAATCTCTGTACCTTCTGTTCAATTTTGTTGTGAACCTAAACCTTCTCTAAAAATAATAAAATCAGTTTTTAAAAATCTAGATGCTATAGCCAGGCACGGTGGCTCACATCTGTAACCCTAGCACTCTGGGAGGCCAAGGTGGGTAGACAGCCGGGGCTCACAGGTTTGAGATCAGCCTGAGCAAGACCAAGTCTCTAAAAATAGCTGGGCCTTGTGGCAGCCACCTGTAGTCCCTGCTACTCAGGACGGTGAGGCAAGAGAATTGCTTGAGCCCAAGAGTTTGAGCCTGCTGTGAGTTGTGACACCATAGTGAGACTCTTTCTCAAAAAACAAAACAGGCTCGGCGCCTATAGCTCAACCGGCTAAGGTGCCAGCCACATACAACACCTAAGGTGGCGGGTTTGAATCCCCAGCCCGGACCTGCCAAACAACAATGATGGCTGCAACCAAAAAATAGCCGGGCGTTGTGGCGGGCGCCTGTGGTCCCAGCTACTTGGGAGGCGGAGGCAGGAGACTCGCTTGAGCCCAGGAGTTGGAGGTTGCTGTGAGCTGTAATGCCACAGTACTCTGCCCAGGGGGACAGCTTGAGGCACTGTCTCAAAAAAAAAAAAAAAAAATCTAGACAACACAATCTAAGGTGACAAATTTTCAAATTAATTATGTGAAAGAAGAAAAACTGCTGCATTCTTAATGTGATACTTAAGAACAGTGGCTGGGTGCAGTGTAATCTTAGAATTCTGGGAGGCCAAGGTGGGCGAATCCCTTAAGTTCAAGAGATCAAGACTAGCCTGCTCAAGACTGAGAATCCATATATAATAAAAATTAAAAAATTAGCCTGGCATTGTGGTGGATGCCTGTATTCCCAGCTACTCAGAAGGCTGAGGTAGGAGGATCACTTGAGCCCAGGAGTTTGCGTTTGCTGTGAGCTAAGCTGATGCCACCACACTCTAGCCTAGGCAACAGAATGAGATTCTATCTCCAAAAGTAAAAAACAAACAAAAAAAAATTAAGATGGTATCTTTCAAAATATGCTTTCATCCTTCTTCATATCTCATAAAATTAGTTCTACATTATTGTGATTTTGTGAAATATCGTATTTAGTTTTCTGTCTCATTTCCTAACATACAACTCCTAAAATCCCAAGAGTCTCTTAGATTGACTAATGGCATGGCAGCTCCAAGACAGCTTTTGGATGTGTGTTGGTCATCTAGAAAGACCAAGGTAGGATTAGAGAGCTGGGACTTTCAGTCTCATCTGCCAACCCCTCTGGGGGAAGGGAGAGGGAATAAAGGTTATATTTGTCACTAATGGCTAAGGATTTAATCAATTACGGCTATGTAAACGAAGACTCCATAAAACCTTGTAAAGAACTAGATTCAGACTAGGTATGGCTCACTCCTATAATCCTAGCACTCTGGGAGTCTGAGGCAGGAGCATCACTTAAAGTCAGGAATTCGAGACCAGCCTGAGCAAAAGCAAGACCCCCATCTCTACAGAAAATAGAAAAAAAATTAGCCAGGGGCAGTGGGCAAGTGCCTGTACTCCCAGCTACAGAGGAGGCTAAACCAAGAGAATCACATGAGCCCAGGAGTTTGAGATTGCAGTAAGCTATAATCACACCACTGCACTCTAGCCCAGGCAAGAAAGAGAGACTCTATCTCAAAAACAACAACAACAAAAACCAAAAACACTGGATTCAGAAAGCCAAGGCATGGCAACAGCCCAGACAGGACAAGGAAGCTCCACGCCACTTGCCCCATATCCAACTCAACACATACCATACCTTACCCTATGCATCTCTGTATCTGTACCCTTTGTAATGTCCTTTGTTTCTTTGGATACACAGAGGAGGCCTAGCAAATTAAATGAACTCAAAGGTGGAAATTCTGATCTATAGCCAGATGGTCACAAGCACAGGTAAAACATCAGAGGCAGTCGTGTGCAACTGAGCCCTCAATCTGTGGGATCTGATACTATCTTAAGATAGATAATGTCAGAAGTGAACTGAATTGAAGGACACCCATCAGGTATCCACTGCAGAATGGTTTGCTTGATATGTAAGGAAAAAATCCACACATGTGATGTCAAAAGCATGTTGTGAGAATACAATGAAAGAAAACTGAGTTTGTTGATTACTATATTCTCAGAGCTTCCCAAAGACAGTTTAACACCTCATTCAACATTTTAGAAATGTCCTTTTTTGTTGTTGTTGTTAGAGACAGAGTCTCACTTTATCGTCCTCAGTAGAGTGCCATGGTGTCACAGGTCACAGCAACCTCCAACTCCTGGGCTTAGACGATTCTCCTGCCTCAGTCTCCCTCCTGAGTAGCTGGGACTACGGGCACCCGCCACAACGCCCAGCTGTTTTTTTTTTTTTTGTTACAGTTTGGCCTTTGAACCCTCTACTCTCAGTATAGGGCCAGTGCCCTACCCACTGAGCTACAGGCACTACCCTAGGAATATCCTTCTAACAACTGTCACAAACTTAACCAACACATTTATCTGAGCTTTCCAGGATTAAAGACAGATATGTATTTCCTAAACCTACACCCTGCATTCCCAAAGACTGCTTTCTTGTCAAATGTCTACACAGGGCTGCAGAGTAGGTCTACACCTCTAAGCAGTGCCTTCTCAAACAATGTTTTTCAATGAACAACATTTTATTTGCTTTGCTACATTCTTGCAAATTTGTGTGCAAAATACATTAAAAAACATGTATACACAGGGTATAGGTTTTGAGCCCAGTTTAGCTTTGAAACATGTTTCTTCAAAATTGTGGGCAAACAGAAAAGGAATTCCTCTAAAGTTTTAAAATAAGATTGTCAGGTAAGATACCATTCTGAAACCTCCAGCAGGAAATTTAGTTTGGTCAGAGGGTCGTTTAATAAATGCTTCAGCTGGCTCGGCACCTGTGGTTCAAGTGGCTAAGGCGCCAGCCACATACACCTAAGGTGGTGGGTTCGAATCCAGCCTGGGCCCGCCAAACAACAATGACAACTACAACCAAAAAATAGCCGGGCATTGTGACAGACACCTATAGCCCCAGCTACTTGGGAGGCTGAGGGAGGAGACTCGCTTAAGCCCAGGAGTTGGAGGTTGCTGTGAGCTGTGATGCCACAGCACTCTACCCAGGGGGACTAGCTTGAGGCTCTGTCTCAAAAAAAAAAAAATGCTTCAGCTAACAGTGCTGCATGACTTGAAAAGTTAGTCTTGCTCTTTTATAAAAGAATATACCAAGTTCATAAAATGTAGCATTCAAAATGGCAGGCTACTATTTTTAATTAAATAAGCATAACAAACATTTTACAAAAAATTACAGTCTTAAAACATGAGAGCATTTAATTAGAATTACTAGGAAGCGTCAGGGTATAGTAGCTCACGCCTGTAATGCTAACACTATGAGAGGCAAAGGCAGGAGGATCACTTGAGGCAAGGAATTCCAGACTAGCCTAAGCAAGAGGGAGAACTCTGTCTCCATAAAAACAGAAAAATTAGCCAGGTGTGCTGGTATGGGCCTGTAGTCCTAGCAACTGTGGGTGCTGAGGCAGGAGGATTGCTTGAGCCTAGGAGTTTGAGGATGCAGTTGAGCTATGTATGATGATGCTACTGCACTCTAGCCTGGGAAAACTGAGCCAGATACTATCTCAAAAAAAAAAAAAGAAAAAAATCTAATGGGAATAAATTCCCTTCCACAGAATTGAGATGTGTTACCTTGTAAGAGTTAAACAATCAAGGTCATAAATTTAAGCTAGTTGAAAAGCGTCTCATAACTAGATTAGACTATAACCAAAACATACTTTAGAAGAAGTTTAACATGCAAAGATAATTTGAGATTAGGTTATAAAGTAAGTTGGAGAGACAGCAGGCATTTCCTTTTCTGTTTTCACATACTTTTTTTTTTTTTTACTTGTTTGTTGTTTTTTTTTTATGACTTAACTCCAAATAAGGTTGTCACAGTACTTGGCTTGACAAGATTTATGTTAAAGAGACCAGGACTTAACCCCCAGTAGAAAATTCAGAGACCAAGGAAAAAAAAAACCAAGCCAGGGATGTATTCAAGTGAGTTAGGAATCTAGAAGAGCCTATTTCAATTCTGTTCCACCACCAAACCCTGCCTTAAAACTTCTAAGATTACAATCTTAGGTTAAGAAAAAGAAATACTTTCTGTTAGAAATGGTCAAGTCTGGATCAGCACCTGTAGCTCAAGTGGCTAAGGCGCTAGCCACATACACCAGAGTTGGCCGGTTCAAATCCAGCCCGGGCCTGCCAAACAACAGTGACAACTACAACCCAAAAATAAATAAATAAATAGCTGGGCATTGTGGTGGGCGCCTGCAGTCCCAGCTACTTGGGAGACTGAGGCAAGAGAATTGCTTAAGCCCAGCAGTTGGAGGTTGCTGTGAGCTGTGACACCATGCCATTCTATCCAGGTGACAGCTTGTGGCTCTGTCTCAAAAAAAAAAAAAAAAAAAGAAAAAGAAATGGTCAAGGGTTTGCACCCCAATTCTAAACTTAGTTTGCTCTAATAGGCTTGGGACCCACACTTGTTGAAAAGGGACCAACTCTCCAAACAAGTTTTACCAACATGCCATCATTTCAGTCAAAACACAGCCAGCCACCTAAAACTTTATGTATCATCACCCCATTTTCTCCTTAAACAAGGTAACAATTTGCAGTGTCCTAAAATATAAGATATATAGTAACAGTTTAAATAATTATTAGCTAAAATACTGTGCTGCCAATTTTTGAAAGGGTAGGAATGCCAATCTAGACAGTGGATCATTAAAGTATTAAACCCAAGTTTCTCTACAAAAACAATTTGCACTTAATCTGTTTGACCTACTTCCTAATATTTTACTTGCTCTCCCCTACTTTTCATCCATATATCCTGTACCTTATTCCTATCAAAAGGACTGTCATAAGGAAAATGTTCAGAATTTTTTCCAAACAAAATATAATTATATTTACTCAATTACGTCCTGTTTAAAAAACAACAAAAAAAAAACCCCACCAAGTAGGCATACACAATCAAATTGTAGAGAAACCGGCAAGGAGATTAAACATCGTTACTGTTTTCAAGAAGAAAACAGACTTCATCAGCGTCCTAAGAAAAGTGACAGCTGTTTGGGTGACTTCAAGTTTATTTTAAATACAAAACTTTCAAATGCACAGGTACCAAGTATTTTCTTTTCTAACCTACAAAGCTTACTGTTCATAAGAGTAACATCTGAGAGCTGACGTTGGGTGAATTCTGCAGGGAGGGTGGTACTGAAAAAGCATAGTATTTGTGTGTTTGGCCTTAAGTAACTTCTACAAGACCTGCAGCAAATTCCACCAAGCCTCAAGTCCTACAATTGCTCAACTCACTAGCGGGGTCACTTCCCATAGGTGAGCAAAAGCGCCACTACTGCAGACACCGGATCGAGAAAACGGGGGCCAACTTCGGACAAAGTGTGAGCGCCCCAGCGCGCGAATGGAACAAAACCGGTGGCAAGTAGTAATAAGGAAGTATTCGCTCCCGCCCGCCTTTCCCCACTGACGGACACCCGAAACAAGGAGGGATCTGACAACGTGCTGCAGGCGGAGAGGAGGGAAGAGAGCGGCAGCTCCAGGTACACAGAAAACAATTAGCAGCCTGCAACAACTCCAAACACAATCCCCAGCCGGAGGAGCTAGGCCTCGGGAGCCCAGACAGAAATGAACAGTTGAGGAGCTCGTGGGGTTTGAGGAATGTGGAGCCCGCGCGAAGCAAGCTCAGCCGCCCGAATTGCCGCCACCGCCGCCCTCCGAGCCTCCAGGCCCTGGCCGGGGCAGCCCAGGGGCTTGCCCCGCGCTCTGCCCTCCACTTCCTGGAGCTTTCGCGCCGGCCTCTGCTCTTCGGGGCGCGAAGCCTGCGCGAGCCTGGGAAGGAAGGCGGCCCCCTCCCGCCTCGCCCAACTTCCCAGTCTCGGCTGCCTTCACTCCCCGGAGCTCCGGGAAACGCTTCCAATGGCCCTGAGTCCACCCTCGTTCCTCCTCCCACCGGCACTCGCGTACCTAAGCTGACACTGCTGGGCCAACCCAGCCCCTGACTCCAGCCCACCTCACCTCAGACGGCTCCGGCGGCGCTGGACACAGGAAACTCCTGGGTCCCCGACTCCGGCTCTCCTCGACCCCCTCTTCGGTTAACTCCGCTTGTTTCTCTACAAAATGGCGCCGGAGGTCGCGCGCTCACGTCGCGGCCTTTCCCCTCCCCGTTCCCATTTCCTCATTCGCTGCCCGCTCAAGGAGGATAGCTCCAGCACCAGCCAATGGCCGCACCCCGCCCATGACTCCCGCCCAATCACCGACAGGTGCCCGCGGATTTAAACCAATCACACACTATCACTTGCAGAAGTCTAGGAAGAAACCAGGCTCCTGCTAGCAACTACCAATCCAGACTCCTACTTCGCGGGCTTTGGCCAATTGCCGCTCACCAGCCCCTGGGGACTGAAGTCCGAGACCTCGCGCCTGCGCTCGAGGCGAGGGCCAAGGGGGAGACGCTAATAACTTCAATTGGGGCTTCACGGACTCCCACCTGCCCTGGAGGTCTTCAACCAATGGAGACCTGGCTCAGCCTCTGAGAAACAATAATGGAGGGGGCCCGTAACTCCTAGCCGCCCTGCGCGGGGACTACTTTGAGTTATAGTGAAGCAGGCTTCCTCCACTTTCCTTCCTCTTTGAAATATCACGGTCCAGTAGACTGCGGGGATTCCCCATCGAAACATTCCCCTCCCCTCCTATCCCTTTGGCGGGGAACGCCAGTCAGAAAGAAAGCAAGCCAGCCAGGCTGTGACTAGAGTTGGGGCGCTTTGCATCCTGGGATATGTAGTCGCGCCCCTGCCCCCAATCTGGTCGCAAAAGCAATGCGTATTCTTCCGTCACTGGTTGCGCCCTTGGTGGAGCGGTGCATGCCGGGGAATGCAGTCTTGCAGGATCCCAACTGATCCTAGCTTAACTTCGCTTTAGTCAAGAGAACTTTCTCTTCTATTTCTGCCTAGGAAAGGGATACCTTACAGAGAGGTATGAAACTAAAGTTCTCTTCCTAGCCTAGTGTAAGAAAGACTACCTATGCCCTTTACTCTCGAGAGAATAAGCATAGAGATGTCTTTTGCTACGATTTATCTCTAGTAGTCTGTAAGATTTTATGATCACCTGTTCCCAAAGGAACTTTTTCTACCTTTTAAGAAAAGCTGTTCTCCTCCTCAACTGGTCATCAGGCTTGGCTCAATTGCTTGTCGCCTGGCCAGCTGTCTCTTACTATTTTTGTGCCTAAAAATACACAGTGGGTTTCTGCATTTTCAGTTTTTTGTTTTTGTTTTTGTTTTGAGACAGTCTTACTCTATTGCCCAGGCTAGAGTGCTGTCGCGTCAGCCTAGCTCACAGCAACCTCAAATTCCTAGGTTCAGATGATCCTCCTGCCCCTCTAGCCTCTGGAGCAGCCAGGACTATAGGCACCCACCACATCACCCGGCTAATTTTTTCTATTTTTAGTAGGTACAGAATCTCACTCTTGCTCAGGCTGATTTGAGCTCAGGGATCCTCTGCCTTGGCCTTCCAGACTGCTAGGATTACAGGCATGAGCCACTGTGCCTGGCCTGTCTTTGCTGCTTTAAACTGAGGGTGCTCCAGGAGACCCTTGTGTCCACTGCTGGCCTATCCCCTAGAGTTAAACCAACACCACTCCTTGAATTTAACATATCATGGGGACCCAGGCAAGTACTTGCAATATTTGTGTAATAGGCTGGAGATCAAACTTTTTTTTTTGCCGTTTTGGGCCAGGGCCAGGTATAAACCCGCCAACTCCCGTATATGGGGCTGGGCCCTACTCCTTGAGCCACAGGCCCCGCCCTGGAGATCAAACTTCTTCAACTATGTGTCAGAATTCTGGGTGGCTACTATCCTTATTAGAAAGCTGAGGCTGGGCACACACCTGTATTCCCAGCACTTTGGGAGTTTGAGGCGAGAGGATCATTTGAGCCTGCCAGATGTTCAAGGCTACGGTGAGCTATGATCGCACTATTCCTCCACTCCAGCCTTGTAAACAGACACTGTCTCTTAAAAAAAAAAGAGAGAGAAAATGGCGTGAAGATTGCTTGAGCTCAGGAGTAGTTGGAGACCAGCCTCTCTCTACTAAAAACAGAAAAATTAGCTAGGCCTAATTACATCATCGTAGGCACCTGTAAGTCTCAACTACTCAGGAGATTGCTTGAGCTTGAACCCAAGAGTTAGAAGTTGCTATGAGCTATGATGCGACAGCACTCTACCCAGGGCTATAGAGTGAGACTCTGTGAAAGAAAAGAGAAAAGGGGAGAGGAGGGGAGGCTGAGAGATTCACAGAACATTTAGAAAGAAAGAAAGAGATAGAGAGAGAGAAAGCTGAGAGACTCACAGAGTATTTACAACCTGGAAGGGTCAGTGGGGATCACCTAGTGCACCTTTTTATTTTACCACAAGACATAATTGGAAATCACGCTTAAACAAGCTATTTTACTAGAGACCTTCACAAAGGATTCACTGAATCACCTGATGTGTTGGGGCTCAAACATACTGTATTTAGAAACAAGATATTTCAGCCAGCTGTTAATTACTCACCTGGCCTTGTTCCTCAGCCTTTTTTTAATCCTTCACTCCCAATTAACTATTCATTCCCAACTCTGGAAGAATTTAACAAAACTCTTTAATTGTTACCCAAAATAGCCTAGAGAGGGAAACATAAGTGCAAGGAAACAGAAGCCTTATTTAATTGGGTTAAGGAGGAGGAACAAAACATACCTAGAAGAGGCTCTGCACCTGTGGCTCATTGAGTAGGGTGCTGGCCACATACACCAAAGGTGGCAGGTTCAAGCCTGGCCTGAGCCTGCTAAACAATAATGACAACTGCAACAACAACAACAAAAATAGCTGGGTGTTGTGATGGGTGCCTGTAGTCCCAGCTACTCTGGAGGCTGAGGCAAGAGAATCGCTTAAGCCCAAGAGTTGGAGGTTGCTGTGAGCTGTGATGTCATAGCACTCTACGGAGGGAGACATAGTGAGACTCTCTCTGACAAAAAAAAAAAAAAAATACCTAGAAGACAAAGAACTTTGAAGCTTTGAGATCTGTGCAAGCTACATTATAAAATGTTTGGAGGTGCTTGAAAGAAAGATGAGCAAAAATACAAGGCCTTTATTATTCCATATTCTTATTTTTCAGTCTAATTTTTCAGGTGAGCCAGTAACTCCAATTTACAATAGTTTTGACTACATTAGGATTCTCTGTAGGAGCTGGGCACAGTGGTGCACTACTGTAGTCCCAGCTACTTGAGAGGCTGAGGCAAGAAGATCACGTGAACCTAGGGCCAAGAGGCTGTAGCATAGTATTGTCATACCTGCATATAGAGCTACCAAACTCCAGTCTGAGCAACATAGTGAGACTGCACCCATTTCTAAAAATTAATTAATGAATTAGAGGATTATCTATTCTATCCAGAGCCATCCACTGACTCCTAGCCCATTACCACTGCCTAGCTCTAAGCCCTCTGACTCCTGGACCATCCAAGCTTTGGTAGGGCTTTGGTAGGACTTTGGTGGCTACAGCCTAAAGGATGTCCAAAAAAGCACACTGCAAAATGCACGCTGAGAAATTCAGAAACCTAAGTCCTAACCAGACTCTGCCACTAAATTTCTGTTTAATCTTGTATAAGTCACTTCCCCTCCCTGGACCTTGTTTTCCCTCTTTATTATTACATCAGACAAATATTATGTTGCTCCCAAATTGTGGGCTGTGGACCCCTAGGAAGCCAAGGGCTCACTATGGGGTCCTAGAATTCATATGTGCATGTGTGTATGTGTTTTTTTTTTTTTAGAGACGAAGTCTCACTTTTTTTTTTTTCAGTTTTTGGCCAGGACTGGGTTTGAACCCATCACCTCCAGCATATGGGGCCAGCACCCTACCCCTTTGAGCCATAGGCGCCACCTGGACAGAGTCTCACTTTATCCTCCTCAGTAGAGTGCTGTGGCATCACAACTCACAGCAACCTCCAACTCCTGGGCTTAGGTGATTCTCTTGCCTCAGCCTCCCAAGTAGCTGGGACTACAGGTGCGTGCCACAACACCCAGCTATTTTTTTATTGCAGCTTGGCCAGGGCCAGGTTTGAACCCACTACCCTCAGCATATGGGCCAGCACCCTACCCACTGAGCCACAGGCACTGCCCTATGCATGTGTTTTCTTAATCAACCAATATTTTATTTGTTGTTGTTGTTGTTGTTGTTGCAATTTGGCCAGGGCTGGGTTTGAACCTGCCACCCTTGTTATATGGGGCTGGTGCCCTACTCACTGAGCCACAGGTGCCACCCCCAACCAATATTTTCTAAAATTACAACTTTACATATTTTATCTTATCCAAACCTTAAGACCTAATGCAGTAGGAACTGAGTTATTTATCCTGATTTATACATCATAAAACTGAGGCTTAGAGAAGTTGAATCATTCACCCAAGGTCACATACCTAGTCAATGGCAGAAGAAGGGTTATACATTTTCAGCCACTACACTCTAAGTGTGGTTTGGAAACCCTGCTGATGAGGTGATCTCCAATGTCCCAACTATAATGTTGAGTAGTAGCCCATCATTAACCATATTTTCCAAACCTAAAAATGAGATGCATCGTCTGACAGAGTATATAAATTAATGAGACACATTCTGAAAATACTACTCTGTGTTTTGTGTTTGGTATTTTCCACATGAGACAGTCTCACTTTGTTGCCCAGGCTAGATCACCGTGGCATTGGCCTATCTCACAGCAATCTCAAACCCCCCTGGTAGTGCCTGCAACAACACTGGCTACTTTTTCTATTTTTAGTAGAGATGAGGTCTTGCTTTTGCTCAAGCTGATCTTAGAACTCTTCAGCTCAAGGGATCCTCCTGCCTCAGCCTCCCAGAATGCTAGAATTACAGGTGTGAGCCGCCAAACCCAGCCTACATTTGAATTCTTAGATTCTCTCCTTAGTGGGCAGTTTTGTCCTAAGACTATATGTACAAAGATTCTGATTTTTTTTTTTTAGCATTTATCCTAATGCTTCTTTTCATTAGAAGAAGGAAAGACCACATAGCATCTCCTCTGACTCAAGATTATCTGAAAATGGAAGCTTGCAAACAAGTTAGGACAGGTTTGAGAAATCATTCGGGGTCTAGACAGATAAGCAGACCTTGAGACTATTAATGGTCTTCAGAGCTAGACAAGTTCTGCTCCAATTTCTTGTGTCCTCCCTGAGACCTGCTCTTTGAAGTGATTGCAGAAGCCTGAACCCAGCTGCTAATCCTCTGCTCCTTGGCCCTGCTGCCTGGGCAGATTCTTCTTCTTCAGTCTTACAGACTTTTCCCTAGGCACTCTTAGCTCCCAACTTACACTTAACATCTTTTACCTAGCACCCTTCTTTACAATCATCTTATGGAGCTTAGAGAGGTAAACTTACAACATATTCTGAACTGGAGGTTGGAGGGGGGTAGTAAGCTGAAAATAACTCCTCATTCCTACTTTACACTTCTCTCTCTAAGTCATAAATCCATCAGACATTTAATCTCTTTCAAATAAAGTAGTTTTACAAGTCTGAGAAAAATAGGGCTTTGTTTTGCTTTGTTTTTGTTTGTTTGTTTGTTTTTTGAGACAGAGCCTCAAGCTGTTGCCCTGGGTAGAATGCTGTGGCATCACAGTCACAGCAACCTCCAGCTCCTGGGCTTAAGCTGTTCTTTTGCTTCACCTCCCAAGTAGCTGGGACTACAGGACTACCTGCCACAACACCCGGCCATTTTTTGATTGTAGTTGTCATTGTTGTTTGGCAGGCCTAGGCTGGATTTGAACCAGCCAGTTCGGGTGTATGTGGCATCTTAGCCACTTGAGCTACAGGCACCAAGCCTGTTTTGTTTTGTTTTGTTTTGTTTTGTTTTGTTTGAGACAGTGTCTCACTTTGTTGCCAACGCTAGAATTCAGTGGTGGGACCATAGGACTCAGTCTTTGGAGAAGCAAAAGACAGAACAAGTGGCTGAGTATAATGGCTCATGCCTGTAATTTTAGCACTTTGGGAGGCCAGGGTGGGAGGATTGCTTGAGACCAGCCTGGGCAACATAGCAAGACCATGGTCTCAACAAAAAAATTTTTTTAATTAGCCTGGTGTGGTGGTGTGCAACTGTAGTCCCAGCTACTTAGGAGGCTGAGACAAGAGGATCACTTGAGCCCAAGAGTTTGAGGTTGCAGTGATCTGTGACTGGACTATTGCATTCTAGCCTAAATGCTTTGATACAGAGCAAGACCCTGTATCAAAAAAAAGGGGGGGGGGGCGGCGCCTGTGGCTCAGTGAGTAGGGCGCCATCCCCATATATGAGAGTGGTGGGTTCTCGAACCCAGCCGCAGCCAAACTGCAAACAAAAGATACTGGGCATTGTGTCGGGCGCCTGTAGTCCCAGCTACTCGGGAGGCTGAGACAAGAGAATTGGGGGTTGTTGTGAGCTGTGATGCCACAGCTCTCTACCAAGGGTGACAAGGTGAAACTCTGTCTCTTAAAAAAAAAATGCAGAACAGTTAATAGTGAACAAGTCAAGGCTGCATGTTATCTGTAGAATGAATGCGTCAACAATTGCCAATGCTGGGAGATGATCTAGGAGAAATACTTTTGCCAGAATTCTTCCAGGTTACATAGCTTAAAATAATAGCCCCTCTCTGCACGCAGAAAGATGGGCTGAATAGCCAACCCCAGTGGCCAGAAAAAGACTTTTCATGACCAAGAATCCCTAAACTTGCAAGTTACACTAGTGAGGGGTCTGTAATCTACTTTCAATACTTGTTGTTGTTGTTGTTGTTGAGACAGAGCCTCAGGATGTTGCATGTGGCAGAGTGCCTTGGTGTCACAGCTCACAGCAACCTCAAACTCTTGGGCCTAACCAATTCTCTTGCCTCACCCTCCCAAGTAGCTTGGACTACAGGCACCTGCCACAACGCCTAGCTATTTTTTGTTGCAGTTGTTATTGTTGTTTAGTTGGCCAGGGCCAGGTTCAAACCCACCACCCTTGGTATATGAGGCTGGTGCCGTAGCCACTGTGGTATGGGCACCGAGCCTTTATTTTTTATTTTTTGAGACAGCGTTTCAATGTATTGCCCAGACTAGAGTGTTCTGGCATCAGCCTAGCTCACAGCAACCCCTGACTCCTGGGTGAAGGCCATCCTCCTATCTCAAGATCCCAAGTAATTGGGACTATAGGTGCTCACCCCAGCACCAGGTTAATTTTTCTACGTTTGGTAGAGGTGGAGTCTTCTCTTTCTCAGGTTGGTCTTGAACTCCTGAGCTCAAGCAATCCTCCAGCCTTGGCCTCCCAGAGTTCTAGGATCACAAGCAGAAATCACTGTCCTGGATCCAATCTTGTTATCTTTTTTTTTCTTTTTATGAGACATGGTCTTGCTCTGTAACCAGGCTGTGGTATACAGTGGCATAGTAGCTCACTGCAACCTTGAACTCCTTGCCCCAAGCAATCCTCCTGTCTCAGGCTCCCGAGTCGCAGGGACTACAGGTGCAGGCCGCCATTCCTAGCTAATTCTTTTCTTTTTTTTTTTCTTTTTTTTTGAGACAGAGCCTCAAGCTGACCCCCTGGGTAGAGTGCCATGGCTTCACTGCTTACAGCAACCTCCAACTCCTGGGCTCAAGCGAGTCTCCTGCCTCAGCCTCCCAAGTAGCTGGGACCACAGGCGCCCGCCACAACACCCCACTATTTTTTGGTTGCAGCCATTATTGTTGTTTGGCGGGCCCGGACTGGATTCCAACCCGCCACCTTAGGTGTATGTGGCTGGCGCCTTAGCCACTTGAGCCACAGGCGCCGAGCCAATTCTTTTATTTTTTGTTGTGGAGGTTGGGGGGTGACTCTTGGCTATGTTGCCCAGGCTGATCTTGAACTCCTGGCCTCAAGTACTCCTCCAGCCTCAGCATCTTTAAGTGCTAATCACCATGTCAGGCCTCAATCTTACTATCTTGATGTTAGAAATAGGCAAATACAAACCTTTGTTTAAAACAAAGGTGAAGCCTAACATGGCACAGTAGCTCAGTCCTGTAATTCTAGTACTCTGGGAGGCTGAGGAAGGAGGATTGCTTGAGCTCAGGAGTTAGAGACCAGAATTAGGCAAATATAAACATTTGTTTAAAACAAAGGTGAAGCCTAACACGGCACAGTAGCTCAGTCCTATAATTCTAGTACTCTAGGAAGCTAAGGAGGGAGGATTGCTTGAGCTCAGGAATTAGAGACCAGTCTAAGCAAGAGCAAGACCCAGTCGCTATTAAAAATAGAGAAATTAGCCAGACATTGTGGTGGGTGCCTGTAGTCCCAGCTACCTGGGAGGTTAAGGCAGGAGGATCATTTGAACTTAGGAGTTTGAGGTTGCTGTGAACTAAGCTGAGGTCTTGGCTCTCCAGCCTGGGCAACAGAATGAGAGATTATTATTTAAAAAAATAAATAGGCTCGGCGCATGCGGCTCAAGTGGCTAATGTGCCAGCAACATACACCTGAGCTGGCAGGTTCAAATCCAGCCCTGGCCTGCCACAACAATGACGACTACAATAGCCGGGTGAGAGTCTGTGGTCCCAGCTACTTGGGAGGCGGAGGCAGGAGAATCACTTAAGCCCAGGAGTTGGAGGTTGCTGTGAGCTGTGATGCCACAGCACTCTACCCAGGGGACTAGCTTGAGGCTCTGTCTCAAAAATAAATAAATAAATAAGGCTAAGTGCAGTGGCTCAAGCCTATAATCCTAGAACTCTGGGAGGCTGAGGCAGATGGATTGCCTGAGCTCAGGAATTAAGAGACCAGCCTGAGCAAGAGGAAGAACCTGGCTTATGGCCGGCACCTATAGTCCCAGCTACTTGAGAGAGGCTGAGGCAAGAGAATCGCTTGAGCTCAAGAGTTTGAGGTCACTGTGAGTTAGGATGGCACAGCACTCAATCCCAAAGCAACTCTGTCTTGAAAAAAATAAAATAAAAAACAAAAATGAGGCTCAGCACCTGTAGCTCAGCAGCTAGGGTGCCAGCCACATACACAGGGGCTGGCAAGTTCGAACCCAGCCCATGCCTGCCAAACAACAATGGCAACTACAACCAAAAAATACCCGGGCATTGTGGCAGTACCTGTGGTCCCAGCTACTCCAGAGCCTGAGGCAAGAGATCACTTAAGCCCAAGAGTTTGACATTGTTGTGAGCTGTGACGCCACGGCACTCTACCGGGGTGACATAGTGAGACTCTGTCTCAAAAAATAAATAAATAAATAGACTTGGCACCTATAGCTCAGTGGCTAAGGCACTAGCCACATACACTGGAGCTGGCGGGTTCAAACCCAGCCAGGGCCTACCAAACAACAATGACAATTACAACCAAAAAACAGCCAGGCATTGTAGTGGGTACCTGTAGTCCCCGCTATTTAGGAGGCCAAGGCAAGAGAATTGCTTAAGTCCAAGAGTTTGAGGTTGCTGTAAACTGTGATGCCACGGCACTCTACCGAGGGCAACATAGTGAGAATCTGTCTCAAAGAAATACATAAATAAATAAAAATGAAAAATGAAAAAATAAAGCAAGAATAGAAGGGGCTGTAAAAGTGTGGATGAGTTGTTTTCAAAGTTTCATTTATGTAAGAAAACCTCCAGAAGTATAATTTGTATCAATAGTGAGTTTTGTTTTGTTTTATTTTGTTTTGCAATTTTTGGCCGGGGCTGGGTTTGAACCTGCCACCTCTGTCATGTGCCTGTGCCCTACTCCTTTGAGCCACAGGCACCGCCCATTGAGATTTACTCTTTACAAACCACTGTCAAAATCCCTCCAATCAATTTTGGGAGGCAGGATAGAAGCCTGGTAATGTTGTCCTAATGTTTTGCAGACAGGAAAATGAAGACTCAAGAAGAGCTTAGTCACTCAGCTTAGTCACTGAACTTAGCCACTGCTCAGATCAGATCCTTCTTGCCCTGGAGCTTTGCTCCACTTCCTTTGCAACCATGTCTGACAAACCTGATATGGCTGAGATCAAGAACTTCTCTAAGTCAAAATGAAATAAGACAGAGATGCAAGAGAAAAATCCACTGCCTTCTGAGAAATGGTTGAACAGGAGAAGCAAGCAGGCAAGTCATAATGAGGCAAATGCCGCCAATATGCACTATACATTCCACAAACTTTGCCTTCTTGTTTTACTTTTTTCAGCTGTTTAACTTTGTAAGATGCAAAGAGGCTGGATCAAATTGAAATGACTGTGCTTCCACTTTCACATCAAAATATCAAGAACCACACCTGCCTCTCTCATTGGCAGGGAGGAGAAGGTACCTGGCTGGCAGGTAAGGAAAATAACTTGCATGTTGGCCTAGTGCAGTGGCTCACGCCTGTAATCCTAACACTCTGGGAGGCTAAGGTGAATGGATCGCCTGAACTCAGAAGTTCAAGACCAGCCTGCACAGACAGAGGACC
>NW_003852453.1:10773129-10774239 GCF_000181295.1 Otolemur garnettii
GGGCTGGATTCGAACCCGCCACCTTAGGTATATGTGGCTGGCGCCTTAGCCACTTGAGCCACAGGCACTGAGCCTCTATTTTTTTCTTTTTTTTTTCTTTTTTTAGTAGCAGTTGGGGGTTTCACTGTTGTTCAGACTAGTCTTGAACTCCTAAGCAATCCACCGGCCTTGGCCTCCCAGAATGCTAGGATTACTGGCCTGAGCCACTGGGTCCGGCCCAGATTCCAGGGTACTGGTGGCAACAGCATGGAACTTCTAGAGAAGGACAGTGGGAATTCATAGAACAAAGTAAAGCCCAAGAGAAGCAGAATGCGGGATGGGGGCAGGTGGGAGACTCCAGCCCCTAGAAAACTCTACCAGCAACTAAGGAAGATCACAAGAAGGAAGTGTTCTTCAAAAATGTCTCAAAATTGGCGGTGCCCATAGCTCAGTGAGTAGGGTACCAGCCACATACACCCAGACTGGCGGGTTAGAACCCAGCCCAGGCCAGCTAAACAACAACGACAACTGTGACAAAAAATAGCCAGGCATTGTGGTAGGCGCCTGTAATCTCAGCTACTTGGCAAGAGATCACTTAAGCCCGAGAGTTTGAGGTTGCTGTGAGCTGTGACACCACAGCACTCTACCCAGGGCGACATACTGAGACTGTCTCAAAAAAAAAAACCTCTCAAATATGTTCAAAGCCTGACCACATGGACCACATGTCCTGAGCCCCAGGCTGAAAGGAGATAGGTCAATAGTTAATACTCCTTATATTGGTAGTAAAGTATATACTTCTGTAGAGCAATGGTTCTCAAAATAGAGTCCCTTAATCATCAGCAACAGCATCTGAGAAGTGGCTAGGAAAGCACATTCTTAGATTTCACCCTGTACCTACAGAATCAGAAACTCTGGGGTGGGGCCCAGTAATCGTCCCTAAGTGATTCTGCTGTGTGTTAAAGTCTGAAGAATATTGTTCTAGAGTAAAATTTATAGATGAACATTTTTTTAAGCAGAAAAAGCAGCAAAGAATTTTTTCTGTGTGTGTGTGTGGTTTTTGGCCAGGGCTGGGTCTGAACCTACCACCTCTGGCATATGGGGCCAGTGCCCTACTCTTTTAAGCCACAGGGG
>NW_003852453.1:10774587-10775739 GCF_000181295.1 Otolemur garnettii
ATTGTTGTTTGGCGGGCCCGGGCTGGGGATTTGAACCCGCCACCTTAGGTGTATGTGGCTGGCGCCCTAGCCGCTTGAGCCACAGGCGCCGAGCCCACAGCTCCTTTCAATCCCAGAGTGGATCCAGGAGTCTCAAGTCAGGAATCTGTTCTTTCAGGCTGGGTCCTCCTTAGCACCCATCAATTGCTGAAGGGCAAGTGCTTCCTTTCCTCCTCCCAGGTGGACCCAACTGTGCTGAATCCTGAGGCACTTCCTGTGTACAGGGTCTGGTAAAGCATGGGGTAAGAGGTGAGGGGCCTAGCTCTATCCTGACCTTGAGAAATGAGATCTAATTCTGTGTGTGTGTGTGGTTTTTGGCCAGGGCTGGGTCTGAACCTACCACCTCTGGCATATGGGGCCAGTGCCCTACTCTTTTAAGCCACAGGGGCCACCCAGCAAAGATTTTTCTTAAATGTACCATGTGTTTATTTGACTAGAAAAGTCCTTTAGGCTCAGCGCCTGTGGCTCAAAGGAGTAAGGTGCTGCCCCATATACTGGAGGTGATGGACCCAAACCCGGCCCCCTGCAGTCCCGGTTACTTGGAAAAATGAGGCATGAAACTGGTTAAGCCCAAGAGTTTGATGTTGCTATGAGCTAAGAAGATGTATGGCGCTCTTCCCAAGGCAACTGAGTGAGATTTTTTATAAATAAATAAATAAATAAAATATGTAAATGAAAAGTTTTAAGACTTAGAAAATAGAAGAGCTTAGTAATTTCATCAAAGTCATGTAGTAAATTGGGGGCAGAACAATCACTGGAACCCAACTTCTATAGACTTCCAGAAACACACTACTATCTATCCTTCTCATGGACACTGTTGTTTATTTTTTTAACCCCTTCCCCCCTCCCAGATTCCAGCTTTGTTTTTTGTTTTTTTTGTTTTTTTTTTGAGACAGAGTTTCACTTTTGCCTCAGCCTCCTGAGTAGCTGGAATTATAGGCATCCACTACAAAGCCTGGCTAGTGTTTCTTTCTTTCTTTCTTTTTTTTTTTTTTTTGAGACAGAGCCTCAAGCTGTCCACCTGGGTAGAGTGCCGTGGCATTACAGCTCACAGCAAACTTCAACTCCTGGGCTCAAGCGTTGTCCTAATGTTTTGCAGACAGGAAAATGAAG
>NW_003852453.1:10775759-10787673 GCF_000181295.1 Otolemur garnettii
AAAAAAAAAAAAAGAAAAGAAGCAGCAGCAGCAGCAGCTAGCAACCTGCTTGTTCTAGTACCAGGGCTGATAAGGGCTCACCAACTAGAGGACCAAAGAAAGGGGTCACTGGAGAACTCTACTCTCCACAGCCTCTGTAAAGCAGCCAACTGATCCTTATTTGAGTTTCTCTACAGCTTACTGTCTGGGCAAAGAGGGAAGAGAAGGACTTTGAAGCTGGTGTAGCAGGTACTTATGTACCAGTAATCCCCAGTGACAGGACAGAATCCTCATTTTTTTCAACAAATACTCATTGGTTAAACATCCACTATGTCCTGGAAGGAACATAGCTCTGAAAAGACAGACACTTCAGGTTAGTGTTGTTCACAGACTAATAGACCTAGCCAGCTATTCAACAAAGACTTAGAATTATGATAAATTTTAATAAAAGGGGAGGACAGAGGGTGATGAGCTCTTTGCATCCCAATCTAGGGATTCAGGGACTCCCCTAAGGATGTGAAAGGAGTGGGAATCGTATTGGTAGAGTGGTAAGGAAGGGGATACATTCCATCAAAGAGCTAGGCCTTCCAGAGCTGATAGCAGCATCTTTGGGCATCTGTGAGGATGCCTGAAAGACCAGGAAGGGTGGAGCCCAGAGAGGTAGCCAGAGAGGCACAACTAGGGCTGCTGTGGTCACTCTTTATCCTAAGAACTTTGAGAAGCCTTTGAAGGGTTGGGTGGAGCAGCTGACAGACTTTGATTTGCATCAGTTTAAGGCCACACTGGTTATGATGTGGAGGAAGGATTGATGCTCAGGTGGAGAAGCTGCTGGACTAACTAGGAAGTTACTGCAGGAGTCTGGGGGGAGGAAGTGCCCTGAGAATGGAAGGAACTGGGACCACAGAGATGTAGAAGATAAAGTTGTCTGGCTGTGGCAATTGATGGAGTGTGAAAGGGAGGAAAAAGTGAAGGACTGGGTGCCTTTCTCCTAGTAGGACAGGGAATTGTTGGGCAGAGATGTGAGTTCAGTATGGGGGTTGAAGGTGCCTGTGATTCACCCAGGTGAAGATGTCCACTGACCCACAGAGAGTAAAGCTCTAGGAGACTCTGGAAACTGGGACAGCAGTCAGTCACTGAAAAGCCAAGCAGGTTGAGTTGCTGGGCTGGGAGAGCCTATAAAGAATAGAAGCCAGGACTTAAAAAAGAGCAGTATAGGAGCTCAAGGTTAAGGGTGGAAGAGTCTCCAGCATGGGAGAGGGAGGGCCCTCAGTGTTTTTGAGCAATCAAGCAAGGAGGGGCCTGACAAGGTCCCTGGGCTATGTGAAAGCCATTTGGCCTGTAGTGACCTTGAAGAGAGCAATTTCTGTGAAAGGACAGGGCTGAAACTGGGAAAGCAATAGCTAGAGAAGAGGGGAGGAATCTTTTTCTCTTCCTTTTTTAAAGATGGAGAGAGATTGGCACACATTTAAATGCTAATGAAGTTCTCCTTGGAAAGAAGTTATCTTTTCATCAGTTAGAACCCAATGGAGCTCAGCTTTAGTTTGAGGAAGGGACAAGGTCTTCTCTTGGGTACCAAATACTTGGGCTTTGATCATCTGCACAGCCCTCCTCTGGACATTCTTCCCTGAGGCAGAATGTTTTCTAGGACAGCACTGGCTTCTGGAAGAAGGAAGAGCTATAACAGTCCACCCCTATCCCCAGTCCCCACAAGGCATTCCCAGAATCCACTCTTCCCCTTCCTGGGGCACAGGGCCTCCACAAACCTCTTCCCAGCCAGGTTATCATCCTTGCCTTTGTTGACAAGGGCACAGAGGTCATGCTGCAGCACCTCCTGGTAGAAAGGGGCCATCTCCACACCGTACTGCCTTGGTACTAAGACCTAACCTGGGGGCTGTAGTGAGAAGCAGCTGAGGATGGCCACATCTACTCTGGGTCTTACAGAGTAAGACTGGAAACCACACGAGCATATCGCATATCCACTCCCCCAGGATCACTACTGTTTTCTACACCCTCTACCTGGACCCTAGGACTCCTACCTTCATCTCTGATTCTTCTTCAGCTGCCACAAGTGCCTCATTCACTTCTTTCAACAAGCTTATTTTCCAAGCACCGTTATAGAGGCTGAGAGTACAGGAATGAACCAGCATCTTTGTCATAGCCTACATTTTAGTGCCTGCTGTGGTTATTGGAAGTTAGGCACTTTTCTCCCAAAGACACATCAGAAAAAGAGGGCCAAGTATTTGAGGAGAAAGAAAGAGAAGTTTATTACTTTGCCTGCAAAGGAGGAAAACGGCAGACAATGGTCTCAAAATCCAAACCCCTGCTTCTCAGTAGAAACAAGGTCATTTAAAAGTTCTGATCCCTGGTGGCGCCTGTGGCTCAAATGAGTAGGGCGCTCATATACTGGAGGTGGTGGGTTCAAACCTGGCCCTAGCCAAAAACTATAAATAAAGTTCTGATCCCTGGCTCAGCACCTATAGCTCAAGCGGCTAAGGCCCCATACACCAGAGCTGGCAGATTCGAATCCAGCCTGGGCCTGCCAAACAACAATGACAACTACAACCAAAAAATAGCCAGGCACTGTGGCAGGCGCCTGTAGTCCCAGCTGCTCGGGAGGCTGAGGCAAGAGAATAAATTAAGCCCAGGAGTTGGAGGTTGCTGTGAACAGTGATGTCACAGCACTTTACCCAGGGTGACAGCTTGAGGCTCTGTCTCAAGGAAAAAAGAGTTCTGATCCCATAATCCCATCATGGGCCAAGACAATCTTGTGGGCTATACCCAGATTTATCCCATCTTTGGCTAAGACAGTCTCCTGACCTCTACCTGGATTAATCCCATCTTTAGCTAAGAGGATCTCATGACGTCTGCCCATCCCATCTTTTTTTTTTTTTTTTTGAGACAGAGTCTCACTTTATCGCCCTTGGAGAGTGCTATGATGTCACAGCTCACAGCAACCTCCAACTCCTGGGCTTAGGAGATTCTCTTGCCTCAGCCTCCCAAGTAGCTGGGACTATAGTCACCCACCACAATGCCTGGCTATTTTTTTTGTTGCAGTTTGGCCGGGGCTGGGTTCAAACCTGCCACCCTTGGCACCCTACCTACTGAGCCACAGGCGCCACCCTGCCCATCCCATCTTTAGCTATCTCCTGTGGCACAAAGAACAAGAGACATTCCTTATCCCTCCTGATGATTGGCCTGAGGTAGGGATGTGGGTTTCAGTTCCCCAAAAGTTGAGGAGACAGAAAATGTTTTTTGCTCTTTTTTCCAAACCATCCCCTCTGTAACCCTGTTTCTGCCCTCCCTTTCTCACAAGAAGGCCTCTCATTCCTGTGGGGCCACAGCACAGCTGTCATGCTTCTACAAGGGGCTGCCCAGATGTTGGGCTCACCTGTACACGTCCCAGGCAGGGAGGGAGTGGGGATGCGGAGGGCCTTTCAGCCACATCCCTTATTTGTGGTCGTGGCATTGATGCATTCAGGCATCCCAGGCATGGGACCATCAGGAAGCTAGAGGCACAGAATGTACTAGGGTTTATGGAGTTTAAAGCCACAGATACTCCCTCTCCCCATTCCATTATTCCATACCCAGCCCCAACACACACTCTTGGTGAACCCTGTAGAGATGCTCTTTTGGAATCCTACAACCCCCCTTTCCATGTTCTACAGCCCTGCTCTGTTTCTGTACTTTTGCTGATCCCTTTCTTATGTAGACTAGCTCCTTCATGTCTATATTCAGAATCTCTTTCTGTAAGACGGAAGAATTGGCAGAATAATCTCTAAGTCCTTTCCACCTAGAATCCTTCTTTTTTGGTGTTTTTTTTTTTGTTTGTTTTTTTTTTTTTGAGACATAGTTTCACTTTGTCACCCTCGGTAGAGTGTGTCGCAGCCCACAGCAACCTCAAACTCTCGGGCTTAAGCGATTCTCTTGCCTCAACCTCACAGATAGCTGGAACTACAGGTGCCTGCCACAACACCTGGCTATTTTTTTAGAAACCAGGTCTCACTTTAGCTCTGGCTTAGACTGGTCTTGAACTCATGAGCTCAGGCAATTCACCCACCTCGGCCTCCCAGAGTGCTAGGATTACAGGTATAAACCACCGCACCTGGCCTCACCTGGAACCCTTCTGAGCCCAGAGTAACTCCTGGCCTACACTGTACTCCAAATGAGAATTCTCAGGGAGAGTAACCCGAGGAAGGTGAGGTGGAGAGATAAATAAACATCACCAGGCAGTAAAAGTGCTACAAAAATAATGAAGGAGAACAAGGTGCTGGAGTGACAGAAAGAAGCTGGGGGGCATGGGAGGAAGGCAGCAGATCTCTCTGAGGCTTTCAGCAGACAGCTAAAGGAAATGAGAAGCCATGCAGACATTTGGTGGCACAAGCACCAGGGGACCAGAAAGTGTCAAGGCCCTGAGGCTGACATCTGACAAGTCTTCAGGCTTGGCTGAAGCAGAGCAGGGATAGGGAAGGAGGGGGAGTGGTAGAACATGTGCTCAGAGACGAGCTGGAACATGTGAGGGCCTGTAAGTCCTGTGAGGAACTTGGTTTTCATCTTAGTAAGAGAAGCCATAGAGGATTTTGAATGGAGGATGATGACTTGAACTTCACTTAAAAAAGCTTCTGTGTAGGCTTGGCGCCTGTGGCTCAAGCAGCTGAGGCACCAGCCACATACACCTGAGCTGGTGGGTTCGAATCCATCCAGGCCCCGCCAAACAACAATGATGGCTGCAACCGAAAAATAACTGGGTGTTGTGGTGGGCACCTGTAGTCCCAGCTACTTGGGAGGCTGAGGCAGAAGAATCGTTTGAGCCCAGGAGTTGGAGGTTGCTGTGAGCTGTGATGCCACAGCACTCTACCCAGGGCGACAGCTTGAGGTTCTGTCTCAAAAAATGAAAAAGCTTCTGTGGTAGACCACAGTTTGTCTGTACCTCAACCAGGAAGGACGCATTGAGGTTGGCAATACCCATCAAGGACAGTAACTACCACGGCTTCCAGTGCTTTGGCCAAATCTCAGATGCCTGGCCTCTTGGCCAGGTGCCTGCGGATTCGTATTGTTAGAGCATTTGTTGTATCCCTGGGGGCTGCAGCTTTCCAGAAGTTTGCTGTGGCTGAACCAAGAAAGAAGGCATATGCAGATTTCTACAGAAATTATGATTCTATGAAAGATTTTGAGGAGATGAGGAAGGCTGGTGTCTTTCACAGCATAAAGTGATTTTGAAATCTAAAGAATTTCTTTGGACTGATTTACATAGACACTTGTCACTGACCTGTGTTCCTGAGCTGTGAATATGAGTGATAAATAAACTATTAATAAATTTTTTTTAAAAAGCTGCTGTGAGGCTCGGCGCCTGTAGCTCAAGCAGCTAGGGTGCCAGTTAGTACACCGCAGCTGGCGGGTTCGAGCCCAGCTCTGGCCTGCCAAACAACAGTGACAACTACAACCAAAAAATAGCCAGGCATTGTGGTGGGCGCTGATAGTCCCAGCTACTTGGGAGGCTGAGGCAAGAGAATCGCTTCAGCCCAAGACTTTGAGTTTACTGTGAGCTATGACCCCATAGTACTCTACCAAAGGCGACAGAGTGAAACTCTGTCTCAAAAAAAAGAAAGAAAGCTGCTATGAGCTATCTGTGGGACTGCAAACTAGTACAGCCTCTATGGAAAGAAGTATAGAAACTCCTCAAAGAACTAAAAGTAGACCTACCATTTCACCCTGTAATCCCAGTACTAAGCATTTACCTAAATGAACCGAAGACATTTTACCACAAGGACATTTGTACTCAAATATTCACAGTAGCTCCATTCACAATCACAATGATGTGGGAACAACCCAAGTGCTCATCAGTACATGAATTGATTAATAATAGTATGCCATGGAACACTATTCAACCATAAAAATGATGAAGATTTTTGCCTCCTTTGTTATAACCTGGATGGATTTGGAGAACATTCTACTGAGTATCACAAGACTAGAAAAACAAGCATCACATGTACTTAATACCAGTTTGATTCCATGAGAGCAATAATCACAGACCCACATGAGACAAAATCTCAGTTAAATTCAAGAAGAGGGGAATGGGGGAGAGGGAATTCAGGAGCTTCCTGCACAACAGGTTCAACGCGTGGATATATGGCATACCCCTGGGTGCAGAACACAGCTACAACTCTGACTTTGACCTTCATGTATAAATTACATAACCTAATGGTTTATAGACTCATATTACTCTGAACTAAAAAATAAAAAGGCAGGGGGAGAAAAGAAAAGGCACTGTAAGGAAAAGAAACTATAGAAGAACAAGGGTAGCACCAGGAATCTCCAAGTTAGGAGTATGTTGTAATAGTCCAAGCAAGAGATGATGGATGGTAGATTGGACTAGTTGCAGGTGGAGAAAAGCATTACTTCTTCTTCTTTTTTTTTTTTTTTTTTGAGACCCTGGGTAGAGTGTCATGGCATCACAGCTCACAGCAATCTCCAACTCCTGGACTCAAGTGATTCTCCTGCCTGCACCTCCCAAGTAGTGGGGACTACAGGTACCCACCACAATGCCCAGCTATTTTTTGGTTGCAGCCATCATTGTTTTTGGCAGGCCTGGGCTGGATTTAAACCCACCAGCTCAGGTGTATATGACTAGTGCCTTAGCTGCTTGAGCCACAGGCACAGAGCCAAAAAGCATTACTTCTAATAACTCTACCTAGACTATAGAGCACAGCCCTTACCCTCTCACATCTCACATCTTCCAGTCACTTACTGGGATAGCCATGGTGAACTGGTGTCTTTGGAAGAGGTTGCTCAGGTCAGCAGCTTAAAACTCCTGGTAGCCATGTACCTTCCAGCAGGCCAATACCCTGAGTCAAGTCAGAAGCTTCCAGAACTTGCAGAGAAGAATCAGTCCAAGGTCTTTCCAGAGTTGAAAGCGAAACACAATTTTCTATACTTCTGGACACAGGTCAAAATTATTTTGACATCTAACATGATAAACACTGCCAACAAAGCATATAGGACCTCAGCTTATGCATCCTGGCTTCTTGGAAGGGAGGAAAGGCTTGGAGCTAAACCCAGGGGACACATCCATGTCATACCATGGAGCACTGGGGTACTCTGTAACCCTCTGCCACCTAGGAAAGAACTATCAAATACCACATATCAACCAGCTCCATCAAGCAAGTGGCCTCAATTATTACTCTAGGGGGCAGGGTTCCCCCTAGAGTACAATTTAAAAAAAAATTATTTTTAATTGACTTATTTAGGTAGGGCCAAAGGCTCTATAGTGTTCTCATCTCCCCCATTCCCACTCCTGGTAATATTCCAACTATCTCCACTTGGGCATGCACAGCAGAAACTTTGCAAGACTCCTTGGGAGAAATCTGAGTTACAGTACCCAGTAAACACTGCTAAATGCTAATTCTTATTTGAAATCCAAATTTTGTTCCACATACAATAATCCACTGTCAAGGGTCAAATGGGGCAGGGCAAGTGGCTCACACTTGTAATCTTAGTACTCTGGGTGGCTGAGGTGGGAGGATTGCTTGAGCTTAGGAGTTTGAGACTAGCCTAAGCAAGAGCGAGATCCCATCTCTACCAAAAATAGAAAAAACAAAACAAAACTAGCCAGGCATTGCGGTGGGCACCTGTAGTCCCAGTTATTTGGGAGGCTGAAGCAAGAGGATCACTTGAACCTAAGTTTGAGGTTGCTGTGAGCTGTGACAGCATAGCACTCAACCCAGGTCGACAGAGCGAGACTTTGTCTCAGAAAAAAAAAGAGGAAGGGATTTCGGCACCCGTAGCACAGTGGTTGTGGCACCAGCCACATACACCGAGGCTGGTGGGTTTGCTAGGGGGTTCAAACCTGGCCTGGGCAGGTTGAACAACAATGACAACTGCAACAAAAAAAAAATAGCCAGGTGTTGTGGTGGACGCCTCTAGTCCCAGCTACTTGGGAGACTGAGGCAAGAGAATTGCTTAAGCTCAAGAGTTAGAGATTACTGTGAGCTGTGATGCCACAGCACTCTACCAAGGGTGACATAATGGGACTTTGTCCCCCCTGCCAAAAAAAAGGTGGGGGCGGAAGGGTCAAATGGAAGTCTGAGGCACTTGGAATTTTTGGATTCCAACAATGGATGAGGTTGCTCAGCTGAAGGCTCAGCACCAGGCAGGGAGCATAGTCAGAATTATTACCATTCCTTGTGAGAGCTACTTCGATTTTTGGTTTTGTTTTTGCTTAATTCCAGATTACTGGTTTGCAGAAATAACTTTTGTAATGAAATAAGAGCCAACTCAGAGTTACCCCAGACTAACTCTCAGTCATTTGCTTTTATTTATTTATTAATTATTAACTTTTTTTGAGACAGAGTCTCACTTTGTTGCCCCCAGTAGAGTGCTATGGCGTCACAGCTCACAGCAACCTCAGACTCCTGGGCTCAAGCGATTCTCTTGCCTTAGCCTCCCAAGTAGCTGGGACTATAGGCACCTGACAATGCCTGGCTATTTCAAGAGGCTGGGTCTCACTTTAGCTCAGGCTGGTTTTGAACTTGTGAGCTCAGGTGATCTGACCACCTTGGCCTCCCAGAGGCATGAGCCACCTCACCAGGCCTCACCAGGTCATTTGCTTTTAGATTTGCATACCCTCTTGGGTGGGAGAGACTGGGATGGCATGACAGCAAATACTGATAGAGGAATTAGGGATAGTGCTTTCTCTGGCTGCAAAGTAAATGTATTCTCTGATGTGCAGCAGGGCTTATCTGCTGTGTGTTGAGTGTTTTGCCAAGGTCTTTGACTAAGGTGGGTAAAGGGGACCTAGGATAGGTCAGGTAGGAGGATGGCTTTGAATCTAGGAGTTCAGTATCAGCCTAGGCAACATAGGAAGACCTGCTATGTGGCATGAACCACTACACCTTACTAGTTTTTTGTTTCGTTTTGTTTTAAATTTTTAGTAGAGATGGGGTCTCACTCTTGCTCAAGCTGGTCTCAAACTCCTGGCCTCAAGTAGTCTACTCACCTCAGCCTCCCAGGAGTGCTAGGGTTATAGGCATGAACCACCACACCTGGCCAGGAATTAGATTTTTTAAAAACCATATTGTGAGCCCAGTCATTCTGCCTGCCTCAGGGGTTGCTATACAATGCAAAGAAGGAAATGTTTTGCTTTGTAAACTGGATTGGGAAGGTGTGTGTGTGTACAGCACTGTGCAGTGGGGTCCTGAGCTCCTTTTTTTCTTTGCCCTCCTACTACCTGAGCAGGAAAAAGACACCTTCTTTCTAACCTTTAACCATGGAAAGGGGATGTCTCACTGCATTGAAGCAGTTGTCCTCTGTGTTGTTGAAGAAGTTGCAGGTGTCCTCAGTCCAGCAGCAGGTGTGAGGGATGCCTAGAGCCCATGGCTAGAGAGTCAGGCAGTGACAGCAGGGGCCCCTTGAGACCACCTCCATTTCTATGGCAGCCACTCCATTTCCTGTCATATTTCTTAATTCTAATCTATCTAAATTGGCCTGCCAGGTGGTGTCATCTCTCTCTGGTCTAACGATGGCAGAGAGCCAACTGCTTCAGATGTGCCCTAGGTGCCAAAGATAAGGATTAGAAAGAGAAAGGACTTGCTCACTGCCAAGGAGGCCATATAGTAACCAAACTCTATCAGAGTGGCCTCAGTCAGCCAGTAATTGGCCATTCTGTTTCCCACTCCAAAGCCCTAAAACCAGAAGAGACGAGTAAATGCTCCCCCCACCCCACCAATGGTAACAGTAATAATGACTAACCTCCAGGGAGTGCTCACTGCGTGCCAGACCCTGGTTTGAGTCCTTTCACTCATCTCCTTTATTCACCATACCCCTGTGAATACTATTGTGGGCTTTCCCATTTTACAGCCAAGGAAACTGAGGCATGGAGTGAATAAAGAGCTTGCTCAAGGCCACACAGTCAGAAGCAGAGCCAGGATTCAAAGAAGGTGTGATGTGATGTCCAGACCTACATTCTTAACCACTTGGCTCCACTGCCTTCCACAGAGTTAACATAGAACCATATTCAGAACCTCAGAGCAGCTGACAACTTTCACACAACCTCAATTACAGTAAGAAGAGTAAGGATCAAGGAGGTCAGAGATCAATTGCTATCCTCCTAATATATCCCTGGTCCTACCCTTTGTCTCCAACTCCAGTTCTTGTCATTCTAGTCCATGTGTCACTATCACCTCTACCTGGACCACAACAGGACCTGACTGGTGTCTTTCCTTGTATTCTCCCCTGTCCTCCATAATCTGGTTTATCTTTCAAATAGCTTCCTATAGAATCCTTACCATGGCTTACAAGGCGCCCAGGATCCACTCCTGTCCATCTCTACGATCCCATTCTTTCTCATCACATTTTTGCAATCAGCTCTAGCCCCAGCAGTCTCTTTTCTGCTGTCTATTCCCAACACTGGGGTTATTTTGCTTCACACTTACACTCATTTTTCTCCCTATCTGGATCACCTTTCTGTTCCTCCTCATTTACTTCATCTGTTTCCTTCTCAGAAAGGCTTTGTAGCCGTGCTGTGAAGGGCCTTAGCAATCTCTGAAACAACCTTGTTTCTGTAAGTGTGTATGTGGTTATTGCCTGTTGCCATCCACTTAGAAGGCAGAGACCATGTCTGTCTTGGTCAGGTCAGTGCCCGGCACAGCCCGCATATTCACTGTATATTTGTAGAATGGAGGAAGCCTTCAGGCAAAGGATAAGGATTTCCAGCGCCTGTTGGTGCTGGCTCCTGCACAGACAGCAGGGCCTGAGAGTACCTTGGATTTGATGAAAACTGGACCATAGACAATTGGTGCAATCAGAGAGGGCACATACACATCCCATAGATTTCTCCAAAGACACAGAAGTCATGGCTGGCAAAAGTGGGGAACTTTTCAAAGAAATTCAGCAGTGCCTGATGTCTGCAGCCACCTGAACAGAGAAGAAGTGGAGTCTCAGACAGCCTCTCCTGCCCCAGGTAAAGGGCATAAGAGATCGTCTACTCATCTATAGAATGGTCTTGGCAGAGCTGATGATGGCAGTCTGGGCTTCACGCTCTTCCAGAGCTTCCTATTACTCTTAATTCTAATTATGCCAGTAGACCCTCCATAGTTGGGCCCTGCAGAGTGTGCTGGCCCAGCTTCTGCCTCTTAAAAGTGATGCCCCAGCCGGTGATGCCCAGCTGTCATTATCTCCATACCTTTGCCCACTGCTCTCTCTGCTGGGAATGCCCTTTCCTCCACACTCACTGGGGTTCCCTCCTGATGCCCTAGGCAATGTACATCTCCCTGCTTGGTACTCCCCCAGTCCCCCAGTCTCCCTGTTTGTCATACACCTCACACTTCTCATGACTTGTTTAATATCTGCTTCTGCACTGACTGCAAGGCCCACAAGGACAGGCTGTAATCTCTGGGACTGCCTCATTCACAAGTGTCCACCATGGAGTAGTCTATATCTGGTGCACGGTAAAGTATTCACCAAAAAAATCTTAGTCTCATTATGTTGCCCTCGGTAGAGTGCTGTGACATCACAGCTCACAGCAACCTCAAACTCTTGGGCTTAAGCGATTCTCTTGCATCAGCCTACCAAGTAGCTGGGACTACAGGTGCCAGCCACAACACCCGGCTATTTTTATTGTTGTTGTTGGCATCATTGTTATTTAGCAGGCCCGGTCTGGTTTGAACCCACCAAGCCCCAGTGTATGTGGCTGGCGCCCTAACCACTGAACCATCAAATGGGTGCTGAACCATTAAATCTTAAGATCTATTTCTGCTATTTAGTTTCTTAAACTAAAGCTCTTGCAAAATTATTATTATTATTATTTTATTTTGTTTAGAGACAGAGTTTCATTTTATCACTCTCAGTAGAGTACTGTGGCATAACAGCTCACAGCAACCTCCAGCTCTTGGGCTTAGGTGATTCTCTTGCCTCAGTGTCCCAAGTAGCTGGGACTACAGGC
>NW_003852453.1:10788508-10790147 GCF_000181295.1 Otolemur garnettii
GGCGCCTGTAGTCCCAGCTGCTTGGGAGGCTGAGGCAGGAGACTCACTTGAGCCCAGGAGTTGGAGGTTGCTGTGAGCATGATGCCATGGCACTCTACCCAGGCGGATAGCTTGAGGCTCCGTCTCAAAAAAAAAAACAACAACAAATTAAAACAGGGGCCATGACTCAGCACCTGTAGCTCAAGCAGCTAAGGCGTCAGCCACATACACCAGGGTTGGCAGGTTCGAATCCAGCCTGGGCCTGCCAAACAACAATGACAACTACAACCAAAAAATAGCCGGGCATTGTGACAGACACCTATAGCCCCAGCTACTTGGGAGGCTGAGGCAAGAGAATCGCTTAAGCCCAGGAGTTGGAGGTTGCTGTGAGCTGTGATGCCACAGCACTCAACCCAGGGCTATAGCTTGAGGCTCTGTCTCAATAAATAAATGAATAAATAAATAAATGAAACAGGGGTCACAGGCTAGGATTTTGAATTATGCCTATAATGCTAGCACTCTGGGGGACCGAGGTGGGTGGATCTCTTGATCTCAGGAGTTCAAGATAGGCCTGAGCAAGATTGAGACCCCCATCTCTAAAAAATAGCCAGGTGTTAGGGCAGGTGCCTGTAGTTCCATCTACTTGAGAGGGGCTGAGGCAAGAAAATCGCTTGAGCCCAAGAGTTTGAGGTTGCTGTGAGCAATGACGCCATGGCACTCTACTGAAGGTGGCAAAGTAAGACTGTCCTAAGAAAACTAATAATAAGATAAAATAAAATAAAACAAAACAAAATGGGGGCCATAGACTAGGTGCAGTAGATCATGCCTGTAATCCCAACACTTTGGAAAGTTAAAGCAGGAGGATGCCTTACAGTGGGCACCTATAGTCCCAGCTACTTGGGAGACTAGGGCAAGAGAATCGCTTGAGCCCAAGAGTTTCAGGTTCCTGTGAGCTATGATGCCAAGGCACTCTACTGAAGGGGACATAGTGAGACTCTGTCTCAAAAACAGTTTATTTGGCCAAGGTCGTATCTGGTATATGGCAGAGTCCAACTTTGAACAGTCTGTTTCCAGGGCACATATAATGCTAAACTTCTTCCCTTACATAATCTACACCTTCACAACACTAATACTGTTAGTGCCCATTTCACAGGTGAGGAAACTAAAGCCTGCCACCATGCCCACCTGGGAAAGAGGCTTATGTGAGGTTGCACAATAAGTAGGTGTTCAGACTACAGAGTGGCTCTTTCCTTTCCTCCTACACCCTGCTGAAGGCAGGCGAGCAATGAAGAAGAGGGGTCATTTAACACTGGGCTGCCGCTTGGGAGACTTCTATTATCTTCACTGAACCATGTGAAGTTAGGTTTAACTACTGGCAGGCAGGCTCCTGGTAGGCTGGGGGCAGCCTGGAACTCAATCAAAGCAGTATGGCCCAGCCAAACCAGAGCATAAGTTCTCTCTAAAATGAAAAAAGGGTGGGGGACAAGATATTTTTAAAAAATTAAAGAAAGAGAGCAGCGCCTGTGGCTCAGTGGGTAGGGCGTATGGCTAGGTGGAACCCAACCCTGGCCAAACTGCAACAAAAAATAGCTGGGCATTGTGGTGGGTGCCTGTAGTCCCAGCTACTCGGGAGGCTGAGGCAAGAGAATTGCCTAAGCCT
>NW_003852453.1:10792711-10797340 GCF_000181295.1 Otolemur garnettii
CAGCGCCTGTAGTTCCAGCTACTTGGGAGGCTGAGGCAAGAAGACCTCTTGAGCCTAAGTGTTTGAGATTGCTGTGAGCTATAATGACACCATGGCACTCTTTCCAGGGTGATAGGATAAGACTCTGTCTCAAAAAAAAAGAAAAAGAAAAAATTAAAAAGATCTCATAGCCCAAGTTTAACCCTGCTCCCAGTGCAAGGAGCCCTGATGGTAGCCACAAAAAGCAAAGTGCCTTTGCTCCTTGATGAACAGCCATGGGTAACCTCAGATAATGAAACGAAACAATTGCCCACAAATGCTAGAACTGTGATCCTCAGTGAATGTGCATGTCTCTGGCTGTAGAGGGCCCCTAAGCTGATTCCAAGTTAAGACCCATCACAGTCCCTCTTGGCAGCTACTTCTTGAGCCCTTTTCATGTGGTCACGACCCTATCTGGGGGACAGAGCTGGAGGAATAAAAAAGGAGTAGATTTTGTAAACTCTACCCATGGGCAGCCAGCTTCTATATGGTGCTTTTCCTGAAATTGGCTCTCTCCTAAAGGACAGAGGAGAGTTCCAGGCCTTTCTCCTCCTAGCCACCTCCCTTCCCCATCCCTCCATTCTCTGGGATGAGTATCAGGATGTATGAGGAGACAGAAGATTAACAAGGTCAACATCAGGTGGTTGACAGAGGAGACCAAGGAAATTGCAGCTCTGGCTTCCAGGCTGCCATTAACTACTGGTGACCTCAGTAAGACACTGTCCCTTGCTATGCCTCAGTTTCCTTCTTTCTTTCTTTTTTTTTTGTAGAGACAGAGTCTCACTTTATCACCCCGGGTAGAGTGCCGTGGCATCACACAACTCACAGCAACTCCCAACTCCTGGGCTTAGGTGATTCTCTTGCCTCAGTCTCCTGAGTAGCTGGGACTACAGGTGCCTGCCATAATGCCCACTATTTTTTTTGTTGCAGTTTGGCCGGGGCCGGGTTTGAACCTGCTACCCTTGGTGTATGGGGCCAGTGCCCTACCCACTGAGCCAGAGGCGCCACCACCCTTCCTTCTCATTTTAATAAGAGTGTTGGATTAGATCAGATTCCTAGATTTGAGGGTTCCATGGACAAGTAAAATTTCTATCCACACCAAACAAACACATAAATAAATATTAAGATTTATATGGAATTATTTTTATTTTTTATGTATTGGTATTTATTTATTTATTTATTTATTTATTTTGAGACAGAGTCTTACTATGCTGCCCGGGGTAGAGTGCTGTGGCGTCACAGCTCACAGCAACCTCCAACTCTTTGGCTTAAGCAATTCTCTTGCCTCAGCCTCCCAAGTAGCTAGGACTACAGGTGCCTACCACAATACCCAGCTATTTTTTTGTTGTTGCAATTGTCATTGTTGGTTAGCTGGCCCGGGCCAGGTTCGAACCTGCCAACTTCAGTATATGTGGCCAGTGCTGTAGCCACTGTGCTATGGGCACCGAGCCTTTATTTTTATTGGTGGTTTTTTGTTTTTTTTTTTTGAGACAAGGTTTTGCTGTATCACCCTGGCTAGAGTGCAGAAGTGAAATCATAGTTCACTGAAGCCTTGAACTCCTGGGCTTGAGTGAACCTCATTAGCCTCCTGAATAGTGAGGACTACAGGTGCACACCACCACACCTGGCTAACCTTACTATGGAGTGTTACTAGAGTCTTACTATGTTTCCCAGGCTGCTCTCAAATGCCTGGCTTCAAGTAGTCCTCCCACCTTCGCCTCCCAAAGTACTGGGATTACAGGTGTGAGCTACTGTGCCCTGCCTGGAATTTTATTTTAAAAAAAACAAAACTCATTTCTTGTCCAGCATGAAACTGGAGGTGAAAAAAAAAACCATCTCATTTCTATCATCGTAACACCTAGTTTCAACCATCTTTCAAAAAATAATTTGAATACTAAAAATTAGGAAAGACATAACAAAAGAAAGGGACATTTCTTTCTAAGAAAGAATAGCTGGCTACCTCGGACATATCTTATTCTTTTCTTTATTTTTTTTTGAGACAGAGTCTCACTTTGCACCCTTGGCAGAGTGCTGTGGCATCACAGCTCACAGCTACCTCCAAGTCTTGGGCTTAAGCGATTCTCTTGCCTCAGCCTCCCAGGAAGCAGGGACTAAAGTTGCCCGCCACAGTGCCCGGCAATTTTTGTTGTTGTTGTTGTGGTGGTGGTTGTCATTGTTGTTTAGCTGGCTTGCGCTGGGTTCAAACCCTCCAGCTGGTGTATGTGGCCAGTGCCATAACCACTGTGCTACAGGTGCTGAACCTGACATATATTATTCTTATTTGTTGTATTTTTCATGCACTGGCTTTTGGAAACTTCTGGACCATGATCTCTCAGCTCCACTGGTTTCAAAGATCTTTTTAAGACCACCTGGTTACCTAGTGGCAAGGATTTCATGGACAAGGAAGCCCAGGAAGCCCAGCCTTGGCAACTCTTGTCAGTAATTGATTCTCCCAGCTGACCTGGTCAGGACTGAGTGACGAGACTTTTAATTTTGTGACCAACTGTGGATGCTTTGGGAGAGACAGCCAATCATTGTTGGTTTCTACCATTCCCCTGGAGTGACTCCCCTCCACCCATAGCTGCTCACCACTAGTGGAAGTATTTATATACACCAGCTCAGAGATAGCACTAGAGAGAGGCCAGGCAAGGAGGTGATAAGGGCTGGAGTATAGTGGCCAAAACTCAGGCCAAGGCGTAGGCAGGAGAGGGCAAGGACAATCCTGGGCAGCCCCATGGTCATACACAGGCTGGAGTACAGAGCAAGAATCTCCCACAGGCTTCTCCAGGCTTTTATGGGCCTGTGATTAATTATCCTGGTGAATCAGTGATAACCAGGCACTCTGGGCCAGCACAGGGCAGGCTACCAGGAGGTTAAGCACTCATGGTGAATACCACTATGGTTTCTCCAGCCTTTCTCTGCTCAAGCCAGGTTTGTGGCTCTCCAGCAAAGACAGGGAAGGGATCACATTAGGCATACGGCTCTCAGATGGCCTTTTGTTCAAGCCTCCTCCATCTTGCAGTCATTAGCACAGCTTTTCCCCCCATCAAGATGATCCAGCCACTCCAGAGCATCTTGGGTCCTTTAAACCAACCTCTCCCTCCCCCGCCCTCTGCTACACACACAGACACACAAATACTGGAACATTAATTCCAGGACTCCTGGGCGATTTTCAAGGAATGGTAGAAACCCTAGTATCTCTCTCCCTTTCAGACAACAGGCCAACGGATAAATTGAACCTTAATAGTTCAATTAATAGTTCTCTTAATAGTTCAAGAGATAAAGGCCTTCATCTCTCCCAAACCTTAATAGTTCAATTTATCACCCTTTCTTTGCCTTTATGGCTAGTGCTTTTTGAGTCTTATTTAAGAAATGTTTGCCTACTTTAAGGCTATGAGTTATGATCTTATGTTACCTTCTAGAAAGTTATTATTTAACTTTTCACAGTTAAATAAACAAAAATCTATTAATCATAGCTAAATTACAATTTAAACAAACCAATACTGGTTTGTTCTCCAGTGGTTCAATTTAGTATTTTTTCCCTCATATTGCCTTAAAGAATAATTTGTGTATAACTTCTTATAGAAAAGCATACAAATCATAAGTGTTACAGTTCAATTTTTATAAAAAGAACACATATAATATCATCCAGACCCAGAAATAGAACCCTAGAAATTTCCCCTGTGCTGGGCATGGTGGCTCACACTTATAATCCTAGCCCTCTGGGAGGATAAGGTGGGTAGATTACCTAAGTTCAGGAGTTCAAGACCAGCCTGAGCAAGAGCAAGACCCCCGACTCTAAAAATAGTTAGGTGTTGTGGCTAGTGCCTATAGTCCCAGTTATTGTGGAGGCTGAGGCAAGAGGATTGCTTGAGCCCAAGAGACTGAGGTTGCTGTGAACTGATGCCACTATACTCTATCAAGGGTGACAAAGTCAGAATCTGTCTCAAAGAAAGAAAGAATTTTGTGCTGCTAGTCATTGCCTTCATCTCTTTTCCAAAAGTACCCAAGAACCCACTACCTTGACTTCTAACACCCATAGGTTAGGTCAATTTTGTCTTTTTGTTTGTTTGTTTAACATAGATTCTTGCTCTGTTGCCCAGGCTGGAGTGCAGTGGCATGATCATAGGTCACTGTAACCTCAAATTCCTGGGTTCAACTATTATCCTGCCTTAGCTTCCCCTCCTAAATAGCTAAAACTATAGGCATGTGCCACCACACTTGGCTGATTTTTTTTTTTTTTTGAGACAGACTCTTACTATGTCATGCTTGGTAGAGGGCCGTGGCATCACAGCTCACACCAATCTCAAAGTCTTGGGTTTAAGCGATTCTCTTGCCTCAGCTTCCTGAATAGCTGGGACTACAGGCATCTGCCATAATACCTGGCTATTTTGGGGGGGTTCTTTTTGGTTGCAGTTGTCATTGTTGTTTAGCAGGCCCAGACTGGGCTCAAATCCACCAGCTTCAGTGTATGTGGCCGACGCCCTACTCACTGAGCTACAGGCACTGAGCCTGATTTTTTTTTTTTTTTTTTTTTGCAGTTTTTGGCCAGGAGCCGAGTTTGAACCTGCCACCTTTGGTATATGGGGCCAGCGTCCCACTCCTTTGAGC
>NW_003852453.1:10797360-10798379 GCF_000181295.1 Otolemur garnettii
TTTTTTTTTTTTTTTTTTGAGAGAGATAGATGGGCTCTCACTATGTTGCCCAGGCTGGTCTCAAACTCCTGGCATCAAGTGATCCTTCCAAAGCTGCCTCCCAAAGCTCTGAGATTATAGGCATGGGTCATTGCACTTGGTCTCGCCTATTTTTGAACCTGAATCTTTTGACATTATGTTTGTGATAGTCATTCATTTTACAAGGCATAGCAACCATTTCTTTATTTTTATTGGTGGGTACTACTACATCATATAAATATAACATAGGTTATTTGTTCATTCTACTGTTGTTAGACATTTGGGTTGTTTCTGGTTTGAAGCTGTTATGAATAATGCTTCTAGGAATAACCTTGTATGTCTTTTGCTATTACAGACTTGGACATTTCTGTTTGCGTGGGTATTCAGCATAAATATATCTTGACAGTTTCTCCAAGTGGTTAAACCAATTCATGTTCCCACTAGGGATGTGTGAGGGCTCCATTTGCTTCACAGCCTTGTCAACACTTGATATTGTCTTTTTGAGACAGGGTCACACTCTATTGCCAGTGCTAGAGTGGTGGTATCACACTGCAACCTCAAACTCCTGGGCTCAGTGATCTTCCTGCCACTGCCTCTGCAGTAGCTGGGACTATAGGAGCTCACCACTATACCCTGCTATTTTTTCTATATTTTGTAGAGATAGAGTTTCACTCTTGGTCAGGCTAGCCTTTAATCCCTGGTCTCCAGAGTTTCTCTTGCCTCTGCCTACCAAAATGCTAAGATTATAGGTGTGAGAAGCCAGCCCAATATTGTCATTTTAATTTTAGCTATTCTTTTTTTTGTTTCTGAGACACAGTCTCACTATGTCCCCCTTGTAGAGTGCTGTAGCATCACAGCTCACAGCAACCTCAAACTCTTGGGCTTAAGAGATTCTCTTGCCTCAGCCTCCCAAGTAAGCTGGGACTACAGGCACCCATCACAACGTCTGGTTATTTTTTTTGTAGTTGTCATTATTGTTTAGCAGGCCTGGGCTGGGTTTG
>NW_003852453.1:10801384-10802324 GCF_000181295.1 Otolemur garnettii
GCCTGTAGTCCCAGCTACTCAGGAGGCTGAGGCAAGAGAATCGCCTAAGCCCAAGAGCTGGAGGTTGCTGTGAGCTGTGATGCAAACGGCACTCTACCGAGGGCAACAAACTGAGACTCTGTTTCTTAAAAAAAAAAAAATTATTAATTATAGTCACCCCATAATGCTGTAGAACATTCAAACTTATTCCTCTTATCTAGCTGTACTTACGTATGTTAACTAACCTCTAGCTATAGCGGTTCTCCCCTCCCCTTTCCTGCTGCCTGTAACCACTATTCTACTTTCAGTTTTATCTGGAAGTTTGAGTTCAGGCTCACACTTAATTGAGGATTTGGTTACACACCGAATAGATTGCAAATTAATTTCACTCAAAATTGCTGGAGGCACTGGTACGTTACCTTTCACTTAGAAGTGATGCTAAGAAGTGTCCCCCCCATGGACACCCTTCACAAAACTTTTAAGAGTTTCTCTTTATTTTAGTGTGCCCCTCTTAAAATTCAATTTAGTGGACCAAATACAGTGACCCATGTCTTTCAGTTCTGGAAAATTCTCTTGACTTATTTTTGGATAATACCTCCCTCCTCTGCTCTTTATCCCCTGCCCATTTTCTCTGTCTTTGTTTATGGCGTTCCCATTAGTCAGATACTGAGCTGAAACTCTAAATTTTCTTTCCTTTTGTCTTTTCCATCTTTTTTTCCTACTTTCTAGGAGATTTTCTTAACTATCCTCAACTCTATTTTTGGTTTATTCTTTTGACTATCATACTTTGAATTTTCAGGTGATAGTTCTAATTTTGTTTATTTTTCAAGACGTCTTTTTCTTATTTTACAATTGCAGTATCTTCTTTATTCTTCTGAGAGTATTAATCACAGCTTTTGTTTTATTTTCTTTTTCTACCTGCATTAACTCTGTTCCTTATGAGTTGCTGGGGTTTTTTTTT
>NW_003852453.1:10802430-10809364 GCF_000181295.1 Otolemur garnettii
TTTTTTTTTTTTCCTGATTGCTATTTTGGTCTCTCTCTTATATGTTAGACATTTCCATCTTCTCTCTCTCCAGACCTATGGTTGTTCGTCCATAGCCAAGAGTCTAGGTGGAGGCTCCAAGATGGTGGACTAGGGACTTCTCCTCATCAGCTGCTCTTGGTAAAGCTGGGGAGGTGTCTCCAGCCAACTCCAGTTGGATCATTCTGCCTGGAGACAACATTGCAATGGCACAGTGAGACAGCTTGGGACACCAGGAGCCACAGCCAACTGTCTGACTGGAAGCTATGCATTTGGTTCCAACCTATTTGTTGGCTGAAGCTATCGCTATGGGGTAATGTAAGGACCCAGTCTTTGTACTGGGGTATCTGTAGGTCTTTTTTTCTGGGGTTCTTCAACTCCTCCCAGAATAGATCATCCTATCTCCCGCCAGGGTATATAACCTAACTTCTAGCCTTTCCAGAGCAGGTAAAGACTGAGTTCCCATCAATTCAGGTTGTAGAATTCCACATAACCCCCATTTTCAGCCCATCACCTTTTCCCTTCCTTCTTGGGTTCCTGCGTCAGCAGTTTCCCTAGTCCATAGGTCTAGGGAATAAACTCTTTTTCTGGAGTGTGGCTGGAGTAGGGCAAAGGAAGTCTTAGGGAGTAGGTGGATTCCCTAGAAGCCAGGCCTAAGATAGGGACACTTGTAAAACTGATTGAGAGAATGGGGAAAGCACAATAGGGCAGATAAAGTTCAGTAAGAATGTGGTCTTAGGGCTGGGCAAGGTGGCTCATGCCTGTAATCCCAGCATTCTGGGAGGCTGAGGCAGTGGATTGCTTGAGCTCACTAGTTGGAGACCAGCCTGAGCAAGAGTGAGATCTCTACTAAAAATAGGAAAAAAACTAGCTGATCGTTGTGGCAGGTGCCTGTAGTCCTAGCTGCTCAGGAGGCTAAGGCCAGAGAATCACTTGAGCCTAAGAGTCTGAGGTTGCTATGAGCTACAATGCCATGGCACTCTACCCAGGGTGACTGAGACTCTGTCTTAGGAAAAAAGAAAAAGAAAGAACAATTAGCTGGGTGTCATGGCAGGTTCCTATAGTCCTAGCTATTTGGGAGGCTGAGGCAGGAGGATCACTTGCCTAGGAACCTAGGAGTTTGAAGTTGCTGTGAGCTAGGCTAATGCCACAACACTCTAGCCTGGATGACAGAATGAGACTCTGTCTCAAAAAAAAAAAAAAAGAAGGTGGTAGAGAATGGCCGTATCGTGCTCACTATAGGTGCTCTGGGGCACCATGAAGGTAATCTCAAGGGGAGATTACCCCTGAGGCTAGGGGTGTGCAGTTGGGTAGTGGCTTTTGGTGCCCACCTCAATTAGTCCAATCAGTGATTTGATTGTGTGATATAACTTCTCAGTGAAGCGTGAGTGTCATTTTTATAGAAGGCAGCTCAACTGAGAAGAGGACAGCTGTAGATCCTTAGCCAAACCAAACTGACAGCCACTGAGGACTTGAGTGTATCGGGCCAGTGACACACCCAAGGAGCGTCTGGGTGGGCAGTATTCCCTCCAGGAGTCAATCACTGTCTGAAAACTTTCGACAACCTACCACCTGCCAGCCCCAAGCTTTCCCCCCATCTTAGACTGCTCAGGACCCCCTGCGTTATAAACATTTATTGTGTTAAGCCACTAGGAATTGGGGTTTATCTGTAGCATTCTCTTAACTAATGCCTCAATTTTGTTTTTAATTGAGCAGTGATTATACAAAAAAAAAGGAATTATACAGATTAATCTTGGGCCTGTTTGGAGGGCAGTATTTGCCTTCTTCCATACCTCCTGACATTTTTTGTGTGTCGTACTTAGGAAGTATCAAATCAGGGGTTGTAATATCTGTATGTACATCTAGCACATGCACCTACTCAATAAGTATCTGTGATTATTGGATTGGTCTGATTCTCCTACCAGATTGGAGGCTGTAACTTACAGGTGGCCCAGCCCTACCACAGGGGTGTCACATTCAGGTGCACCAAGTGGCAGCAGAGTCATCAGAGTCCCAAGTAGCTAATACTACAAGCAAGCTACTGATAAAAATTATTTTTAATCATTTTTTAAAAACATTTTTTTTCTTTTTGCAGTTTTTGGCTGAGGCTGGGTTTGAACCTGCTACCTCCAGCATATGGGGCCGGTGCCCTACTCCTTTGAGTCAAAGGTGCCGCCCCATGGCTAATTATTTTTTTACTTAAAAAAAAAGTTTGAAACAGGTTTTTGCTCTCTTGCCCGGGCATCATCATAGCTGTCACTTCACACTCTTGGGCTCAAATAATCTTCCTGCCGTAGCTCCCCAAAGTGCTAGGATTACGGATGTGAGCCACCATGACCTGCCTTCAAAAACTGAGGACCTGCTACTATGTGCTGGGCATTGGCTAAGATCCCTGGTGGATAGAAAAGACATGGGCCTAGCCCACGGAGCTTACAGTCTAATGTGGGACACAGACATTGATCCAGTGCTTACACATATGTGAAGCATTAGGCTGGGTATGTCTTGAGTAAAACGTTCAAAATGGATACATCTGGCTGTTTACATGTGACTGTGCCTTTGTCATCTACTTTTGTTCAGAGAAAGTGAAACCCAACCTCCAGCTCAGTGGTTCTCAACCTTCCTAATGCTGTGACCCTTTAATCCAGTTCTTCATGTTGTGGTGACCCCCAAACATAAAATTTTCGTTGCTACTTCATAACTGTAATTTTGCTACTGTTATGAATTGTAATATAAATATCTGATATGCAGGACGTATTTTCATTGTTACAAAGGGGTCATGACCCACAGGTTGAGAACCGCTGCTCTAGCTCTTGGACTGCTAGTCAGGTGTGAACCATTGCTCATATCCCATCCTATCCCTCAAGCCTATTTGAAACATTTCCTCCCTTGAAGGTGAGTCTCTTTTGAATGGGGGGGGGGGGCTTACCCTCATGTGAATATGACTGAAGCAGAGTAGAGAGGTGTGGTGGGAAATGAGCTGGTCAGACTTGACTCTAAGGGCACAATAGAGCCACCGAAGACTTTCCCAGAACTCTCAGGTCTCCCCTCTACTTCTGTCCCACACTTAGGCAATGCTCTCTATCTACACTGGCCACTGCTCAGTTCCTCAAGCCATGTTCTTCCTACTTCAGGGCCTTTGTATGTGCAATTCCCATGGCGTGGAAAGGTCTGAGCTCTCTTCACTTAGTTAATTCCTACTCATCATCCATGGGCCAACTGAAACATCACCTCCTCTAGGAAGTCTTTCTTGAGTCCCAGACAAGGCCCCAAATGTAACACACTCTACTTTCTTTTCTTGGCACTCACCACAGCTTCCAAGTAGATACTGTGCATATACTACTTGCTTGGCATCAGTCTTCCCCAAACCACACTGATCACTTTCTTACCAGCACTGAGCATGTCTGATTGGCTCTGTAATCAGGACAGTAAGGACCTGCTTTGCACATGCCTCTGATAAGATGGGGGTGATGCTGAGGAGTTTGAAGCTCACTCTAAGATTTAAGATCAGGGGGCCAGTGTGAGGCCATGGAGGTGCAGGAAAGACACAGAGGGGACTTCAGTAAAGGCAGAGGTAGCAAGACTGGAGACTGAGTCACATTCCCAAGTCAGTGAGGGAGGACTGATAGGGCGTCGAAGAAAGTGAGGTAGCAAGAGGCGTTTGAGGATTTCCGCTCAGTAGGAGCACGGTGGTGCCAGTCCAGAAATGAGGGTCGTTTCTGGATGATGACGTGCCATTTATACTTCCCACCCCCAGCCCTTCTTCCTCCTGGCAGTGGCTTGGAGTCTGTCCCCAGCAGCAGACACAAGGGACATAGCTCAGCAGCACAAGTCCCTTTTATTAACCATCTTCCCTTTTCCAAGTGTGCACAAGTAGAAAATAAACAGTGAAACTATCCAGACAGAGAAGACAGAGGAAAGGATGGTGGGGAGTTGGGGGGAGGCCCTGAGGTTAGCCAAGAGGTGAGATTCCAGCTCCTTTTTCTGATGGTCTCTCTGTGCAACGACTCCCCTCTCATCCTCCCACCCCTGAAACACAGTGCCAGGAGACTGTGCAGTCAGTGCTACCACTAGGTTGTCCTCCTAGCCTTGTCAGGGATGGGGGCTGGCAGGGCCTGGTGCTATGCAGGAAAACCTGGCCCCAGGGGCAGAGATGATCAGGCACCAAGATGGGTTATGAGAAAAGGCAGTTCATCTCGTCCAGAGACCAAGCAGAACCCTAACCGGCCCCCAACCAGCCACTGCTTCTTAGATTGGACTGCCCTGAGTGGTGGGCTTCAGGGCACCCCTAGTATACAGATTTTGGCAGGAGGGCCAAGGAAATGCTGGGCATCCAGGTGGAAGAGGAAGCCTGGATTGGTGCCTGGGATTGGCCAAAATGAGCTGAGGGGCAGCAGGAGTATGGGGGGTACAGTGTTTGTCTTCACCTTGCTAGGAATAACATCCAGGTGTGACCTCAATGTGACTAAAAGGCTGTGAAGGCCAGGACTAACAGACGTATGGTGCCGAGGAAGTTGTGAGAGGATTTGTTGTCTTCAGCTTCCAACTTAGGTGAGTGGGAGACTTAGCTACACAGAGCACTGGGGTAGGGAAGTTAAGAGGGAGAAGAAAGGAACAGACGAGATCCAGATTAGAAGAGAAACTTCCAGGCCAGCGTGACAGGCTGAAATGTTGCCCATCAGTGACAACCCAGCTGCCTTTCTTCTCTCTGGGTTATCAGGCTAGATTTGGCAGGGGAGGAGGGAGGGAGGAAGGAAGGGAGAAGAAAAGCAGTCACTGAAGAAGGTGTTAAAGAGGTTCACCTTGATCCTGGCCAGTCCAGCTTGCCTGGAAGGTTTGACAGGTTCCCAGCTTTCTCTATCACCCACCCTGGAGCCTCTGTAAAAAGGGACCCGTCTGGAATCTGAGAAAAGCAGACTCCCCCATCAACTCCGTGGGGAAAGTTAATGGAAGAATACTCACAGCACCGTGGCACGTGACGGCCCCTGGCTTCAGAGCCGGGCTGGCACTGTTTGTAAACATTAGACTTGGTGATGCCTGGGGAGGAGGGGGACAGGGATACCCAGCCTGGACCATCAGGTTTGGAGAAAGAAACAGGGTGGAACTCCCGATATGGAGTGGACCAGGCCTGAATCCACCTGCCTCTGCCTTTCCATATGACTTTGGACATTGCTAGATCCTAGAGGAAGCCACCGCTGGCCCCAGTTAATCAGCACAGCCCCTATTCAGGACAAGCTGCTCTGTGAAGGACAGTGACCTTTTGTCTATAACCCATGACCAGAGGGAAGTCAGACTGAGGTCTCTCTTCTGAGACCCACTGTCCTCTTCATCATGGGTTCCAGGCATGAAGAAGCTGAGAGCTAGGAGAGGAGAAAGGTTCCTCTGTGACAGGAGACCTCCTGCCACCACCCATGACATTGCCAGGACTGGGAAGTAGAAGACAGCTGGATTTGAGATGCCTAAAGTTGTGGGGCCTGATTTTACCCCAGAGCTGTTCCAGGAGAAGGATGTCCAGATGTCATCCTACCAGTTGGAACTATGGTGGAGATAGAGTACTCCCACAGCTCTAAGAGATGGGTTTCTAGGTCCAATGACAAAGGCCTTGTGTTCCCTGAGAGGCAGTGGTTATGCCAAGACATCCACAAAGATGGCGTTGGCTGTGGTCTGGCCGAAGATGAAGGCTCCCAGGGTGACCAAGAGGACTCCGTAGCTGACCAGCACCCACCAGCTGTAGGGCAGAGGATGAGAGGCACCTGATCAGTCATCCCATCCCACGATTCTGTGACTTCAATATATTAAACAGTTAATTACTATAATTATACCACTCCTGCTTATAGAGCATAGAACATGTCCTTCCTCCCAAGGACTTTTCAGAGGCATGTAGGACAAGGTGTATCATCCCTAGTCCATAGGTAAGGAGACCAAGACCTAATGGGATGAAGTGACTGGTCACAACACACAGGGCGGGACCAGGATTAAAATCCATTGGAAAGATGGAAAGATATTCAGGAAGAGAAATAATCACAGTTCATAAAAAACAAACAAACAAACAAAAAAATCCCCAAACAAAAAGCAGACATCTGCAAATGTACCTATCAAAAATAGCAACAGGTTATAACTGGCTTTTGAGATTAACGGTGATTTGTTTTTTATTTAATGTACATATACTGTATTTAAGAGACAAGGTTTCATTCTATTGACCAGGCTGGAGTACAGCGTTGCAATCATGGCTCACTATAAACCTGAACTCCTGGCCTCAAATGATGCTCCCACCTATAGCCTCCCAAAGTGCTAGGACTTCAGGTATGAGCTATGGTGCCCAACCTAAAATGTTTATTTTCTTTTCTAGATGTTTTCTACTTTGTATTTTTAAAGTTTTCATTTTTATTTTATTTTTTGAGACAAAGTCTCACTACATCACCCCTGGTAGAGTGCTGTAGCATCACAGCTTGCAGCAATTTCAAACTCTTGGGCTTAAGTAATTCTCTTGCCTCAGCCTCCCAAGCAGCTGGGACTACAGGCACCTGCCACAAGGCCTGGCTATTTTTTTGTAGTTGTCATTGTTGTTTAGTAGGCCTGGGCCGGGTTCAAACCTGCCGGCCCTGATGTATGTGGCCAGCGCCCTAACCACTGAGTTACGGGCACTGAGCCATACTTTTTTATTTTTTTTTAAAAGCATGCGACTTGTTCTCAACCTTTCCATTGCTGAGGGAAATCTGCATATTAAAACAATGTAATATTTTTCATCCATAAAACTAACAAAACTGGCTCGGCACCTGTGGCTCAAGAGGCCAAGGCGCCAGCCACATACACCTAAGGTGGTGGGTTCAAATCCAGCCTGGGGGCTCGGCGCCTGTAGCTCAGCCGGCTAGGGCGCCAGCCACGTACACCTAAGGTGGCGGGTTCGAATCCCCAGCCC
>NW_003852453.1:10809783-10811286 GCF_000181295.1 Otolemur garnettii
AAAAAAAAAAAAAAAAAAGACTAACAACACTTAGAAAAGCTGTTATACATAGTGCTTGTTGGCAGGGGTGTGGGAAAAAAGGCACTCTGATTACTGCTGCTGCAACTCTAATTGGAACTGCCTTTTCTTTCCTTGAGACAGAGTCTCACTCTGTTGCCCCAGGCTAGAGTGGCTTAGCTCACAGCAACCTCAAATTCCTGGGTTCAAGTGATCCTCCTGCCTCATCCTCCCAAGTAGCTGGAACTACAGGTGCCAGCCACAATGCTGGGCTAATTTTTCTTCTTTTTCTTTTCTTTTTTTATTTTTTTGAGAGAGTCTCACTCTGTTGTCTGGGCTAGAGTACCCATGCATGCTCACAGCAACCTCAAGCTCCTGGGCTCAAGTGATCTTCCCATCTCAGCCTCCCAGAGTGCTAAGATTACTAGTATAAGGCACTGTGCTTGGCTTGGCACTACTGTTTCGGAGGGTAATTTGAACCATCAACCAAAACAAAACAAATGCAACAAGGCTTGGTGGTTTATGCATATAATCTCAGCACTTGGGGAGGTTGAGGCAGGAGGATTGCTTGAGGTGAGGAGTTTGAAACCAGCCTGGGCAATACAGCAAGAACAATCTCTACAAAAAATTAAAAAATCTGCTAGGCCATTGGCTGAGGAGAAGTATCACTCAAGTTCAGGTATTTGAAGTTACAATGGCCTATGATCTGATCACTATATCCAGCCTGTCTCTAAAAAAATTTTAAAAAGAAAGTAAAACAAACATGACTTGTGACCCAGCAGTTTCCTTCTAAGAATTGATCCTACCAAAATCGTTGGAACAGGTGTGTCAAGATGTTTAAGAGTATTCACATTCAGGACACATTCATGTAGCAGAATACTCTGCAGCCACTTCAAAATGGAAGAAGCAGGCTCAGCGCCTGTGGCTCAAGTGGCTAAGGCGTCAGCCACATACACCTGAGGTGGCGGGTTCGAATCCAGCCCAGGCCCGCCAAACAACAATGATGGCACAACAAAAAAATAGGCGGGCATTGTGGCGGGCACCTGTAGTGCCAGCTACTTGGGAGGTTGAAGCAGGAGACTCGCTTGAGCCCAGGAGTTGGAGGTTGCTGTGAGCTGTGATGCCACAGCACTCTACCCAGGCAGACAGCTTGAGGCTCTGTCTCAAAAAAAAAAAAGGAAGAAGTACATCTTGTGCTGATATGGTGAAGTGAAAAAACCAAAGTGACAGAAAAGTGTATTCAGCTATTCAGCTGGGCGTGGTGGCTCATGCCTGTAATTCTACCAGTTTGTAAGGCTGAGGTGGGTGGATTGCCTAAGCTCAGGAGTTCAAGACCAGCCTGAGCAAGAATGAGACCCCATCTCTACCAAAAACAGAAAAATTAGCCAGACATTGTGGTAGGTACATGTAGTCCCAGCTACTTAGGAGGCTGAGGCAGGAGGATCTTTTGAGCCTAGGAGTTTGAGGTTTCTGTGAGCTATGATAATGTCATGGCACTATCCCAGG
>NW_003852453.1:10812072-10824534 GCF_000181295.1 Otolemur garnettii
CCTCCCAAGTAGCTCAGACTACAGGTGCCCACCACAATGCCTGGCTACTTTTTTGGTTGTAGTTGTCATTGTTGTTTGGCAGGCCCTGGCTGGGTTTGAACCCCCCAGCTCCAGTATATGTGGCTGACACCCTAGCTGCTGAGCTACAGGTGCCATGCTTCCCCCATGATTTTTAAGTATACAAGTCTCTTGACTCCTGCCTTTATTAAGGCTTCAACTCTAAGGTCATCCTCCAATCTACCACCTCCCCAGGAAGACCATGGAATGGGCCCTGCATTACCTGGCTGGTTTGACTTCCTCCATCTCAGAGAGTTTGGCTTGAATGAGGCACAGCCCTGTGAGGAAAGAGGTAGCCCTGGGAATCTGTAGGGCGAGGGGGCTCCCTCCCTCAGGCTCAGCCTCCTCCCTTACCAAGAAGCAGTGGTGGTGGCTAGAGAAAGGCTTATGTTTACTGTTCTGGATAATCCATCTCTGCCATCCCTGCTCCATATCCAGAGGAAGGCCTGATATCTGCTCCCCTGGGACAGCCAGCATCTTAACAAAGCACCCTTGGGTTGCATGTGAGACTCAGAGCTAAAGGGACAGCACGGAATGGTGACTTAGTGGTAGCCAAGTTTTCTCAGTGAACTTCTAAGCTGATGTGGCTCTCTTGCTCCAAGCAAAGTGGCCAGGCTTTCACAGTGGCCTCCTGGATTAGCAAAGTATAGCCAGAACTTATATAGCTGGACAGACAGGACACTTCCCCAGGGATCTGACACTGATCCATTTCAGCACCCAGGTCTCCCGATTGGTGTGTCAGGGGCCACACCAGACTCCAATCTCCCCTGGGCTGTGATGGGCTAGACTCCAGACAGATCCCTGATAGTCAGGGAGCAACAGACACCTGCATGAAGGGTTAGAATATAGGTCCTGGACCCAGACAGCTTTGGGTCGGAAGAGGTTTACTTATTAGTTGTATCTGTTAACCTCTAGGCAAGTCTGTGACCCTCTCAGGAGATAATTGCTTGGATAGGGGCTACCACAGAGCTGAGGTAGGTGAGTAATAAATCCTGAGGGTTACTCTCCCTGGCAGGTTTTGAGCCAGTGGGGAACCAATGGCAGGGAGGCTCTGGAAATCTGTGCTGCCAGGCTGGGAGAGGGGGGAGCAGGGGGGCTGTACCTGGGAAGACGAAGATGAAGCAGGCGGCTAGGCCCCCAATGACTGAGATGACCTTGCCGATGTCAGGGATGAAGAGCGCCAACAGCAGGGTGAGCAGGAACCAGACCAGCGTTTGCAGCACTCGCCGCCTCTGCTCCCGCCCCACATCCTCCTCCACTGGCATCCCCTGGTAGCGTAGCCACAGGCCTTCAACCACCGCCCTGCCCACAAAGAGAGGGTCTCAGAGGCGCCCATTAATGACTCCACTGTAGGACATAGGAGCTGGACTGCTAGCTGGGTAAATTGTAGGTAAGGTCTTAATATTGAGCCTCAGTTTCCCCTTCCAAAAAATGGGCATGCTAACACTCTGGTTGGTTGCTGTGGGGACTAGATGAGATGGTGAATGTGGAGGGCTTAGTGCTTTGCTTCACCACATGGAAACTGATACATTATTCTCCATAAAAGGAATGGACTGAAGTATCCAAAAGGTCAGGTATCCAAGTGAAAGCTCAGAGATTCTTATAGGACTGACAGAACATTCTGGTGACCCTGAGCAAAAGGGGGGTCCTGAGACCCAACTTGGGGTCGGTACTTGAGGGACAATCCTAGGCAATGATTCTTTTCTACTAGCTTCAGTTTCTCCTTCTCCAGACTGGGTTCCACACAAGGCGAAAGGCCCAGGTTGAAAGGGCTCATAGGGACTGAGGGCTCTGGGGAGCAGGAGGGCCCCAGTGGGGTGGGAGGAGGCTCACCGCCCACAGAAGTGCAGGATAGGGTAGGAAGTGAGCACGCTCAGTATGATGAAGGCTCGGGCAACAGCCACAGCCATGTCTTCAGAGGGGTAGGAAAGGAGCACGTCAGGGTCCACAGACGCTCCAAAGGTCAAGAAGCCACAGATGCCTGTGTGCAGGGACAAGGGGGCTGGGTCAGGGCAATCCTGGGAGGACAGGGGGTTGCCCACTCAATCCTCCTGTGATGTCAACTGGGAAGAATGCTAGAGCAGCTCTAAAAGCTTGGACTGAGACTCAGAGGGGTTGTGGGGGTAGGATCAGACACCTCCCATCCTGTCTTCTCATATCCCCACCTTGCTGGAAGCCCTTTATCCCCCATCTTTCTGATCTTGAACTTGGCCAATGCATTTCCACCTTGAAGCCTCTGCATTAACCCTTCCATCTGCTCAGATCTTCATGCTGCTGTCTCCTCATCATTCAAGTCTTAGTTCAGATGTCCCTCCTTAGAAAGCACGTCTTGTCAGCCCATCTACAATGATTCCCCACCATAGCACTCACACCACCTGCTTCTGTTTTCTTTCTAACATGCACCGCTCTTTCTCTCTCTTTTTTTTTTGCTGGCTTATTGTCTGTCTCCCCAGCCATAACACAAGTCCCAGGAGAATAGGGACTATGCTTGTTTGCTCCTCTTTTTCCAGGCTGTGTCTTCAGAGGCTAGGGCAGTACTGGCTCAGGCAGCTCTTGCAACCATTCTTCCTGGGTCACCCAAGCCTGCTTCTCCATCCTAACCACTCTCCCCAGAGCAGCCAGAGCCATCTTTCCCTGAGCCACTCCCCTGCTCAAAATGCTTCCTCTCTTGGCACCCAACAGCATCCAACGCCCAGTAAACCCAGTGCCCGTTACATGTCCAGCCTCACTGTCTGCCACCTGCCTCCAACTCACTCCACTCCAGCTACACAGATACCCTCTCTGGCCCTGCCTCAGGGACATGGAGCTTTGTGGTTCCTCTGAATACTTTCCCTCAGCTCTTCATAGTCTGGTTCTTTCTCATTATTTGGGCCTCCTCAGAGAGGAGGCTTCCATGGCCCATCCCACCTGGTCCCATTCACATCTTTCCTATTTCACTATCAACATAGCTCCTTCCATTGTCTGGAATTTCTTATTTTATTTATTTATTTATCTTTTTGAGACAAAGTCACTATGTTGCCCTCAGTAAACTGCCATGGCATCATAACTCACAGCAACCTCCAACTCCTGGGCTCAAGAGATCTTCTTGTCTCAGCCCCCCAAGTAGCTATAGGCACTTGCCACCATGCCTGGCTAGTTTTCCTATTTTTAATAGAGACAGGGTCTGGCAGTTGCTCAGGCTGGTCTCCAATTCCTGAGCTCAAGCAATTCACCCACCTTGGCCTCTCAGAGTGCTAGGATTACAGGAATGACATACCATGCCTGGCCTGGATTTCCTATTGATTCCCTAATGACTCGTGCATGACTGTTAATTCCATGAGGGCAGGCCAGGCCTGCCTCTCCCCATGGCATCCCCCATGCTGAGAACAGTTCCTAGTACTTCCTAATCATCAGTTCAGAACTGATGAATGAATGAATGATGGATACACCTCTCTCATCTTGGCAAGAAGAGGCCCCAGGAAGCCCAAGTTCAAGCCAAGGCCTACAGCAGTATTTGTCCTACTAGGAGTGCAAGGACTGTCCCCAGGAAAGCTGGGCCAGAGGACTTGGGTACTCAGAGGAGGAAGGGAGCACTTACCTGTGCCCATGTAGACAGCAAGGGCGATGACCATGGCAGCTGTCACCACCCCACCCCAGGTCTTTATCTCAGGCTGGTGCATGCTGTTGAAGACGGGCACACTACTCACGTGACACTGTCCGGGTAAAGAACACAGTCATGGTGGGGAAGTGACCTCGCCCTCAGTTTCTAGAGGAAGGTACCTTGGGGACAAAGGGCCCAGAAACAAGGGGAAAGTTCTGGGCTTCATCTTTTCCCCTAGGATTCTTCCCACCCTGCCAATGTGGGTTCCATTCCAGAGTGCAGGGGCAAGCTAAGGGGACAAAAGGGACCTTGCAACTGGCACCTGAAATCCAAAGCAGATGGTGGGCATGGCATTGAACACAGCCATCCAAGAAGCCGGCCTGTTGAGAAATGCACAAGGTGCTGCTGCCTAGGAACCCTTCAGAGCCACCAGCTGACTCACACCCTTACTTTTCATTCATCCCACCACGATTTCAGTGACTAGCATTCTACATGTTTCTCCCACAGAAGTTTGAGAACAGGGAGAAGAGATATCTCCATTTCATAGGCCAGTAAACTGAAGCTCAGCAAAGTCCTCCTGGGACTGAAATCCAGAACTCCTGGTTCTTGGACTAAAGCTTTTCCGGTTTGTTCCTTTCCCCAAAAAAGGGACTTAAAAAAAGAACAAATACTCAACAAAACGGACTTATATGTAAATAGAAGATACAGAATTTACAGATAAGCACAACTTGGAAAAATATGCATTTTCAACCCAATGGTCTCCAAACCTGAGGTCTAGTCTTGCACCAGGTCATCTGTCGGATGTTGGTGGCAAAGCCTCCCCCATCTCTGGTTCTCTCTCCTCCCTCCAATAATAAGAGATCAGGACCTTTTGCCTTTTCCCTATAATAACCAATGAGTCAGCCTCAATGAGCTATTAAGCCTTGGGAAGGTCTTTTGATGTGTGACCCAACATTCAATGGGGCTCAAGAGGCAATTTCTACCCTATACATCTCCCAAGCCTTCACTCACCTGGTCAGAATGTCCCCTGGGGTCATCTCTTTATCTGGCCAGATATATTTGATGATAATGATGGCAGTGACGTACCAGGTACCCACAACACTCAGGAAGCTGCCAGGAAGGAGAGATTGAGTGTCCTCCTCCCCAGCTGCAGCTGCCCCTTCCTTGATTTCATCCCTAGGGACATCCACACTTAGCTCTAGTGATCACAAGTATCCACTCAATGAACGGGGGACTATGCCAAGCAAAGACTCAGGAAATAACTGAGAAATAAGTTTCAGAGAAACCTGCCAGAGCCAAGAGGGAGTGGGACAGCCAATAAAGGCCCCGCTTGGCATTTCTGGACACCTACTCCATTCTTCCTCCCAGAAAATGCACTGGTTCAGCTCCGTGGCTCAGAGCCCATGGCAGAGACCTGAGATCCAAAGCACACCTGGGGACTTCGATCAGAGCAGCCCAGCCTTGGTGAGCATGGTGAGGAGGTCATCCTTTTAGCTTGCCCTTTGAGAACTAGGAGATGCCAGAGGTGAGAGGGTTGGGGAGTACAAATACTGCAATGTCAACGTATAAGGGAGCCATCGATATAACTGAGTTTGACCCCTTCATTTACAGTCTGGAGACAGTCTAGAATCCTAAAGCTTTTCAGACACTGAGCCAGGAAGCCAGTCTCTACCCTTCAGCTAAGCTGCATGGGACTTGCTTCCAGCCTGACAATCTCAGATGATCCAAAACCCGTCTTCCCAGGGAAAGCCAAGGCCCAGGCCAGCAGATTGCCTCCACACTCCCAGCTACAACCCATCCCTTCCTTGACAAGGACACTTAGAATTGAATCTCTCACTAATGAAGCATCCCTGTTTCCCTCAATTGAAACAAAAAAGGAAGGTCTCCTGCCTGCAAGTTCTGGCCCACCCTTCCTTGCCTACTCTTGCTCCCTGAGAAGGTAGGTAGCACAGGGGAGCAGGGTTCTGCCACAGCCCTTGGGTCTCCATTCGCCCAGGACCAGAGCTTCTGACTGCCCCGGGCTGGGAACCTGCTTCGAACCTGGCATATTTCTGGAAGCCGATCTCCCTGGGGATGGACAGGGGCAGGATGAAGAGGATGGCAGTGAGGCTGATGGTGAACTTGCGGTCTGTGTACCAGGGGCCGCTGTTGGCCCCCTCAGGCTCCTTGGCCATCACAGCTATAACTGCACAGGGAGGAAGGAGGGACTGTCATGCCAGGCCACCACAGCCTGTGGCCCTCCTGCTCTGCTGGGCCCCGGGACCTCCCTCTGTGTAATGGGTTCAGCAGCCTGGAAGTAGGACTTCTAGAGGAATGCTGGGCCTGGGTAAGTCCTAGGCAGGTATTCAGAGCTTTTCCCCTCCATCCCAGGATCCCCAAGGCTGAGGGGGAGAGGTGAGGTAGGTATGGAGGGGGAACCTCACTCTTGTCCTGCTGGTCCCCAATGATGATGAGGAAGGCGATGCAGGTGCCGAAGGTGTATATGGCGATGGTCACCTCACACAGCACACCTGTCAGCTTGCCGCATACGGCCCACACCACCTCCTGGTAGGTCCTCTCGTTGCTGGCCTGGGAGCAGTAGGCCAGGATGACAAGGCCACTGATGATGAAAACTAACATGCCCTGCAGGGGATGCAGAACCAGAGTTTGTGGGAAAGACCTGGGACCAGAGGGCATGCTGGGCCAGCACAGCGTTTACTAGGCCAGTGTCCAAAGTGGGCCTGGCAAATCTCACAGGGATTGTTGAGTTGAGATTTTCTATACAAACAAAATGTTTTGTGAAGAATTTCAAACATAGGGCAGCACCTGAGGCTCAAAGGAGTGGGGTGCAAGCCCCAAGTGCCAGGGGTGGTGGGTTCAAACCCAGCTCCGGCCAAAAACTGAAAAAAAAAAAAAAAATCCAAACATAAAAAAGTAGGGAGAATGGTACTGCCATTACCCTTCACTCAGCTTCAAACATGATCAATTTTCGTGGTCAATCTTGTTTCATCATATTCCCCTTCCCACTCTGGATTATTCTGAAGCCAATAAAACCTGTCTATCATTTCATTAATAAGTATTTCAGTATGTAGTTCTAAAAGATAAAGGCCCTCCCTCTTTTAAACATAATCACAAAATCAATGTAACACCTAAAAAATTACATATGCAGCTAGCTAATTGGGAAGCCTTCTGAAAGCCTCATCTGGGCTCAGTGGAATGCTGGGGTTGATTAGTAATGTCTGCCATGCGTGAGTAGGGGAGAGTGGTGCATGTGTCACCTATAGGCCATCCCTGAACCCATGTCTCCCTTTAGAAACAAAGAGCCCACCTGAACTGCACCTCTGCCCTCCTGGACTCACCATTTGCAGTGCGATGCCAGCTGCTATGCCCCCAGCAGTGCTGAAGGCTGCTGGAAAGTTGAGTAGCCCTGCACCCAGGCAGGCATTGACGACGATGAAGACAGCCCCAAGTGTAGAAGTGGTGCCTCTGCCTGGACCCCCAGAAGGGGCCTCCCACTCACTCTTGGGGGCTGTGTCCACACAGGGACTCTGCAGCAGCCGGGCACGCTCCCCAGCATCTGAGCTGAAGCCCCACTCACTGTGGTCACTGTTGATGCTGCCCTGGGCCATGGCCCTAAGAGCCCTCTTCCCTGAGGGTCTGCAGGTTCTGCCTCATGAACACATCTCCCAGGGAGTGGAGAGAACACCTATCTGTTCCAGGCTATTATCCTCAGAGGGCTCTTCTCAACCTAGATGGGACAAAAGCAGGTGTTACTGTTATCCTGAGATGGGGAAACTGGAGCAAAGAAAGGCAAAACAATTTTCCCAAGATCATATGACTGGGATTCAAACCCTGATCTGCATCTGTATAAGACACTGCATTGGGTGTCACAGTGTGGGGAGGCAGAGACAGAAATATGTCAGGTGCAAATCTTGCTTGGTTCAAGCTTAAGATCTGCAGGGTCAATTAGATGTAAACATAAAAAAGAGGAGTACTAACACACATCAACACTAGAGAGAGACCATGCACTGGGCAGGTGTGTCAGCAACCTTTCTTACCTCATTCAATCCTTATGACAATCTTATGGTCAAAAGGTTTAGAGACTTCAAATTACTGACCCAGGGTCACATATTAGCAAGTTGCAGACAGGATTTGGATCCAGATCTGCCTGGCTTTCTAGCCTGTTTCCACACCACACAGTCCCCAGAGGGGCAATCACCAAGAACTATGATTCAACATATTACAGTACAGCACACCTCCCTCTGGCCCAGAATCTAAATTCTGTTTGGCTTGCAAAACTCTTCAAAATTTAAGTTAAATTCTCACTCTTCTCCCATGTGACAAGTCCCCCAGGCCTATTGGATATGTGTCTTTAGGAAAACAATTATGAATCCTGTATTTGGAATGCCCCCAGCCTCTTTGCCAGCCTTTCAGGTCCCATTTCTTCCTCATTTTCTCAAACAATTTCTAAGTTCTTCTTGGAGGCACCTGGGGGCCCAGGATGGTTTCCTCTCAGCATTCCCGCATGTGCTAGCATTTCATGGCACTTGGCTTGTTTTCCTGGGTTAGTGTACAAGACTCTGAAGCCAAATATACAATGTTTATTGTTACTATTGACCACTATTGCTGCAGGTATGGAATGCTTTATCTCAATCCTTAGCGTAGTCTGAAAAGGCAGATGATGACAATCACCATTTTACCAAAGAGGAAACTGAATCCCAGGTGGGTTAGGCACCCTTCCCTGGGTCATACTGTGGTTAGTGGTAGAGCTGGGGGATTCAAATCTTGGCCTGTCTTACACTAAGGAATCCATTTGCTTGTGTCTGCTCCACTTTGGGGCCCAAGATGATACCTTGGGCAAGAATGAACTCAGATAACAGGCTTATCACCTGACTGATTCTCTTCACTCTCAGTAAACATAGCTGAGTTGCAGTTTTTTTCTTTGGACTTGGTCCTCTTTATTGAAAACTGGACGAAATTTCTTCTTTCCAGAATCTTAAAAGGCTCTGAGGAGCCCAGCCCTGAAAATGAATTTTAGTATTCTCAAGGTTCAGCTCACAGCCTGAAACCCCCAAGACAATGGTGGTGTTAAAGAACCAAGCACTCCCCACAGATCAAGCACAGCCCTGAGCAGGGAGGGGTAGTAGATCTGGGTCTCTGATTAGACTGTAAAGTCAGAGAGCTGACTCCTCCATTTCCCAGCTATGTGACCTTGGGCAAGTCATTTCACCTTTCTAAGACTTCATGCCATAAGTTTCTAAGAGGAGTGTGTTAATAAAGGTTTAGCATTCAAGAAATAGTCATGGCTATTGTTATTTTTGTAAATTCCTCTTCCCACATCGCCCACTTCTACCATGCATAAGAATTGTTAGCCCTCCAAAACAGGGAGTTGAACACTAGTGCCACCGGCCAGGTAACAGTGGGCACAAAGACAGTGGGATAGCTAAGGAGAAAGAAGAGCAACACAAAGGTCAGGTTACAAAGGCAGGGGCTGAGGGGGATATTAAGGAGCCAAGTGCAGCTTTCCCCAGAGGCTGCCATTGGCTGGTTACTACCCATGCTGGTGTAAAATCTGCCAAAGAATCTTTTCCCCAGCGTCTCATAATTCCTGAGTCCCAGTCCAGGGTTTTCATTCAAAACTCTCTTTTATTCTCTACTCATTCCTCCCTGGTTTAGTTTTTATTGCCCACAGGGAAAAGAAGGGAACTGACCAGATTCAGCTATAATAACTGATCTAATTACTGCCCTTCTTAGAGCCACACCTTCACCCCTAGAGGTGGAGAATGAGACTGAGGGCTGGAATGGTACACTCATGAGAAGGAAAGGGAAAGTTCAGGCATTCTTGGATGTCTGTCATCAAGCATGGAACCAAAGGACACAGCTCCAGAGGAAATGTTCCTCTGCTGGCTCCAGTTCCAGAAACATTAGTCAGATGCCACAGGCCTCTTCCTCTTTATGCATACTGTCACTTAGCCAACAAGTCAGCAAAAATCAAAGTAGTGAGTTGTAAAGGCTTTCAGTCCCCAGTATAGCTGAAGAGAGACCTGCCAAGTAGATCGAGCCAAAGTTGTGAGACCACCTCCACTATGCTCCATACAGACACAGAGGTCTGTAGGGTGTGACTCCTTTAAGGTCAGAAGGCTTGGTGGGGCTTCCTCATTTTCCAAGCATCACATTTCCCTTTGGCACCTCTGCCCCTGTCCTGCACCATCTGCCCAGACTTCTGTTACCCACAAGACAGTGCAGGCTGGGGTCCTTACCCAGCTCAGAGGCTGAGTGGTCCCAGCCCCTTGCAGAATCTTTGCATTGGTCCAAGATCTCTCAGTACCACTTACTCCCAAATTACTCAGCCACATTGTTTCCAGCTTACCGGCCCTTTCCACTCCACTGGCTATGGAAGAGAAGGGGTGCTCTGTCTCCTTCCCAGCTCTGGGATCTGATTCTCCTCACTTCCCTTTCTGGCCACAATTTCTTTTTATCTCAAGACATAATCTAAAACCTGCTGTCAGCAGAGAAATGAGTTTGGGCTGTTTCTGGGCTGGTTTCAGCAGAGTGCACGGAACTAAACAGCTCTAAGTCTATCTCATAGTAAGGAGTGCCAGATCAGATAGGAAATGAGCCCACAGAGGGGAAGAGGTTAGATTAAGGTTACTGCGGTTAGCAGAGCCAGAACTAGAAGGCTGGTGCCCACATGCTCAGGCCAAAGATTCAGGCCCCTCAGATCCCAGCTGCAAGGGGTTCCCAGTACAGCTTGTGACGGAAAAAGGGGTAGGCAGCACTGCGAGAGGTGTGCCAGGTTGCACTGGGGCCAGTGCATCCAAGGGTCGATTCCCAGGCCTGAGGAAAGGTTACTGTGGGGTAAACTGGGGAGGGCTCCGGGAATCGATCCCGGCCTAGGATTAGGTGGAGACTAGTTTGGCTAAGGCGCGGCGGAGCTGGTGCAATAGAGGGCGGGCGTCGGGAGAGGACGCCTGGCTCGGAGCCCGGCGGGGAAAGGATTCGAGCTCTGTCGCGATGGGGTTCTCTAGGGACCCCGGGTTTCCACCCACCACCGCCCCTACCTCTTACCACCTACCTTTGGTGCTTCATTCCCGAGCCGGCAGACGAGACGTGTGAGCATAGATCACATGATCGCCCGGCTCTGCCTGCCCAGGCACGCTGGGAGTTGTAGTTTTCCTTAGGCGCCAACCTTGCACAACACCAACTCCCTGACCTAAGCCAGCCTAGCGCCCAGGCAGGCCGAGTGCAATTGTCACTACTATCTAATCGGAGAATACTGTGGTCACCTCTCTGCCTTTTCCTTGCCAAAATATCCTGTAACCACTATCAGTTCCTCCCTATCCCTCCTATCTACTTTATGCTTCTATGGATTTGCATTTTTATTTATTTTTTTTTTTAATTGAGACAAAGTGTCACTCTGTTCCCTGGGTAGAGTGCAGTGGTGTCATCATAGCACATTGCAACCCTCCATCTCTTGGGTTCAAGCGATCCTCCTGCCTGAGCCAGGTGCATGCTAGGGCACTGGCGAATTTTTCTATTTTTTTAGTAGAGATAGGGGTCTCAGTCTTGCTTAAGCTAGTCTGGAACTCCTGAGCTCAAGCAATCCTTCCATCTCTATCTTCCAGAGTCCTGGGATTACAGGCGTAAGCCACTGCTCCTGGATCCAATTTGCCTATTCCTGACATTTTATACAAATTGAATAATACAATTTGTATATGACCTTTATGTCTGCTTTTTTTCACTTAGCATACTGTTTTCAGGGTTTATCCACATTAGAACATGAATCTGTACTTCACTCTTTTTTATTGCTGAATAAACTCCCCTCTGTTTATCCATTCATTAGTTGATGGATATTTATGTTATTTCCTTTTTTTTTTTTTCAGTTTTTGTCTGGGGCTGGGTTTGAACCCGCCACCTCTGGCATATGGGGTCGGCACCCTACTCCTTTGAGCCACAGGAGCCGCCCACCACTTTTTTTTTCTTTTGAGACAGAGTCTCACTTTGCCACTCTTGGTAGAGTGCTGTGGCCTCACAGCAACCTTAAACTCTTGGACTTAAGCAATTTTCTTGTCTCAGTCTCCCAAATAGCTGGGACTACAGGCACCTGCCACAATGCCTGGCTATTTTTAGAGCCAAGGTCTGGCTCTGGCTCTGTCTGGTCTATAAGTCATGAGCTCAGGCAATCTACTCACCTAGGCCTCCCAAAGTGCTAGGATTACAGGTGTGAGCCACGGCACTTGACTCTTGTTGTTTCCACTTTTAGGCTATTGTGACTAATACTGCTGTGAACATTTATGTCCAAGTGTGGATGTATATTTTATTTTGCTTGGGTATATATCTAGGAGTGGAATTGATGGATCTACATCCTCTATGTTTAACCTTTTGAGGAGTTCTCAGACTGTTTGCCATTTTCTGTTCCTACCAGCAGTATATGAAGGTTCCAGTTTCTCCATGTCATCACTAACACTTTTTATCATCTCTCTTTTTGTATTACAGCCATTCTAGTGGATGTGAAGTGATATTTCATTGTGGTTTTGGCTTACATTTCCCTGATGACTAATAATGTTAGCATCTTTTCATGTGCTTATTGGTAATTTGTATATCTCTATAGAGAAATATCTGTTCAGATCCTTTTCCCATTTATTATTGTATTATTTTTAATTATTGGGTTGTGAGAATTCTTTATATATTCCGGTTTGGATATTGTGATTCCCTGTCACAGCCGAGGTATCTTTTATATAATCTGCATAGATGATTTGCAAATATTTTCTTCCATACCATAGGCTTTTTAACTTCCTTCACATGCTGCCTTTGAAGCATACAAGTTTTAATTTTTGGTGAAGTCT
>NW_003852453.1:10824682-10825683 GCF_000181295.1 Otolemur garnettii
TTAAACCCACCACCTCCAGCATACTCCTTTGAGCCACAGGTGCCACTCCCCCCCGCCCCGAGTTTTATAATAGTTTCAATTCTTACATTTAGGTCTATGATTCATTCAAATTTAATTTTTGTATGTAGTATGAATAGGGATGCAATGTTATTCTTTTGGATGTGAACATTCATTTGTTCCAGCACCGTTTGTTGAAAGAATGTTGTTTTCCTGTTGGATTATCTTGAAATGTTTGTGGAAAATATTATTTTAAATTTGTTATTTACCAGGTGCAGTGGCTCCTGCCTATAATCCTAGCATTCTGGGAGGTGGGTGGATTGCCCAAGCTCACAGGTTTGAGACCAGCCTAAGCTATAGTGAGACCCCACCTCTAAGAACAGCTGGGCATTGTGGTGGGCACCTGTAGTCCCAGCTACTTTGGAGGCTGAGGCAAGAGAATTGTTTAAGTGATAAAGTGAGACTCTGTCTCAAAAAATTTTTGTTATTCATGGTCAGGCATGGTGGCTCACACCTGTAATTCTAGCACTCTGGGAGACTGAGACAGGTGTATTGCTTGAGCTTAGAAGTTCAAGACCAGCCTGAGCAAGATCAAGACTCCATCTTTACTAAAACCAGAAAAACTAGACAGGCATCATAGTGGGTGTCTAATCCCAGCTACTCGGGACACTAAGTAACGGAGGAGGATGCTTGAGCCCAAGAGTTTGAGGTTGCTGTGAGCTATGATGCTACAGCACTCTACCCAAGGCAACAGAGTCAGACTATTAAGAGACAGCGTATCAACTGTCACTCCAGGTTGGAGTGCAGTGGCGCAATTATAGCTCATGTTAGTCCAAATGCTCAAGCTCAAGAGATTCTCCTCAACCTCCCAAATAACTAGAACTGTAGGTATGTGCTACCCACACCAAGTTAATTTTTTTTTTTTTTGAGACAGAGCCTCAAGCTGTCCCCCTGGGTAGAGTGCTGTGCTATCAAAGCTCACAGCAACCTCCAACTCCTGGGCT
>NW_003852453.1:10826261-10827609 GCF_000181295.1 Otolemur garnettii
TTTTTTCCAGAGGTTTTATTGTTTCACTTTGCACATTTAGTTGTGCAATCCATCATGAATTAACTTTTGTATATGCAGTTAAGTAGGGAGTTCAGTCTTTTCATTTAGTACTCTATTAAGTACTTGAGGGCAGAATTTGTAGAGTTGGAGCCAGGGACATCTGTAGTGACATAGTGTATCATTCCTCCATTTCTTTAGTTGCCTTCCATTGCTAGGAGCAGGGCTACTCAGGTCCTGGATTCTCCTTCATTCTGTATCCCAGAGCCCGCGCAGTGGGCACATCTTCACTCTTTCTTCTTTGGCTCTGCCTTTTCTGCTATTGTGTGAGCCAAATATGGCTGTTACAAAAAGGGACTGTTGGTTCCTCCGGGAAACTCAGGCCTGGCCGGTGTTCTGTAGTAGCGGGGGTTTCCTTGTAGTGACCCTCCTCACCCTGGTCCAGTCTGCATTGCTTAGTTCTCCTCTGCCTATATAGTGGCTTCTTTTCTTTTTTTGGAGAGAGTCTCACTATGTCACCCTTGGTAGAGTGCTGTGGCGTCACAGGTCATAGCAACCTCCAATTCTTGGGCTTAAGCGATTCTCTTGCCTCAGCCTCCCAAGTAGCTGGGACTACAGGTGCCCGCCACAGCACTGGCTATTTTTTATTGCAGTTGTCATTGTTGTTTTAGCTGGCCTGGGTTGGGTTTGAAACCGCCAGCCTTGGTATATGTGGTTGGCGCTGTAACCATTGTGCTACGGGTGCCGAGCCAATATATAGTGGCTTCTCGATAGATTTGTACATATTGCTGTTCTAAACCACTTGCTGTCCTTCTCTGGGGCCTGAGGGCAGATAGTGCATGGTATTTCTTTGCCCTGTGACTTGGTCTGGCCAGTGAAATTTGGCCAGATGTTCCACGTGTTACTTCCAGATAGCAACTGTTGAATTCTTCGTTGAAGGGCAGAACTAGCTGTGTGTATATAAAATGTCTAAAACATTTTGACATGACTGAGAGTTTGAGCCTTCAAATTTCAGGGATGTTTATCTTGTCCAACCACTGAGATATCCAATAAAGTCAGTTTTATGTTGCTTGTTTGATGTTTAGTCCTGTTTTAGACAAACATTAAGACTCAGTATTCAGAACTGTCCTGTTATAGTCATGTGGGTCTTAAAATCCTACTCTCACTGCTTGATGTGCAAGAAGACTACTTGAGTCTGGGGGAATCAGGGAGCTGCCACCTTGCAAATAGTGTTGGATATTAGGCTAAAGCAGTGTTTTTCAACCTTTTTTATGTTATGGCACACTTGACCATACAGTTAAACTTCCATGGCACACTTAAATTATGTTTATCAGAAAAGAGTAAAAAAAAA
>NW_003852453.1:10828127-10829514 GCF_000181295.1 Otolemur garnettii
CAGCCATCATTGTTGTTTGGCGGGCCCGGGCTAGATTCAAACCCACCACCTTAGGTGTATGTGGCTGGCGCCTTAGCCACTTGAGCCACAGGCGCAGAGCCTCTTTAAAAATTTTGAGGCACACCTAAGATCCTCTCATGGCACACTAGTTGAAAATTACTGGGCTAAAGGGTTGGAGCTTTGAGAAAATGCCATAGCAGTAGAGCACACTCTTTATGGAGAGCATAATGATAATAGTCCTAGATTCATGTAAAGACTATGAGATCATGGGCAAATCAAGTCTGGTTAATTATCTGTAAAAATGGGAATGTACCTATCTCTTAAAACCACAAGGATTAAGACTAGGTAAGTAAGGAATGTAATAATACTTGCTACCACAAGGAGCAGTAAGTTGTAGAACTCCATAGAATAGGCTACACAATTAATGTCTAACTCGAGAGTTTTCACTGCTAATCACTACATGATACTGGCTCCACAATAATTCTGGAAGATTTCACGGAATTAAACCTTCCAAGCAGCAGACTTATGTTCTGAGCGGAAAGCTATTTGTCCAAGATGTGTGAACTGGGCTCAGCGCCCATAGTACAGTGGTTATGGCGCCAGCCACAATATATTGAAGATGGCAGGTTCAAACTTGGCTTGGCCCAGCTAACGAACGACAACAGCAACAACAACAAAATAGCTGGGCTTTGTGGCGGGTGCCTGTAGTCCCAGCTACTTGGGAGGCTGAGGCAAGAGAATCACTTGAGCTCAAGTTTGAGGTTGCTGTGGGTTGGGTGCCACGGCACTCTACCGAGGGTGACATAGTGAAATTGTCTCAAAAAAAAAAAAAAAAAAAAAGAAAGAAAAAGAAACTGGTCTTGGTTTGTACATCAGGATCTGTGACTTTCTTATATCTAAGCAAATAATCAAAGTATACACATTATGAGAGGAAAAAAGGGGCAGTGTTTCAGAAAGTACCCTTATAAATACCTAGATATCGCTGAACAAGTATCTAAGAATATTTTGTCTAAATTTGCATTACATATATATTTTTTGGTGTGGCATTAACAGAATCAAAATAATTGCAACTCCTATCACAAATGGCTAGTAATATTCCTAAGAGGTAAGGGAGCTCCTGAAGTTGATAAAAAACCAATCTTTCAATAGAATATGGGCAAAAGATAGGAATAAATTAGAGAAAATATTTTTCAAACTGAAAAGCGTTGTCTCCCTTCCTACACATGAAAATTACACTGGGATGTCAGTTTTCACCTCTCAGACTGGTAAAGATCAAACATAATGTGTTCAAATTATGAGTGAACTGGCTTGGTGCCTATAGCTCAACTGGCTAAGGCGCCAGCCACATACACCTAAGGTGGCGGGTTCGAATCCCCAGCCCGGACCC
>NW_003852453.1:10830361-10835109 GCF_000181295.1 Otolemur garnettii
GGAGGCAGGAGACTCGCTTGAGCCCAGGAGTTGGAGGTTGCTGTGAGCTGTGATGCCATGGCACTCTACCTAGGGGTATAGCTTGAGGCTCTGTCTCAAAAACAAACAAACAAACAAACAAACAAAAAAAACCAGGAAGGTCAGGCCAGACACGGTGGCTCATGCCTGTAATTCTACTACTCTAGGAGGCCGAGGTGGGTGGATTGCCTGAGCTCACAGGTTTGAGACCAGTCTGAGCCAGAGTGAGACCTTGTCTCTAAAAATAGCTGGGTGCTATGGCAGACACTTGTAGTCCCAGCTACTTGGGAGGCTGAGGCAAGAGAATCACTTCAGCCCAAGACTTTGAGGTTACTGTGAGGTATGATGCCACAGCACTCTACTGAGGGTGACAAAGTCAGACTGTCTCAAAAAAATAAAAAATAGGAAGGTTAGCAGGGTCATTGAGTTTCCTTCCCCACTCAGGTGAGATCTTGTCACCCAACTTTCAACTACTTTTGCTCTGGCAAGGGAGAATTTCAAGCAGTTCTCCTAATCTAGGTAGTCAGTCCCTTTCTAAAGCAGCTAATGTTTGTCTTTTTCAGTATTTTCCAGAACCAGTCCACTCACTTCAGCACCTTGGTATATATCTATTAGCAACAAAAACATCAAAGAGCAAAGGGTTCAGGTGTGACTTCCTACTTGCCATGCACTGTGCACCTCAGGAGAGAAGAAAACAAGGGAAAAAGAACAAGCTGAGTCTACCTTTCCCTTCCAACAAACATCACAACTTTCTGGTTGGTCTCTGAGCCTGACTCCTGCTCCATTGGTTGGTTGGCCAGTTGCTGTCCCATCTTGAAAGGCTCCTTGCACTAAGTAGAAAGGGACAGAATACCCTAAGTAAGCCTGATGCCATGCAGGTGACACTGGTAAGTGTTTGCTAAGGGGCACATGACCTTAGAGATCATAGACAGCTAATCTGTTTTCTGCATCTTGCTTGCAAATCATTTTCAAAAAATCAAATTAGTTGCCAACTTTTAAGCACTAATAGACGTTTCATAAAAACTGGAATTTCCATTTTTTCTTGACAAATTTAAGACCTGCAACCTTGAACTTTCACTCTCACAGTTCCTTAATTCTGTACTCTTTCTCAACATCCAGGATGAGAGCTGATCACCAATGACAATCTTACACTGAGTTTGCATTTTTATTAATATTACCTGCTTAGTTCCTGCAGACATGTGAAACTGCCACTTCCTTTCTATACTTTCCACCTCTTCACAGGATCCTTTGTGGGACTCCACTTGTTCCCCAAGGCTCAAGGGATTACCACATTCTCAATGTCTTTGACCAGAAAAGCTGAATGGCAGGATGAAGAGGTCATCATTTGGAGTAATGAACTCATCTATTGGCTTACGGCCAGTTGGACACAGTTCCCGACATCCTACCCCTTCTTCCCATTAAAGAGAAAAGATAACTCAGTAGACAGTGGTTGAATCTACATTAATTTTATTGTAACAGAGAAACCAGGCTGCAGTAAGTCTACATGATTAGAGCAGGTGGTGGTTATCTTTCCCAAGGTAAAGCCTGAGCCCAGCTGGCAGCACACAAAGGCCACAGTATCCTCCTTTCTGGTACTACCCTGACTCATGATGTGAGATATATGACTGCACAACCACACTCAACCAAAGGAGGAGGTCCATCTGGGCAGAGGCAATATCCCAACAGGAGAAAATTACACAATCATTGAAGAGGATGCTGAGATAAAGTGCAGTTACCGACTCTCCACTATTCTTCGCCCAGAAAGGTGAGGGTATGATATTAGCAGAAAATTATGTTCTTCATTCTTAAATCTGATAGGATGGGGTTGTCAGTCAATCAAGCAATAGAATGGGATGAAAATCTACGTTAAAAATTTTTGTGCCTAAGGAAAAGAACTGCAATGACAAGGGAGAAAAGTGAGGCTTCTCTTTTTCTTAAATAAGATAAGAAAAAATATCTTTTATTTTCCTTGCTGCAGTGGCAGCAGACTCATTGGTAAAACACAATTTCTGCAATATGGTCTGTTGATAAGGTCGCTCCATCCTGAGAAGACAAACATGAGGTTGACTGTTAATGACAGAACCAGGTCTTGTCTCAAAGTTGCTAATATGTGCTATTTCTCATGAGGAACCCTTGAAAGAAGACGCTTCAGTTAAAGCTTCTGAAATATTGCAATGGTGTGACTGACAGGTTTTTTTTGGTGCTATGACTTTCTTGCACATGTAAACTCTTTCAGGAAAGTTGGAGATAAAAGGATGAGGGAGAGTTTGGTTTAGTGCCAAAGATCCAGATGCCGCCAGCCACAAATGCCTCTGCCCTATGCTGCTGCATGTTCTTTTTTGAGAAACACATTCAACTGCTGAGTATTATGCACTGTGGATGAAAGAAATGATACACACCACCATCCACCCTCCCTCACGCTCCATGCGAAGCTCAAAACAGCAGAGGCTGAAGACGGAAAGGTTGTCGCTGTTCCTTTACACCAGGGAAATTACTTAGTGACCTGATGAATGGCATGGGCAAGGTAGCCAACATTGCTGGAGGTGACCCCAGCCACAGAGATCCGGCCATCCTTTGTCATGTAGATGGAGAACTCCTTGGTCAGCCGCTCCACCTGCAGGAAGAACAAGAACACCTCTTCCCAGTCAGGGGAATTTTCTTTGGGACAGCACAATGGCCTACTTGTTAAAATAGGAAAACAGAAGCTCTATTTTTCTCACTTAACACCTTATTCCCAGAATTTGCTATGCTAGCCTAGAGTGACAGAAGAATAACAAGCTATTTTGAAGATGATGAATTCTCAGGAAGAAACAGGTGAAAAAAAAAATCTTAAATTCACCATAGAGTTAGAATTCAGTTATGAAACAGCTATTTCTCCTCTCTTTCTTCAGAGAAGTAGCAGCGATTATGAACACAATCAAATCAAGCTTTGTGGCTGGGTGTGGTGGCTCATGCCAGCAATCCTAGCAGTTTGGGAAAGGTAGGTGGGATAATTCTTTGAGGCCAGGAGTTTGAGACCAGCATAAGCAACATAGTGAGACCCCCATCTTTAAAGAAAAATTAAAAAATTAGCCAGGTATAGTGGTGTGATCCCAGCTACAAGGGAGGCTAAGGTGGAAGAATCACTTGAGCCCATGAATTTGAGGTTACAGTGAACAATGACTGTGCCTCTCCACTCCAGCCTGGGAGACAGAGTGAGACCCTATCCCTTATAAAAAAAAAAAAAAAAAAAAAAGAAAAGAAAAAGGAAAGAAAAACCAACAGCTCTGCTCTTTAGAAGCGCACACTTTTGCAAGGATACAGATAGGTAGACAATTAAAACAAACAAAAACCAAACAAACAAGATGAACACCACATAAACCTTTACCTAAAATAAAAGGGCTCCAAAATAACTATTTTTAGGGTAGCCCTGAAGAGGGAGGTAACGTACAAGAAATTTGTCTGTTTATGAAGACTGACCAATTGGTTAGCTGCAGAGAAATTAGGAGTTCACTTACCTGTTCAGGCTTTAGCCCTGTGAAACAAAACATGCCAATCTGGTCAGTGATGTGTTGCCAGCTATGGGACGAGCCCTCCTTCTTGAGGTTAGAGACCAGTTGAGTTCGCATGCCAATGATGCGGTCGGCCATGCCTTTAACTTCTTGCAACCTGTAATAAAACCCTGAGATGCAGCTCACTCTGGCCAAGCCTGACAGGTAAGCCAGAGTTCTCAGTATTTTACCTCTCCTGAGTTCTTCTCTACTGTGCTTCAATTCTTAGTCTTAGACTGTGTCAGATGTTGACACGTCCCAGGGAAGAAAGCTATTTTACAGTGTTCTGTTTTATATCAGAACACTATTTTGATTAGGAAACTAAAATAGTTAACATACTGGAGTATAGACAATCTTTACTTTGTGACTTTTCAACTTCCTGATGGTGCAAAAGTGATATGCATTAAATAGAAACAATCACTGTATTTATACAACCACTGTTTTTCATTTTCAGTATTGAGTAAATTATACAAGATATTCAACACTTCATAATACTCATAAAATAGGCTTTATGTTATGCAAGAGAATTGCTTAAGCCCAAGAGTTTGAGGTTGCTGTGAACTGCGATGCCATGGCACTCTACCCAGGGCGACAGGGTTTTTCTCAAAAAAAAGAAAAAAAAAAGATTGGCTACGCTAAGCTATGGTATTTGGTAGGTTAAGTGTGTTAAATGCATTTTGACTTATGATTTATTGGGACATAACTCCATTGTAAGTTAGGGAGCATCTATATTAAGAAAAGTGAGTCATGCCTTGTGTAGTGGCTCACGCCTATAATCCTAGCACTCTGGGAGGCTGAGGAGGGTGGATTGCTTGAGCTCACAAGTTTGAGATCAGCCTGAGCAATGCAAAGAGTTCGGCGTTGTGGAAGGTGCCTGTAGTCCCAGCTACTGGGGAGGGTGAGGCAAGAGAATCACTTGAACCCAAGAGTTTGAGGTTGCTGTGAGCTATGACTTCATGGCACTCACTCTACTGAGAGTGACAAAGTGAGACTCTATTTCAAACAAGAAAAAAAAGTGAATTAATCACTGTAAAACTTATGAAGACTAAGATTAAAAAAAAAGCTGTGGGTTTGAGGCAGTGCCTGTGGCTCAAGGAATAGGGCGATGGTCCCATATACTGGGGGTGGTGAGTTCAAACCCAGCCCCAACCAAAACTGCAAAAAAAAAAAAAAGCTGTAGGTTTAACAATAAAACATGAC
>NW_003852453.1:10835333-10837660 GCF_000181295.1 Otolemur garnettii
AACCCGCCACCTTAGGTGTACGTGGCTGGCGCCTTAGCCGGTTGAGCTACAGGCGCCGAGCCTTTTTTTGTTTTTTTAAACATGACTAGAATGTACATTTCTACCTTCACAATTAAGATAACGTACTGTGACAGACCCTACAATGAACAAAGCTGTTTGCTAGGTGCTGAGGTCTGAGAAATGGTCCTTGCCTTCAAAAGCTTACAATGGAGACTAGGAACCAAACCTGTAAACAACCAACTACGGAACAAAACAGCACTTGTAAAATTGATAGAACACTGTTGTGCTAAGAAAACTCAAAGAAGAGAGACTTGATTCTGCTGAGGCTGTGGAGAAGGCAGTCCTCTACAGGGCTCACTGGATCTGATCTTCCCTTTCCTCCAAAATTACCCTTTTCATTCCATTCTCATGACTCTGGGAAATTCTTTTTTTTATAAGTTATTTTATATTTTCATTTTTATTTTATTTTTGCAGTTTTGGCCAGGGCTGGGTTCAAACCCACCACCCTAGGTATGTGGGACTGGCACCTTACTCCCTGAGCCACAGGTGCTGCCCTGACTCTGGGAAATTCTTGTCAGCTGTCACCAACTGGACGACTATCTGTTCACTTTCCTAAACCATGTCTGTGATTTCATGCAGTTAGATGAGATTACAAACTGCCAGTCCAAATATAAGTCCTAGTCATTATTTTATGTGATCCAGTGAAGGATTTTAAAATTGAGCACTTGTACGTAAAAGCTTAAATCTGGAGTTTCTCTTGAAAAACAATAAGCTGATGGTATTACATTAGCAGTGTGATTACTGGCTGGAGCTGAGGAGCTCCTGCCCCTTCTAGGTGTGGCACATGATTATAAATTTCCTGCAGTTCCCATCTACCCAGCTCCATTCACTTTGAGGCTTGAGTGTATGGCCACAGCTAGATCTGGTGCCACCACTTCGAAAGCCCTCTGTCCTCCTTGCTGCCCAGAGAATAAAGTTCTGACTTCTCACAGTATCAATCAGGGTGCTTCATGATCTGCTCCTGCTCTCAGCATGGCTGTCTTCTAGAAAACATTCCTCCACACACTCAGTATTTTCTCCACAGAAGCCAAGTGGGGCTCCCTAAGGCCACTTTGAGTAATGCACGTCCCATGCCTGTGACCTCTCAGGCAGATCTTTCTGCTCATCTTTCTCTCCCCTTCATTCCCTCTACCATCAAAATCCTTTCCTCTCTTTTTCTTAATTGAGGCACAGCTCAATTACCACAATCTTTATTACATCATCTCCAACTCCCCAATATAGTCACAGCTCTTCCTTCAGTTATTCTTTATTCTATTCAGTCATATATCAAATGTCACATGCATATTTTTCTCACTGGATTGTAAACTCCTGGAGGGTAGAGACCATGTCTTAGTCATCAGCACAGTATCTGCCATCTTTGTCCACTTATAGACTTTCAAAATGCACACATTAAACAAAAAACTTGAGAATATCAGAGAATATGAAAATTCTTTTTTTTTTTTAGTTTTTTGAGACAGAGTCTCACTTTGTCACTCTTGGAAGAGTGCCATGGTGTCATAGTTCACAGCAAACGGAAACTCCTGGGCTTAAGTGATTCTCTTGCTTCAGCCTCCTAAGTAGCCCAGACTAAAGGTCAAAATGCCTGGCTATTTTTAGAGATGAGGTCTCGCACCTGTGAGCCCAGGCAATCCACCCGCTCGGCTTCCCAAGCGCTGGGACGATAGGCATGAGCCACTGCACCGGGCCTTGGAAATCCTTATGTTTAGTATGATTCTAAGTGACAATTCTAAAACAATCCTACATGTACATATATAACAGTATGTGATAATAATGAGCAAGGAAAAAAGGGCTGTTATAGTGCCTAAAGTATGGTTAAATTTTCTCCTTTCTCAAAGTTTTTGCAATATACTTACATGTAATTTTATAACAAAAATATATAATTTTAAAAGTAATCAACTTTTTGGTAATTGTAGCATGAATCTATTGTACCAGAAAGAACTATCCTGAGCTAGACTACTTCTATTTACTTCAATGTTCAGACTTAATTTAAAATAGAAAAAATAGTTGTTACATGATGACTAGATGAGCTACATATAAAGCTTCTTGGAGATAGTAAATAGCAGATTCAGCTTTTCTTTTTTTGTTTTATTAAATCTTCATTTTAGGGCTGGGCACTGTGGCTCACAGGTTTGAGACCAGCCTGAGCCACAGTGACATCTTGTCTCTGAAAAATAGCTGAGTGTTGGGCGGTGCCTGTGGCTCAAAGGAGTAGGGTGCCAACCCCATATGCCAGAGGTGACAGGTTCAAACCCAGCTCTGGCCAAAAA
>NW_003852453.1:10838681-10847287 GCF_000181295.1 Otolemur garnettii
GGGGGGGGTGAAGGAGCACAGAAGGAATCAGTTGCTCTACGGGCTTGGATGCAGTGGGAACAAAATTTGGGGTTCATAAAATGCTTTGGATCTCATAGGCATTCGGTGAGACAAACGTTCCCCCCCGCCTGCAGCCATTTATCTAGTTTGTTATTAGCAGTCAGTTTTCAACACTGGGTAAGTATTTCCAGAATACATCAATTAAAAAAAAAAAAAACCCTAGAAATGTTCAAAAGATCAATAACTTCCCCTCTAATAGGCCAGAACTATAGTATAAACTTGGGCATAGGACAAGAGTGAAGGCTAATAGGGAAGAAGGCAGTGTAGTTTGTTTTAGGGAAAGAACTAAAATGTTTTTGTTTTTTTCTGAGACAGAGTATCACTCTGTTGCCCAGGCTAGAGTGCTGTGGTGTCAGTTTACCTCCAGTAACCTCAAACTCCTAAGCTCAAGCAATCATACTGCCTCAGCCTCTCAAGTAGCTGGGATTACAGGCACCCACCTTAACAACACCTGGCTAATTTTTCTATTATTTATTTATTTATTTTTTTGAGACAGAGTCTTACTTTGACACCCTTAGCGTCATAGATCACAACAACCTCAAACTCCAGGGCTCAAGTGATTCTCTTATCTTAGCCTCCTGAGTAGCTGGGACTACAGGCACCCACCACAATGCCTGGCTAGTTTTACTCTTGCTCAGGCTGGTCTTGAACCTGTGAGCTCAGGTAATCCACCCATCTTGGCCTCCCAAAGTGCTAGGATTACAGGCATGAGCAACCGCGCCCGGCCTTAATTTTTCTATTTTTAGTAGAGATGGGGTCTTACTCTTGCTCAGGCTGGTCTTGAACTCCTGAGTTCAAGTGATCCTCCTGGCTCAGCCTCCCTGGGTGCTAGGGTTATAGGCAGGAGCCACTATGCCCAGTCCTCTACAAGTTGTCTCAAAAAAAAAAATGGCATAGGACTGCGGCTGTCTGGGAGATCACTGCTAGCCTAGCCTGGGAGCCTCAAAAAGTCCAGGCACAGCATTTCCATAGTTGTGTGGCTCCACCTGTACAGGTTCCAGGTTGGCGGCTACAGATTTAGCTTTTTTACCCAAGAAGGTGCTAAGAGATCTGCCCTCTCAATTTCATGTAACAAATTACGTCCTTCACGTTTTTTATGAACTCAATTACATAGACCAGGTGTTGGCACACTTTCTGTAAATGATTAAATAGTAACTATTTAGGGCTTTATGTGCCATAGTGTCTCTGCCTATTGAAACTACTGTACTCTGCCATTGTAGGATGAAAGCAGCCACACACAGTTCATAAATGGGTACAGCTGTGTTCCAATAAAACTTCATTTACAAGAACAGGTGCAGTCTGCATTGACCTTCAGAACATAGATTGCCAAAGCCTGTTCTAGAGTGTTTTTCTTTTTCTTTTGAGACAGAGTCTCACTATGCTGCTCTTGGTAGAGTGCTGTGCCATCACAGCTCACAGCAACCTCAAACTCTTGGGCTTAAGCGATTCTCATGCCTTAGCCTCCCAAGTAGCTGGGACAACGGGTGCCCACCACAATGCCCGGCTATTTTTTGGTTGTAGCTGCCATTGTTGTTTGGCAGGCCTGGGCTGGGTTTGAACCTACCAATTGGGGGTATGAGGCTGGTGCCCTAGCCACTGAGCTATAGGCGCCAAGCCTAGAGTGGTGTTTTCTTGACTGTGTGTCATGAGTCAGCCATTAGTACATTGTAAATTTAATTTAATAAGATGAACTGGCATCTAGAAAATATTGGAGTACAGCACACTAAGTACTGAGTTTTAAAAGTGGTTTTAGTTATATATACATACATAAATATATAAAGTATGTAATGTGTATTCAGAGTCATGATGTAAGAAATATATTTCTTATGTGGATTATGGCCAAAAGGATTTGAGTAACAATAATTTAGAGAATAGGTGCTGAGATTCAGGTGATATAGATGATTAAAAAAAAAATGCAGAAATACTGTTTCAGTGTTAGCTATTATTAGAACAAAAGCAGTTACAAGTTGTTCATGCCTATAATCCCAAGACTTTGGGAGGCCAAAGTAGGAGAATGGCTTGTGGCCAGGAGTTCAGGACCAGTCTGGGCAATATAGTGATACTTGGGTTCTTCAAAAATTAAAAGAAAAAAAAAATCAGCTAGGCATGGTGGCACACACTTGTAGTCCTAGCTATTTGGGCGGCCTACATAGGAGAATCACTTGAACCCAGGAGTTTGAAGTTGTGGTGAGCTGTGATGATGGTATTGCACTTCACTGCATTCTAGCCTGAGTTGACAGAGTGAGATCCTTTCCCAGAAAAAAACAAAAACAAAGGAAAAAAAATGATGTTCTTAAGGAAGTTTTCCTATTTTAGGGGAAGAAAGATTTTATTTAATTTAGAGATGATAGAATAAAAGGAACTATCATTTCTGAATTATGTCTGTCTCTTAAAGAGAAAGACCAACTCATGTTTAAAAGTGCTGACGAAATATATACCCCCTGCCCACTCACTATGGCATCTGTCAGTTATTAGAGGTCAATTATAAACTAGCATTAAGGAGCAGTGGTGGGAAGAGGTAGATGGCTGGGGTTGGCATGAGCCTTTACCATTGTTTTCGCAAATCCGGGGTGGTCAGAATGGTAGAAGCAATGCGGGCCCCATTGAGAGGAGGATTGGAGTACATCGGACGGATCAAGATCTTCAACTGTGACTCCACCCTTTTGGCTTCCTCTGCGTCTTTGCAGATTACAGTGAAAGCTCCCACACGCTCACCTGAAAAGACAAAATGGATCTTCTCTTCTACCTAATACATTATAAAGCAAATAATGATTAAATTTGTTATCTGTTAGCTGTGTCCCTCAGAAGGACCACAAAAACAACTCTATTGTAAATAAAAAGTTTTCAACAACCAGAATGGTAAATCAAAGCACAAGAGAAAGTTTGAGTATTCAAAGATCTCTTTTTACTGTATCTATATTCTTGGCTCATGGACTAGTCACTTTTGTTTAGAGAAGTAGCAATTAGTTTTCCTTGCTGGAGGAATTTAAGGACACTGAAGAGGATATGGCTAAGAAGATCAGTAAAATCCATTACACCAGTCTTTCCTCTCGGTAAAGAGTGACAAGGACACACGGACATGGACACACACAAGACACCAATTTCTACGCCTTTGTGGCAACCTTTTCCAGCTCTTCTTCAAACTCATGAGAACACACATCACCCTGGGTCCTTTATAGCTTACCATATAAGCCCATGTTTTTGGCGTAAGACTGGCAGAGACAAACATTAATGCCCTGTTCAATGAAGTGGCGCACAGCCCAGGCATCCTTGTTTCCATCACCACTGGCAAAGCCTTGGTAAGCCATGTCAAAGAATGCAAAGAGATTCTTTTTCTGAGAAGGAAAGAGAAGACCAAAGCTTTAGGTAGCCTGTTTGAAGATGCTCTAGATGGTTACTTGTGCTTACTGGGATCATGCCTGCCTCACATAGATGGAGTTAACAGTTTTTTCCCCAGATGGCAGTTTGGGAGATCTTTCACTTTTTCCTAGAGTTAGGATATCAACACATGTTTTTTGCTTTGGTGGATATCATCCTTTAAGAAGAGACTAAGAAAAGAGAATCTTTTAATTTTATTGCAGATTAATGTGATGGTACAAACAACCAGGTTACAATATTTTGTTAGGTAGAGTCCCTCTTGTAGTTACTCGTGTTCCATACCCCAAAGGTGTGCCATATTAAGTGAGAGCACACAAATCCCCTGACTTCTCTCCCCTTCCCCACAACTTGAATTAAATTGAGTTTTTCTCTTATGTAGATATGTATTAGAATGTCTACTATTAGTATTGAATACATTGGATATTTGCTAGAAAAGAGAGTCTTAATCCCAGTCTTCCCAGAAGGCTGAAGTTTAAGACCTGCAGTGTAACACAACCCTGGGAGACTCATACCCAGGGTTTAGGAGACAACCTCAATTGAACCATCTCATCTTGGAAGTGCTGTCCAATTGTTGTTTCTGTGAATCATTCTGTTTGCAGCATACATTTGGCATAAAGTAAAGAAAGGGAAACCAAAAGGAGTGAAAATGGGGACACATGACAATAAGAATATTTTCTTCCCTGGGAATTTTGACTAGTGTTTTCTCTGACAGCTGGCTACACTCTGTAAGTGATAATGGCAATGATAGAAAATGAAAAACTATATAAACAGATGAATAAATAACCAATGACCTGGCACCAACAGGAGATATCTTGGGGCCATGAGAATGCTGAGGAACATAAATTATTTTCAAATGTTCATGTATCATCAATTATAGAACTGCTAATTATGCAAGCGAGGAATCCTTTTCTGGCAGCTTATTCACATATGGACATTTCATGAAGGCCCAAGGTTAAGACTCTCTGTTGAGACTTTGCCAAATTAAGTGTGCAAGGCTAGTTACTGAACACAGAAGCACCACCAATCTCATTCTCCTCACCTTCACCAATGTTGCTATTTCCTTCCACTGCTCTGGACGAGGGTCCACTCCTGTGGGATTATGGGCACAGGCATGCAGGAGAAGAACACTTTGCTCCGGTATTTTCTAAAGAGAAAATCAACCAAGAGATGACTTGTTTCACAGTTTTAAAGGAGATCGTTTACCTGAAATGCCATAGGATCACTATAATTTGATAAGTAACAAAGATAATCTGAGGTCTGGGAATTAGCTCAATCCCAGCATTTTAACTCAGATATTGGGACCCACTGGGAGATATCACATGTCCTTGGGGAGTTTTATTCCTTATTATTTCGCCCATCCCACTCTGAAAGTCACTTACCGAAATGTCCTCCATAGCGCCCGTAAAGTCAAAGCCGCAGGTCTTGGGGTCATAGTATCGATAACCTTGGAGCTGCATGCCAGCATCTCTGAAGATGGGTGTGTGATTTCCCCAGGTTGGTTTAGGCAGAAAAACATCTCGGCTGAACTTAAAAAATCTTTGCTAAAAGATGGGATGAAAGAGAATGGAAAAATAAAGGAGAGGCAAAAGAAGATGGTACATACTTTACGGTAAGAACATCTTTCTCTACTGAAATGCAGCTTATCTCTATGGTTGACAGGCAGTATTGACTGTAGTGAGGCTGCCTGTGTTGGAGTCTCTCTAACAATTATACTGGCTGTGTAGCCAAGGACATATTTGGGTCTCACTTTCTTTGCTTAAAAATAGGTTAACTGGGGTGGTGCCTGTGGCTCAAAGGAGTAGGACACTGGCCCCCTATGCCAGAGGTGGTGGGTTCAAACCCAGCCCTGGCCAAAAACTGCGCCCAAAAAAAAAAAAAAAAAGATTAAATGTATCTCCCTCATTAAGGATTAAGCGAGATAAAATACAAAAGCTCCCTAGTAACAGGAAATATGAAGTAAATTAAATTTATTGTGATCATTATAATATCCCCTTGTAATTTCTTCAAAGTACTTTCATTTTTTAATCAGAGAACAAGAAATCTGCCAACTTCATGGAAAGAAGAAATCTACTCTTGGGCCTATAGTCAAATTCACACACAGAAAACCCTGTCATCTTCAACTTACAGCTCTTTCCTGAAGGAGTTTTCAGACTCACCAGAAAACTGGCTCCGATCCGTAAGGCCCCAGTTCCAGAAATGGTCTGCACTGTGACGAACTGAAGTAGAGACGCCCATGGTCAGTGATATGCCACACTTTTTACACAGGCCTAGCCACAGAGAGGCATGCTCTGTACAGACAGCACTCTGCCTATTTTAGAAACTAATTCCTGTGGCCTATTATTAGTTTTACTCATGTCACACAGGAGTAAATTTTCAGGACACAAAAATTCCTCTCCAATATGAAAAAGAGAGTGATTCATACAAAAGATATAAAAAGACACTAAGGACAGTCACTACATAAAAACATTACTCTATCTTTGGGCAAGCTTAGGCTTAAAACAACAACAACAAAACATTACTCTAGAATTATACAGAACAGAATGATTCTCTGAATATCAAAGTTTCTTGAAAAGCAAGCCTACAAGTATATTAGGATAACGTTACATTAAAATTTTAAGGGGCGGCTCCTGTGGCTCAAAAGGGTAGGGCGCTGGTCCCATATGCCAGAGGTGGTGGGTTCAAACCCAGCCCTGGCCAAAAATGGCAAAAATAAATAAAGCTTATCTTTAAAAAAAAAAAAATTAAGGCTATTCAGTGAAGACGTGGGAGTGGAGAAGGAACAAAAAAATCTATAACCAGAACATTACCACCTTTTTTTTTTTTTTGAGACAGTGTCTTTCTCTGTTGTTCCAGCTAGAGTGTAGTGTCATCATCATCACAGCTCACAGAAATCTCCAACTGCTGGTGATAGGCGACAAGAGGATGGCTTAAGTGATCTTCTTGCTCCAGGCTTCTGAGTAGCTAGGACTACAGGCACCTGTGACTATGCCTGGCTAGTTGTTCTATTTTTAGTAGAGACAGGGTCTCATTCTTGCTCAGGCTGGTCTCCAACTCCCGATAGTAAGCAATACTCTTGCCTCAGCCTCCCAGAGTGCTAGGATTACAGGTGTGAGCCACTGTGCCCACCTCATTACTGTATTTTAAAGGTTGTCTAAGAGGTTACCTTCTATGAGTTTTCATGATGTGCAAATATTCCTCTTTTGGGTAACGGAAGATGCCTGAGGTAAATTTTTTTATTTAAATTGGTCAACTTTACGTGACAAGAAACCATAGTGAGCCAGCTTCAGCAAAGTGAGACCCTGTCTTTAGTAAAAAAAGAAACAGAACAAACGAACAACAACAACAACAAACCTAGCTGGGCACTGGGGTGGGGGTGGGGCGCCTGTAGTCCCGGCTATTCGGGAGACTGAGGCGGAAGGATCACTGGAAACCGGGCGTTTGAGATGCCACGGCCTGAGACTCTGTCTCCCAAAACAAAACAACAACAAAAAAGATAGTAGGGTTGAGCCTTTGGTTTGCTTTTTTGAACACACCGTGGAAAGGTGAGAAGTACATCTCAGCAGGCAAAACGCCTTGCTCCCCTGCGGCCGGTAGGGGCGGATGTACACGGGGCCACAGTGCGGGAGGCGGGCGCTGGCTCAGGCGGGCGCTGGCTCAGGCGGGCGCTGGCTCCGGCGGCCTCACAGACCGCCGCGGGCCGCTGCCCCTCTGTGCCACGGACAGGCAGCCAGATGCCCAGGGCCCCTCCTGGGAAAGGACGAGTCGAGCCACTGCAACCTCATGGCCGGGGAGCAACGGGTGCCGCCCTTGGACTCGTCCAGAGGGCCTGGCTCTAGCTGAGGCGCCTCACGCTTCAGGACAGAGCACAGCTGTAGCCCCCAGTCGCGCCTCCACAGCGACTCTCCCTCCAAGAGGTCGCCGGAAAACCCAAGCAGGGTGACCGAGTACATCAGGACCGGGAGGGGATACCAGGGCACCCCAGTGGGGACAGGTGGCTGTCCCCAGGGACCCTGGCGCAGGAAGCAGGGCCCTCTGGCCAGCGCCACTGCCACCATGCTCCGGCCACGTGCTACCCAGCTGCTCTGGCCCTTCCCTGCGGAGCCGCCGCCCTGCCGACCTGACAGAGCACCGGATCCGACTTCCACGTGAGTCAATAGTTGGCTTGTTGCTTTTCAGTTCCTAACTGGGCGATTTAGACATGTTGCTTCACTTTACACGTGGGAGGATTTTGCACATTTTATTTCTAGTTTAATTCTAGCTTTCACAGAAAATACAGAGTAAAATTTCAATTATTTAAAAAAATACAAAAAAACCTTTTAAAATAGTTTTGTCTCAGCAAACTTGAACATGACGGAAATAAAAACCTAACTTTAGGCCTGATAATACTATAATTTACAAAGGCACAGCAATTTATAAAATACAACCTGGTGTTAAGATAGTCCCATACTTAAGTTATAACTGACAGAGACTAAGCAAAATCACAGCATGAACTAAAAATACATTTCCATGAAGGGTTAACAGGTGGCTAATTGTATGGCTAGAACTAAACCATATTTTATCTGTGACATACAATAATTACAGTATCACCCTGGGCTTGGGGTTGTATGCTTTTCTCTGAGTTAACAAACTCATGTGTGGATCTGTGAATGAAGTATATTTATTTTGGCTTTTCAGAGGAGGAAGGAAAAAGAGAATAAGGGCTTCATTTCGCTAATTTACGTTTCTTCCCTTCAAACTTATCCAGGAAAATACAAATTTCTTTATTAACCCCCCTGTCCCCCCTCCAAGAAAGTAAACCACAATACACTTGACCTCACACATTGGCAGCATGCTCTTCTCTCTTACAATGTCCAACCTGGCCGAGAAAGGGGAGCAACAGAGTGCCTGACTGGTCTAGCTCCCACAGTCCATCCATAGCTTGTTTCCTGCCCACTTCTTTCCAAGTTGGAAGGTTAGGTAGGATGTGAAGACAGGGACTAACCATAGACCTAAATCTAGGCATAGATAGGCATTTCTAAAGCATATTCAATATAAAATAAACATAAGCAGATGGTGGCTAACAGCAAAAACAGTGCCATATCAATACTATATTTTGAAGATTACTAGTAGCACATTTTTGGAAGTGGTGTCATATGAAATATTTAATTATGGCAATTTATTAGTTGTAA
>NW_003852453.1:10847307-10848323 GCF_000181295.1 Otolemur garnettii
AGAATTATTAGCAATTGTGTAGCCACCTCAAAACAATCATTATCCACAAAGTAAGCTGTCTTTTCATATTTCTTTAAAATTGCTTAAATTATTACAAATTTGTTCAAATTGTTAAATTTATAAACAGACCCTGTATGATGTTAAAGTGTGCTCAGCTTACCCGGCCACTTTTCAACACTTCACTGTTCTCACCCAGGGCTAGTTCTGCAGATGCCTTGCAAAATTCAGCCAGTCCCCCAATGGGGAGGTATTCCTTATCCAGATTTTTTGCAGCAATCTGGGCCTCTGCCTAGACAAGAGAGAAAATGCAGCCATTAGTTTCTTCTCCTCATCTGGAATTATTATGATAGGTACAGAAAGTTTTAGGTCAGTCATGGCAGCTTACATCTGTAATCCTAGCAATCTGAGAGGCTGAGGTGGAAGAACTGCTTGAGGTCAGACTTTCAAGAACAGCTTGAGCAAGAGCAAGACCCTCATCTTTACTGAAAATAGAAAAAATTAGCTGGGTACAGTGGCACACACTTATAGTCCTGGCTACTCAGAAGCTGAAGCAGGAGGATCACTTCACCTCAGGAATTTGAGGCTGCAGTAAGCTATGAAGAGCCATTGTACTCCAGCTTGGGAGATAAGAGTGAGACCCTGTCACAAATAAAATAAAATAAAATAATAAGAAAACCAACCACCCTGCCAAATTCCAAAAAACCAGAGTTCTAAGGGGATTAGTTATATTAGTCATATTACTTAAAATTATAAAGTTAACTAACAGAAAATGCAATTAATTAAAAACAATAAAAATAAAGGAGAATGAAAAAAATTCTATAGTTAGGAAGAAAGGACAGAGTATGCCGGTATATGAGGGTTTTATTAAGGTAATCAATCAGAGTAAGAAAAATGGAAAATAACAGTAACCCTCATGGATGAAGAACTGTTCCTCTGACTTTTATATCCAAGGAGCCTGCAGCCAAGAAAACCTGAGTGATGGCTTGGGCCCTGTGGCTCAAGTGACTAAGGTACCA
>NW_003852453.1:10848746-10850204 GCF_000181295.1 Otolemur garnettii
ACCTTACGGACACTAGGGAGCACATAAGGCTTTCCGTTATCATCCCGGTAGGCACCAACTCCCAGATTCATCTTTTTGCTATTGGTGTCTCTCTTAAAGGCTTCAGTGACTCCCAGGATGGGATCAGGGGGTCCCATCTCCACATGGGCCCACCAGGAGCTGAAATGAGAAATATGAGTTCACTCGCCTTAGCTAGATCCTTATGGCCAGAGATGCCTGAGCTTCCAAAAATTCATTTCAATAAGTATTTACAAGTCTATTATGACAGGGTACAGCAATAGGAACCAATAACCCAATAATGCAAAAGACTTCAAAGCATTTCCTGGGAGAGTGGAAAAGACCAATAATTCTTTTTTTTTTTTTGCAGTTTCTGGCCGGGACTGGGCTGGCACCTTACTCCTTTGAGCCACAGGCCCCGCCCTAGACCAATAATTTTGATACAAATGCAACATGAAGCTGATGGGGGCACCAAATTATCCTGGGGAAGACAGAGGGCAAATGCAGGCTTTCAAAGCAGTCTAAATCTGACCTGAATTCCCATGCAAAAAATAGTTCAGTTAATTTGGCAGTGAGAAATGAGAGTGGTAAAAGCTGAGACATTTAAGGAAGGGCCATTAAGAGCATAATTTGGAAAGGTTGTTAAATATACAAGTTCTTGGGTCCTACCTGGCATGTAGTGAAACTTGAAGAATTATTAAAGTTGTTTTTTGGGGTGTGTGTGGGAGATGGTGATTAGGTGAAAGTAGTGAACATGAATGGACTTAAATTCTGTACAGCCCACCTGGTTATAGTGTGGAGTGCTACTGTATGCAGGGAGGTAAGAATAGATGCAGAAGGATCATGAAGAAGCTGGTTTGGTACCCAACAGAATAGATAAAGTAATGAGGACATGTACCAGGGTGGGGTAGCAGGGGTGGAGGAGGAAAGAGGTGCTAGGTATTTAGGAATAAAAATTAGCAGAACTAGTTAAAAGGTTTGATAATATTCATCATTTTATATTTGTATGAGTCATGATTTTACCTTAAAAACAAGACAACTATCCTTTAACAGTCTTGGAGGTGATCCATTGATGCACAGGGATGTCACTTGACTGGGCCAGGGGAATTGTGCTGTTGGAGAAGGACATCCCATCTTTCTTTAGATTGCAAAGTCAATGCCAGGAGGCAACGGAAATTTAAATGGTTGTTCTAGTTTGTTCCCCATCCTCTACTGATTTGGTTTTACTTATGGACAATAAGCTGGTTCCCACTGGTGGCAGCTTTTAGTTTACTTATGGACAATAAGCTGGTCCCCATTGGTGGCAGCAAGGACTATGACTCTGGTTTTTTGCTGTAACTATTGGGCACTTTGAAGGATGGCAGAGATCTGTTCTCTCCTGAGTGAGAGACAACAGAGAATCTGGCTTAAGCTTTTTGTTCATTTGCCTTTGTTTATTTGGAGCTTAAATCAATTAAGAGT
>NW_003852453.1:10851713-10855975 GCF_000181295.1 Otolemur garnettii
AGTCCTTTATTCAGGAAGTATGCCGTACCCCTACACTGTACCCATTAGGTGGGAACTTACTAACCTTTTCCTCTCCTCTTGAATTTACTTGTGTTTTTCTCTTGTATGGGCCTGTATGTATTTTGTAATATATCAGCTTAAAGACGATTTCCATGATCACCAGTCCCTAATTTTTTTGGCACCAGGGCCCAATTTCAAGGACTGGGGGTGTTTGGTGTCTTACAAGAAGATTCAAGCATGTAACATTTATTGTGTACTTTATTTCTATTATTATTACATTATAACATATAATGAAATAACTCAACAATTTACCATAATGCAGAATCAGTGGGAGCCCTAGCTTGTTTTCCTGCAATTAGAATGTTTAAAATGCTTGTCTAGGACTGACATCACAACCTTCTCCCCTCAGTTTTCTCAGTGAAAAAGAAGATATTTTGGTTAAAAGATAATGAGTAGTTGAGATCATACCAGGTTAACAGTGACAGAGAAATAAACTGTGTTTTTATTTTTCAAGGAAAAACAGCAGTGAACAGTAGTTCTCAAACTTTTTGGTCTCTTAAACCCTATTATTATTATAATTTTTGGGGGGGGTCTCACTCTGTTGCTTAGGTTGGAGTACCTTGAACTCCTGGGCTCAGGCAGTCTCCTGCCTGAGCCTTCCAAGTAACTGGGAGTACAGGTACATGCCACCACAGCTGGCATACTCTTAAACCTGAAAGAGCTTTTATTATTGGTATAACCACTAATAAATTAATTGTATCAGAAATCAGAACTGAGAAATTTGTTATAGTAATACTTAGTGATTAATCTGAAAGTAGCAATAATGGAAACATATTGCATAAATAAATAACATCATAGGCTGGGGCACCGGCACGTGTTCTGGGGCTGGTGGGTTCACCAACCCAGGGCTTGCTAAACAACAACAATGAAAAAATAGCCAGGTGTTACTGGGGGTGCCCGAAGTCCCAGCTACAAGGGAGGCTGAGGCAAGAGAATTGCTTGAGCCCAAGAGTTAAGGTTGCTGTGAGCTGTGATTCCACAGCATTCTACTGGGGGCAACAAAGTGAGACGCTGTCTCAAAAACAAAACAAAAAATAACATCATAAATAACATGTCAATATATTCCCAAAAGAGAACTACTATCCTAAAGCATGTTCTGCATATAAAAGAGCATCTGAGAACAAAACTTAGAATGTGAATTTTGTTTTGATTTATAATAACTAAATCTGAAAAGAAGCTATGGTGAATTAACATTTTTAACAAAGTTTGCTCAGTCTACATAGGCTGTTTTCTGAGGTTTAATGATTAATGACTTCAGCTACAATATGAAAGGTTATTTTTTTTAACATTCTGTGCAATCAGCCTACCTGGTAGAAACTCTGTGTTTTACCACAGTACTTTTCTGTACTTTATGTTGTATATTACATCATTCTATTACATCCTTGATTATTTAAACAAAACAAACAAAAACCTAGTTTCTCACATATAAAAGAGCTAAGTTTCTTTATAATTATGCTGTATAATTTTAATGTTTTATTATTATTTTGATGAAATAGGTAACCAGTGATTTTTTTCCCTGGCATTCATAATCTTGTCTTAAATGACCAAACAACTTTTTATTTGGCACTCCCCAAATTGGATGTGAATTGTTTTAGACTTTTACTTAAAGCTGTCTTTGAGATTTTTAGCTGGGTGTGGTGGCTTATATCTGCAATCTGTAAGGTAATCCTTGCACTTGGGGAAGCTGAGATGGGAGAATTGTTTGAGGCCAGGAGTTGGAGACCAGCCTGACCACAAGTGAGACCTGTCTCTACAAAAAATTATGAAAATTATAGCTGTGCATGGCGGCTTCTGTCTGTAGTCCCAGCTGCTCAGGAGGCTGAAGTAGGAGGATGGCTGCAGCCCATGAGCTGGAGATGAGGCCATTGTCCCATAGCCTGGGAAACAGAGTGAGACTGTCTCAAACCAACTAACCAACCAACTAACCAACCCTAAAACACCTACAGAACTATCTTTGAGATTTCCTAGAGGGCCCTTGGAAAGTACTATCTTTTCTTCCAGAAGATACCCTGTTGGCAGAAGGGGATGCATTAATGTATCAAAAGGAGGTTTTTTAAGCTCACGGTAAACTACTATTCTGGAAAAGGAATATTTTATTTCTTTTCTTGAGGGGAAATAAGCAAGAAGCTTTTTACACAGTTTCATAATATATAGCACTAAGTCTCTATGATATCCTAAATTAATCATTAACAACCTGCTAGGTGCTAATGTAAAGAAGAGTAAAACACAATCCCTTACTAGCAGATTAGTCCAAGAAGTCCAGGAGGGGGTTGTAAACAATGCTGGATGGGGTGAGATGACGGATAATGATAAAGACAGGCACAGTATATTATTTATGGGAACCCTGAGGAGGAGTTAATAGCTTGAGGAAGGGAGGAAAACATTGTATAAAGCAGCGGTCTCAACCTCTGGGTGGCGACCCCTTTGGGGGTCAGAAAATACATATTTCCCATGGTTTTAGGAATCGAGACACCGCTTCTCTATGCATCTCCAGGCGGGTCCACCCACATGCAGAAACGCCCACATATGAGTACCCAGCATGATGACATCATCTGTATTAAAGGGTTGCAGCATTAGGAAGGTTGAGAACCACTTTATACTATAAAGTCAGGAAGGCTTCCAGGAGGATGTGACCCATGAGCTGAGTGCTAAGGATGAAAGAAAAGGGCATTCCAAGCAGCGGTTGAGGGGGAGAAAGAACTAGATGTTGTTGAAGCAGATAGTAGAAAGTAAGGAAGCAAGGCTCCAAATTACCCAGGTCAAATTACCCAAGTTCTCGTAGTGATCATTTATCCAATCTCAATCAGTAAAATATATCAGCACAGCGGAAGTTCTCTGTGCTCACTATGCCGATGAGCTTGAGAATTATTTCAACATTTATCATTTATCTCCTGACAAAGGCTTTCGTACTGAACTTGTGGCCAGTCAGCATTTATACACCTCACTCCTTCACGAGGCACAATGGATAGCAGGACAGAGTTGAATTCATGCTCTCCTGACAAGTTAAAAACTGCCTCAGTCTCAATAGTTGTAATTATTGTGTACAGTTAGTTCTCTGTTATTTAAGGGCAGATTATTCCTTTTTTTGATTTCTTAGTCTCTTTTAATGGGTTCTTTCAATAGCTTGCCTTGGGCAAATTCAGTACTGGGCAAATTGTATGAATTAGAATAACAGCTCAGCCACCTACCAGTTATGTGAGCAGAGGTAAGTGAATTAGCTTCTCTCAGTCTCAACTTTTCTCATCTGTAAAATGGGGGCATAATAGTACCTGTCATACAGGGTTGGTTGCTATAAGGATAAAAAAACACTCAGAAAAGAGCCTGGCAGAGTGCTTGAGGTTAACGGGTATCGTTGTTAAATTATTGCTATTACACTTGTATGTATAACCACCTTGCATACTGGTATGGAGCCTGCTGAGGCCAGTTAGTAGAGAATTCAAGGAGCATATATAGTCGTGAGACTTCATGACCAAATGTATGTCTTTTCACTTTTATTTTTTGAGACAAGAGTCTCATTTTATTGCTCTTGGTAGAGTGCATGGCGTCACAGCTCACAGCAACCTCAAACTCTTGGGTTTAAGTGATTCTCTTGCTTCAGCCTCCCAAGTAGCTGGGACTATGGGCGCCCATCATGGTGCCTGGCTATTTTTAGAGATGGGGTCTTGCTCTGGCTCAGGCTGGTCTCAAACTTGTGAGCTCAGGCAGCTTACCTGCCTCATCTTCCCAGAGTGCTATGTGCTCTGTCTTTTTTTTAGACATTGTTTTGCTCTGTCCCCCCATCTAGAATACAGTGGCATCACTGTACCTCATTGTAACCTCAAACTTCTGGGCTCAAGCAATCTTCTTGCCTTGTCCTCTCAAGAGTGCTAGGATTACAGGCATGACCCTCGGTGCCCAGCCAGCTTTCGTTATTTCTTATCCATAATTTAGACCCTGAAAACATGTAGCCACCTGCCTATCTACATCACTGTCATTAACTGCTGAGTGAAAGGGATACTTTGAATGTCAAGGCCATATTAGATTATAAAAGAGAACATTCTAAAAAGCAATTTTCATTTAAGAAGACGGTCTGGTTGGGCACCACAGGATGAGCCTGTAGCCTCAGCTACTAGTGAGGCAAAGGTGGGAGGATCACTTGAGCCCAGGGTTCAGTTTAGTCTGGCCAACATAGCAAGACTTTTGTCTCTTAAAGAAAAAAAAAA
>NW_003852453.1:10856146-10869771 GCF_000181295.1 Otolemur garnettii
CTTCAATCAATAATGACAGAGCCACTGCCTACTGCTCTTAACCACAAGGGCAGAAGGCATTATTCTTTTTAAATGGTGTCAAAAACACATATTTGTCAATCTGCCAGGTTCTTGCAAACATTAAACAGAATCTATAGTCTTGAGTCTTCTGGTATATCTCTTAAGAAGAATTCTAAAATCAACTTAAAAACAGTGAATTTTAAGCAATCTAAATATAAATATAGGAACAGGGATATTCAATTTGATTGGCTCTACATTAGTGATCACATTCCAGCTCCTCTATGCCCTTCATTATTCTTTTTTTTTTTTTTGAGACAGAGCCTCAAGCTGTCACCCTGGATAGAGTGCCGTGGCATGACAGCTCACAGCAACCTCCAACTCCTGGGCTCAAGCGAGTCTCCTGCTTCAACCTCCCAAGTAGCTGGGACCACAGGCGCCCACCACAATGAGTGAATATTTTTTGGTTGCAGCCATCATTGTTGCTTGGCAGGCCCGGGCTGGATTCAAACCCGCCACCTTAGGTGTATGTGGCTGGTGCCTTAGCCACTTGAGCCACAGGCACTGAGCTCATTATTCTGTTTTTTAAAGGAATTACAGCAGATGAAAACAAGGTTGGGCCAGGGACAAAACTGAAGCTGATAACCCGACAACAGAGAAGCTGATAACCTGTGGCCTACAAAGAGATTCCTATCAATGTACTTTGGATGTACATATAAAGCCTCAAACATTGAGCAATATTGACTAGCCAACCAAAAAATGCTAGGTACAAAGTATTCATCTAAGCCTTTACAATTGAAATGCCTTGCAATTTCCCCAGCGCTTTGCATACTTACTGCTTTACAGGTTTTAAAATGTTTCCTTTAAAATGTTTTCCATTTTTCTTATTTTAAAATGAGGATTTAATTAACTTGTCCATGATCATAGAGCTAAAAATGGCAGAGACAATACCACAATTGTGAACTTCTAACTAATGTTTATTGTACCACTGTTAAGCACTGCTTTATGAAGGAGTCTTGTGATATTCCTTCAGTTATTTCACTAAAAATTAAATCACCAGAACTAAGTAATTAGAAACAGATTAAAAATCAAAGAAAAGACTCATGCCCAGTGTTTAAAAAATGCACCTAAATGATACAACTTGAATTTAGAAAGAATTCTATTTAAGTGACACAAATATTTTGTTGGATAAATTTTCAGTTCTTCAGAATACCAACTGCCAAGGTTTTATTGTATTAGAATGAGCTGTTTAAAAAGAAACATCAGGCTCGGCACTGGTAGCTCAACAGCTAGGGCACCAGTCACAAACACTGGAGCTGGCGGGTTCGAACCCAGCCTGGGCCTGCCAAACAACAATGACAACTACAACCAAAAAATAGCCAGGTGTTGTGTGGGTACCTGTAGTACCAGCTACTTGGGAGGCTGAGACAAAAGAATCACTTAAGCCCAAGAGTTGGAGGTTGCTGTGGGCTGTGATGCCACGGCACTCTATGGGGCAACATGGTGAAACTCTGTCTCAAAAAATAAATAAAATAAAATAAAATAAAAAATAAAAAGAAACTTCAATGGGTTGAGTTTGTGTTAAATATTTTTCTTTTTTTTTTTTTGAGACAGAGTCTCTCAGTCACCCTGGGGTTGAGTCCTGTGCCTAACATCATAGCTCACAGCAACCTCAAACTCTTTGGGCTCAAGTGATTTCCCAAGTAGGTAGGACAACAGGCACCTGCCACAGGGCATGTCTAGTTTTTTTGTTTTTAGTAGAAATGGGGTCTTGCTGTTCAGGCTGGTCTTGAATTCCTGAGCTCAAGCAACCTGCCCACCTCAACCTACCAGAGTACTAGGATTATAGGCAGGAGCCACCCACCATGCCTGGCCTTTTAAAAATATTTTTCACTTTTACCATTTGGCTGTAGGTAAAGATTATCTCTATAGTGAAAGGAGTAAAGTTCTGATTTCCTTGTCTGAACAGTTTAACACTCATGGCCAGATAATGACATCTGGTTCTATCATCCAGACATGTCTCATTGTTTAAACCCAAACAGGAGTTCATCAACATCAGGTGCTCAAATATTTTAAGATTTAATTTTTTTGGCACATATTTTGCAGCAGTAGTACCCTTATAAGTTTAGGTTTTTGTTTTTAAAGGCTGTTCTAGTGAAGTAGTGGGAGTGGAGAAAGAACAAAGAAGTCTGTAACTGGTCATGATCAATTAGTTGTAAACATCACTGCACTGGGACTGACCTATGTTTAGACTTTGATCTAAGATAACAACATCAAAATGCCATACTATACCTGTTTCTGTTGTATTAAGGTAAAAATCACAGAGTTTAAAATTAAAATACTAAATTTGAAAGGCATGCCAGGCACTGTTTTAAGTGCTAACATACCCTCTGTTCTCAAGGAACTTACATTCTAATGGTAAAACGACCAAAAAAAAAAAAAAAAAAAAGTCAGGCTTTCCAGTTTAAAGGATGACTAACTCTAATCCTAACTCCCAAGGGATTTTCACCAGGCACTTTAACTAGAGCTTCAGTCAGGACACTTAGTCAAATCCACAAAACAAGGTATTATTTTAACATTACTACATTGGTGAAACACACTTTCTCTCTCCCTGTAATGTTAAGCATTCTTTTTGGTTTTCCAAATTTGCTGCTTAAGTTAACTCCTCCCCAATTCTGGCTGACTAGGTAGGCAGGCTTAAAAAGCACTCGTTGACAAGGGGCCAAGGAGCCAAATCAGGAAGGAGGAGAAAGCATGAAAGCCTGGGCAAAATTGTACCGCCAAGACTGTGGGTACTTAGAAAGGACAGACTGTTCTGCTGGCTTAAAGACATGGTGCATACATTCAAACGATAGCTAAAGCAGGCATAAAAGGCCAAACAACACTTTGCTCCTTGTAGTTATTATCTACTTGAGGGTGATTTTAAAACTCTGGTTCCTCATTAGGTATACTTAAAGGAGCCTGCCCCAAATGGGCTTCTTGCGTGAATTAATCACCGGGCTCAGTCTTTAGTAGGAAGCAATTACCAGAGCCCATTTCATGCTTTGAACTTTTCCCTGCACACTATGTACCACCGTACAAAATTACGTATTTGTCATTTTTTTGAGCAATGACAGTTTGTTATTGTTCTCTCACTCGTATTCATCACTGTATCTTTAGTATCTACTCCACTGCCTGGCTCTGAGAAACTGGGGTTACGAAATATTTACTGAATGAAAGAGCAGAAAGAGATGGAGAGGAAGCTTTACTAGTTTCCTACTACCGGGTCTCCTAAAGGCGGGCGAAAAAAAAAATAAAAAGGGATCTCAGTGCACCTAGACCTTTTCCGACCCAAAGGCCCAAGGGGACACAGGCGGTATCTTAGACCCGAGGATGCCTCCCCGCGCCAAGGTCACTGGATGCAGTCAGAAAAGCCAGGCCAGAACGCCGGTGTCTCGGAAGCCTTCTCCCTGCTCTTCACACAGGTGCTACAGTCAGCTACTGCCCAGCCCACCCGCCTCGGCCGGAGCCAGGCCTTTACAGGTGTGTTAGGTGCTCCCAAGGGCAGCCCGTCAAGGGCACGCGCGTCCCCCGGTGCCGCAGCCAATCCCCGCAAGGCCGGCGGGCGCTACGGCCGCGTGCTCTCCTCTTTCCCCTGGCCCTGAATACAAGTCCGGGAGCCGACAAAGGCCCCACTTCCTTTCCCGGGGGACTGCGCTGTCACGCCCTCCTGCGGTGCCTAGTGCTGGAGAGATAGGGATGTGGGATCGAGGGTCACTGGGAGGTGAGGACTTCCAATCGTCAGGCTCCAGTAAAGGAAAGCTGAGGGAGTTGAAGAAAAAGAGTGTGTGTGTGCGCGCGCGCGCGTTCGGGAGCGGGGAGGGTAGATGGACTGGGGCGCCCGCCGTGCTACGGGGCAGGGCCTGTGGTCCCGGCTCCATCTCGGTCTCCCTTGGCTTACCTGGCTCTGGAAGAAACTGCGGCGGCTAGGCCTGGATGGAAGGCGTTGGCGATCCCAGAGAGAACGCGGCCGGAGTTCAGCAGAGCCATGGTGGGCGGCAAGAGGGCAGTGGGTGGCTGCAGGACGGAATGGAGGGCAAGTGGGCGCATGCACTGAGGTGCGGGTTCTAGCTGAAGGTAGGGACAGCAACTTCCCCGGGCGGGGCTAGAGCGCCGCGCGGTAGCCCAATCTGCGTCACAGCGTCCCCTGGCGGCCGGGGGCGGAGTGGCCAGGCCTCCGCGGATGTTCCTGACGACCGCGCAGTTTATGTCCCCACCTGCCCGCTTTCCGGCATTTACTATGCTTCGTTCATTCAGTTTTGGTTGACCAGATGGAAGAATTGTCTGTTGTGCCACTTTGGAAGCTAGGAAAATGTAGATTGCATAGATAAGTATTTCGCTCAATGCCTTACAGTTATTAAGACCCAAGGTGGCTTTTACTTTTCAACCCTAAACTACCAGCCAGACTATTTCCCTAAGTGCAAGTCATTTCATCTTCTTCCTGAGTGTTTTCTTATCCCTGATAGGGAAAGACGGGGATATGTATGAGGATATGTAGCATGTGTATTTTGTGAGGATTAAGTGAGATTAGCAGATTATGTCTAAAAACGGCCTGATGTAGTAAGCACAGAGTAACCTATGGTTATTAACGGCAAACTTGTGTCTATCAAATCCTTATAATTGTCTGTAGAAGTGAATGAAACAATTTCATAGGAAAAAATTTGAATTTGAGGGATGAGGAACTTGCAGCCTCAAGGCCACATGTGACTCTCCAGATCCCTAAGTGTGGACTCTCCATGGAATCCAAATTTCATAGAACAAATCCCTTTTTAAAAAGAATTTGTTCTATGTGTGAACTGGACTCCTAAAAAAAAAAAAAAAGAATTTGTTAAGGATTTGTTGTGCAAAATTTGCATTTGGTCAAAAGGCTGTACTCAAGGATCCAGAAGACCACAAGTTCCCCTCTTACCTTGATGGAGGCCCCCACAGGCCATGACTTGGGATTCTACCACTATATTAGTTTGCTTTGGCTGATGTAACAAATTACCACAAGATGGGTGGTTTAAAACAACAGAAATTGATTGATTGATTGAGACAGAGCCTCACTCTGTTTCCCAGGCTACAGTGCAATGGTGTCATCATAGCTCACTGTAATTTATAACATCTAGCTCAAGTGATTCTCTTGCCTTAGTCTCCCAGGTAGCTGGGACTACAGTTGTGCACCACCATGCCCCACTAAAACAATATAAATTTATTCTGTCACAGTTCTGGAGGCCAGTCATCCAAAATCAAGGTGTTGGCAGGGTTGGTGCCTTATGGAATCTCAGAATCTATTCCATGCTTCTCCTAGCTTCTGGCAATTGCCTGTAATCCTTGGTATTCCTATGCTTGTAGATGTATCACTCTAGTCTTTGTCATCATGTGGCACTCTGTCTCTTTGTCTCTTTTCTTTCTTTTTTTGGTTCTTTGTCTCTTAAGGACATATTGGGTTAGGGTGCATCTTAATGGCCTCTTCTTTACTTGGTTACATCTGCAAAGGCCCTATTTCCAAGTAAATCATATTAACAGGTATCTTAGTTTAGAACTTGAACTTATCTTTTTGGGGGAAACATTTCAACCTATAATAACCACTGTCCCCCAAACACAGCAAGATGTACACTTCCAGGCATATTACACTTCCAGCTATAAACCCTGGAGATCTACTCACAAGTACATTTATTTATAAGGCTGTCAGTGAAGCATTGTTTATAAAAGAAAATACACAAAGAACAACCTAGTTGCCCATAAATGGGGGAATAGACCCATTTGCTGCTAGAGGCACATGATGGTGCAATATGGAGCTGCTGACATGAATAAACTTGGTAGTTGTCAACATGGGGAGACATCGAAACATTTTAAAAAGTTGCAGAACTATATATATAATATGGCAAAAATTTAAAAATACCACAGAACCATGCCATGCATTCATTCACAAATGCATATAAAAATTTGAAAAAATATACCAAGGATATAGTTGAATATAAGATCATAAGGGCATGAGAGAGTATTTGCCTTGAGAAGAATGACATAATTTTGTCGTATTTGCTTCATAAAAATGACATCAGATTAACAGCTGTCACCATTTGGGGGCTGGATTATTTTGGATTCTGTGCTTTTCTGTGTGTGTGTACATGTATACACATATGTGCTAATTTGAGTTACTAGTATGACAGGTGGGTTGGCAAGGGCTACTCTAGAAGTGAGGAGACTAGGTAGAAAGAAGGTTGACACAGTAATCCAGGTAAGAATTTATGATTACATGTGTTCAGGTAGAGGTAGAGGTAGAGATTATGGAAAAAAGTTTACAGATTTGGGACATACCAAGGAGGTAGAAGCAAAAGGATTTGGTAATTAGACACAAGGAGAAGTAGAAAAGGAATGAGAAATAATTCCCAGTGTATTAGCTAAAATTAGGATTGTCTTCAAGTAGCAGAGATCCAAAATAATTGGCTTAGGATGAAGTTTTTTTTTTTTCCACATAAAAATCTGGAGGTAGGGGGCGGTGCCTGTGGCTCAAAGGAGTAAGGCAACAGCCCCATATGCCAGAGGTGGCAGGTTCAAATCCAGCCCTGGCCAAAAACTGCAAAAAAAAAAAAAAAAAATCTGGAGGAAGGCATTCCAGGGCAAGTGTGGCATTTCTGACCCACAAAGTCCTCAGGAATTTTGTCCTGAGGCTGTCCCTCAGTGGTCCAAGATGGTAGCCACAGTTTCAGCCATCACCTCTCTGTCCCAAGCAGGAGGAAGGAGTGAAAAAGGCACACACTTTCTGTCTTTTAAGGGAATTTATATAGGAGGAGGTAGAGTGTATTGAAAATCAGATGGAGGAGAGGGGCTGGGCATGGTGGCAAATGCCTGTAATCCCAGCACTCTGGGAGACCAAGGCAGGTAGATGGCTTGAGCTCAGGAGTTTGGACTAGCCTGAGCAAGAGTGAGACCCTGTCTCTAAAAAAAAAAAAAAAAGTGCTGATCGTTGTGTCCCAGCTACCAAGGAGGCTTATCCAAGAGGATCCTTTGAGCTGAAAGAGTTTGAGTTGCTGTGAGCTATGATACTACGGCACTCTACCAAGGGTGACTGAATGAGAGCCTGTCTTAAAAAAAAAAAATTCGATGGAGAGAGCAAGCCGGGGGAGCTGTGGAAATCAGGGAGGCTTTCATGGGCGGAGATAGCATTGGATCCAGACTTTGCAGGATATATGATATTTCAGAAGTGGTAACAGAAGAAAGAAAAAGGTATGGTCCACACCCCTCCTCACTCTCTTTCCTGTTGAGGATGCCTACCTGCCCAATCTCCTTCCACCTGAATCTCCCTTCCGGAGAAGGCAATGGTGGACTTCCTCCCTGTCTAACTCATCTACCCCTGGCCATTTCGCTGGTTTTTTTTCATTCACCTACTTAATACCTTGTAGAGATAAGCACCCCATGCTCAGACATGGCAGTTCGCTTCATGTGCTCCTCCAGGAGAGTGGCTCTGGGAAAGATTTCTTTGAAGATCGAGCTTCTGCACCTGCCTATAGATCTGCAGAAATATGCAGAAAGACTCTCACAAAGAGATCTGGAGAGCGAGAACTGGGTCGCAGCTGGAAGCTCGAGGACATGTCCTCCAGCGTTGGGTTCTGTTCTCTGTCTTCTTCCTTCATTAACATTATAATCTCTAGTTTGGGTTTGGGCCAGCAAGAACAGACAGTCAGTCTCCTTTATGTTTCCACTCTAAACAAAATCAATTGTATATGTGTACCTCACACTGAATTGTAATCTTAATGGTAGCTTCCTAATTTTACTTCACTTCTTTGTATCTGTGTTAAATTCTTACTGAATGTTTGAAAGTATATAAGATAATCAGTAACGTCAGGCCTGGTCACTGACGTTACTGACCTGAGCGAGTCTCGATCTCCCTTCAAATCAATCATCTCGTCTGCAGTTCCTTTTCCTTGTGTCTCCGATCAGAGGCTCCAAGAACACTTTCAATACCTCCAACCCTATTAGTAATTACTTGAGTTTCTAAATCCTGCATTTCAGGTTTTTGGGCTGATATTCCACTTGGCAGCTGCTGGGCTTTGAAGCCATCCACCTGGCCCTGGCAGTCTCAGGACTGAATGGCAGTGCCTTCTGTCCTCAGGGTCAACTATGACATCCCTATTCTGTATTTTACAATATGGAGTAAGCATTCTTTTTTTTTTTTTTAAAGACCATCAGTTTTTTTTAATTAGTTGTAATAAAACAATGTGCAAATCCATGGACTAGGCAGTCTGAGTGACTTTTTGCCAGCACTTAGAGTTTACTAGATGCTGTGCTCTGTTTTGTTGTGTCCGAGCTTCTCTAGACCTCTCTCCTATTTCCTGCTGGACCCCAGAGAATCTCCAAGGAAGTATTTCCCAAATGAGCTCAGAAAGAGTTCTAGGTGGTTATACATGCATTGGATTCTCCTGGGAGAAAGGTTGTGGAGAATGCCTGTGAGGGTTTCTGGAGTCTGAGAAGTCCTTTTTTCCCTCCCTTCCTTTCCCTTTCCCTTCCCTGTGAGGGTTTCTGGAGTCTGAGAAGTCTTTTTTTTCCTCCCTTCCTTTCCCTTTCCCTCCCCTCCCCTCCCCTATGATGTGTATTGTTATTTTGATAAAATTACTTTTTCTGTGACTGAAAATTCTGAGGCATTTTGAACGCTGCCTGGAACTGAGCTCTCTGGTCATCAGAGATCAACACGGGCAGAACTTTGATGGTCAACTCCCCTTAACCAAAAGCCTCAAGATCCCACCTTCATACTGTTGATGTTGAGGAGTATAGTACTCTAGTAACTGAAAGGGCTTTTAGAGCTCATTTGGTCTCCCCTCCCCTTCGTTGTCTCACTCTGTCACCCTGGGTGAAGGGCTGGGGGATCATCATAGCTCACAGCAACCTCAAACTCTTAGGCTCAAGTGATCCTCCTGCCTCAGCCTCCCAAATAGCTGAGACTATAGGTGCCTGCCACAATGCTCTGCTAGTTTCTATTTTTTAGTAGAGACAGGGTCTTGCTCTTGCTCAAACTCCTGAGCTCAGGAAATCCACCTGCCTCAGCCTCCTAGTATGCCTGGATTATAGGTGTGAGCCACCATGCCCAGCCAGTAGACCATGTTTTGAGTAGGACAGATCTAGTCCATGTCCTGCCAGCTATTTGTATTAGAGGCCCAGAGATAGGAAACCCAAACCCTCAACTTCCTACAATATTTACAGAAAAATCTTGAGGCCAAAAGAGGGAAATATCACTAAAGGTCACATTGGAGCAAATTGGAGTTTGAAACTAGAAACAAAAGCACAGATAAAGGGTAGCTTCCTTTCATTAATTTTTCTTTTTTGAGACAGAGTCTCAAGCTGTCGCCCTGGGTAGAGTGCTGTGGCATCACAGCTCACAGCAACCTCAAACTCTTGGGCTTAAGGGATTCTCTTGCCTCAGCCTCCCAAATAGCTGGTACTACAGGCACCTACCACAATACCTGGCTATTTTTTGGTTGTAGTTGTCACTGTTGTTTGGTAGGCCTGGGCTGGATTCGAACCTGCCAGCTCCGGTGTACGTGGCTGGCAGCCTAGTGGCTTGAGGTATTGGCGCTGAGCCCCTTTTATTAATTTCAATAAATAACCAAATACAGACATCTAAGAGGATCCCCTGATATGTGCTGTAAATGGAAAGGAAGCCAAACTTTGTAAAATAACTTAGAGATTTATTCTGGGCCACATTTGAGGACCATGGCCGGGAGCCATGCCTAAGAAGGCTTGAGCAAGTGTACTACTGTGGTTGGGTCACAATTCAGTGTTATACATTTCAGGGAGACAGAAATTACACATAAACTTATAAATCAATACATGGTAGACACACATTGGTTTGGCCTCAAAAGGTGGGCCATCTCAAAGAGGGGGACACTTCAGGTTATGCAGGGGTCCTCAAACTTTTTAACCAGTGGGCCAGTTCACTGTCCCTCAGACTGTTGGAGGGCTGGACTGTGGGCCCCAGGATGAGTGGCTGCTAAGCAGGATAGGCAGCTGCAGCAAAAACACCCGGCGGGCTGGATAAATGTCCTCAGCGGGCTGCAGGTGGCCCCGTGGGCCGTAGTTTGAGGATGCCTGGGTTATAGTTTCCTTTAAAGACTCTTTGATATGTAATTGGTTAAAGTAATGAAGCTTTGTCTAAATGGCTTGGAATGTTTTAAGTTAAGATAAAGTTGGTTAATCAGAGAAAAGCCACTTAACCTATACCCAGACTTAAGTGATCTGTTAAGTAAATTGAAGACCTGCAGGTTTGTCTTGCAGAGCCTAATGCCTGTTAATGAGTTGGAAGGAATGTCTACAAGAAGGGAGGGGGTCATGATGAGGCACATCTGACCTCCCATCTCATAGCCAGTAACTCAGTTTTAGGGTATCTCCTTGGCCAAGAGGGGGGGTCCATCAATCTGCTTGTGTAAGGAGGAACTTAAGATTTTGTTATATGGTTTACAGTGCCTCACCCTGAGCTGACTCAGTGGCTTATCCAGGAATCATCTCAGAGCTTCTGCTGTAAGCTCAGGCTACAGGATTTGTTCTATTGAGGCAAGAAAGTAAAAGCAGAACTAAAAGAATCTATCCTAGCCGCTATGTGTAGGCCTCAGCCAAGCTGCAGGCGTTTCTGCTGTCTGCGTGTTTCTCTCCTGACATACCTATCTCCTGATTGTAACCTAGTAACTTCCTTGGGTTTCTGTTGCCTTTAGGGCAGGTGGTCCGACCAGTCTCAAGGACGTGGGCAAATCTGACTTTCCCCCTTGAGCCCGGGACCTTGAGGATGATGTCATGTCTCTCTCTTATGACCTTCACATGCACTCCTGCCCTGAAAGATGGATAAAAGAGAGGCAAGAGATTGAGTCGGGGGGTTCAGTTTTGGGAAATGCACTGGTGTTCTGAGTACCCCTGGCCCAATAAACCTGCTTACTCTAATCAACTGATGCCTGGAGTCTTCTGTCTGCGTTGGTTTCCTGCTACATTTCTTGGTTCCCTGACCAGGAAGCGAGGTTTGATGGAAAAACCGTGCAGCCAGATTCTTTGGGTCAGGTTCTGCCCTCGCAGGTCACCCCCCTGGGGAACTCTTGCTGGTCTGGCCATGTGGTCCTCAGAGCACTCCTGGGACAAATTCTCCCAGAGGAACGTCTGGTTGAGACTCAGCTGGTGAGGTCCCTGGGATGAGTCATTGTGGAGGCTGAGCACCAGAGAGGAACTGGTAACAGGTGGCGCCAGGACATCCAGAGTAAGGTAGGATCCTTTTGAAGCCCACTACAATTTTAGTGGAAGAGGAGCCTGATCACCTCCTAAGGCATTAGATCGCTGGCAAGTACACAGGGAGACGTCTAAGGCAAGGTAGAATCCATTTGGGGCCCATTACAATTTTAGTGGAAGAGGAGCCTGATCACCTCCGGGGCGTTAGATTGCCAGCAGATCTGTTGACAGGTGTGTGAGACCAGATCTGCTAGATCACCAGCTGATCTATGATCTATGAGAGGTGTGTGAGAGTGTGTGGATGTGGTGTGACTGAGAGAACTCTGAGGGTGGAGTTGGATCTCCCCTCACAGGGCCTAGGGGAGTGTTGGTTTGCCTCCTGTGGCTAAGTGGTAGCTCCGAGTGGGAAATTGAGGCTGCCCAGGTTAAAAAATGCCTTGGAATTGTGTGCATGTGAGTGCTTGGAGAATGACTGAGATGGGTAACAATAGGTGGGGTTTTGCCCCCCACCCCCCATTCACAGGGTGAAACGAATGTGTGAGTGTGCCCTTCTTCCCTGCTCCAGCTTTGCCCCCTGGCTATTCTGAGGGAAACTGAAAGTTCCAGGTTTTCTGCTTTCTGTGACCATGTCGTCTTGGGGGAAAATGGAAAGATATTAGAAAGGGTTTTGTAGTTTTGTTACTGGAATTTCTTCAGTAAGTTTTTGGTCTCAGGAATTTGAGAATTGAGACTGTGGGCCATTTCAGTGATGAAATGGCATTTTTTTGAACTGAGGGACATGCAGATGGAGTGGAGAGTGCCAGAACTATAGGCAGAGGAGCTGTGCCTTGGAAAGTGTTGTGGTCTGGGCAGTCCGGTGAGCTCTGAATGGCCCTTGAAAATCTGGAGGAGAGAGTGTAAATCTCGTGGGGAACAGTGCTATATCCATATCAGCAACAGGTCTCCTGGGTGGATAGCCTCTGAAAGGGGGGAGGAGGCCCAGGTCAGAGATTTCTTGCATGAGTCCCTTATCTAGGGGTAAATAGTTGGCCCTGAGAGATATTTTGGCCAGGACTTGGTAGATGAAAAAAATACCTTTACAAACTGAATGGATGTTCTAGCAAATGTATGAATGCAGCCCCTCACCTTGGACAAGGTTATTAGGTCTTCGCTGCAGTTTTGTCTGGGGAGAGGATTAGGGTGTGTGCTCTTTAGTCTGAATGGAGCCAGCCAAAGGGTTTCAGGCTGCTTTATTCGTGACCTGGCTGGGGCTCAGAGTATTTGTACCCGGAGATGGGAGTCTGATATCTGAGCCTATCTGAGCCTGGAAAATGGGGGTTCCCTGTCCAGCTCTGAGTGGGAAAATCCTATATCAATGTTACATCTCATAGAATGTCTCTCGTTTGTACAATGTAATCATTTGATTGTTTAAATTGTTGGGGAAACTAAGTCTTTGTCAAAGGATAAGATTCTTGTTTTTTAAACCTTCTAATTATTAGTTTGGCCAAGTGAATGGGTGACTTCATAGTGAACTGAGATCCTGTTTTGTAGGAAGTGAGTTTTTAAGAGTAAGGGAGATTAGACAGAAAGGAGAATGGCATAATGTAAAGAAAGAATTTGTGTGATAAATTTTGTCCTGAAACAGAATGGTTATGTAAAAAAGTGAAAGGCAGGGCAAAGTTAAGGAAGGTTTAGAATGTTTGTAGATTGTCTGTGCAGGTTAAATGAAAAGAGAATTTGTGAAAGAATATACATGTGATCCAGTTGGCTATGCATTTCCCTTAAAATCTTTTGGCATGTAATCTTATTTGAACCAATCTTTTAGGCCTTTTTATATTTGACAAGCCTTCCAAAATCAAAACTCTAAATTTGGAGTTTGGTGCCCGTAGTGCAGTGGTTGCAGCACTAGCCACATGCACCGAGGCTGGCAGGTTTAAACTCAGTCCAGAAAACAAAAAGCACAACTCTAAATTTAGTCTTTTTGAAATATTAAGACCACAGAGAGGCATAGAAAAACAAATTGAACTTATTTGATTTATTAAAAATGTATAGGAAACATTGTCAAATATGAAATGGTGATTAATTTTATATGGGTTATGGTTATATATATATTATATATATGTGTTCCAATATTGTAAAGCATTGGTTTGCCCTAACATATATTGTCAGTAATAAGTTTAATTCATCTAAAAAGAAAGTGTTTTTTACGTAACTGGCTGAGTCCAGTTTTTTCTTCCTAAAAAGAAAAAAAAGAAAATATTAAGAGAGGCTGACGAATTCTCTCGAATTCAAATTCCTGATGTCTTTGGAAATTACCTTCGGTCTAAAAGCAGACTTTTAGAACTTTCATTAGAAAGTTAACATGTATATTGGCATGCTAACCTAACTTCAAGCAGAACAGAAATCAGTTATGTGGAACTAGGCTA
>NW_003852453.1:10870647-10880764 GCF_000181295.1 Otolemur garnettii
GTCTCAGAAGGGAGACCTTGGGTAGAAATGGGGAACAGGCAAGGGAAGCCCACCCCATTAGCTACTATGTTGCAGAACTTTAAGAAGGAATTTGTAGGTGACTGTGATACCAGGAAAGCTAAGAAGTCTTTGTGAGCAGAAATGGCCCCCCTTTGGGATTGGATGGCCATCGGAGGGAAGTTTAGAAAAATCCCTAGTGTCTGAGATATGACACTGAGTTACTGGAAAGGGGATTCACTCTGAGCAGTTTCCCTACATAGATACCTGGCTACAGTTAGTAGTGAGCCAGCCACCTTGGTTGAGAGGGCAGGTCGCAACAGTGCTAGTAACACAGGGACAGGAAGGGAAAGTGCTTTCCACCTGGCCTAGAGTAGTGGTGATGAAGATATTGGCAGATCTGGTACCAGAGGCATTGTTGCAGAGGCTGAGACAGGGACGCAGAAAACTACAAATCTGGCCTGAGTAAATGAGGTCCTCCAAGGAAAGACTGAGAGTCCAGGCCAGTTTTATGAAAGGTTATGTGAAGTATTTTGAATGTACACTCCCTTTAACCCTGAGAGCCCTGAGAATCAGAGGATGGTTACTATGGCCCTAGTTAGCCAAAGCGCTGAGAATATATGGCAAAAACTGCAGAAACAGGAGAGATTTTCAGGTATGAACACATTGCAATTCTTTGAAATAGCACAAAAGGTCTTTGTGAATCGGGAAGCAGTAAGCCATAGGGGAGAGGACAGGCACATGAAGCGAAGGACCAATCTCATAGCTGCGGCTCTGAAAGGCACGAAGGAAGGAACCCCTTCCTTTCAAAGAGGATGAGGTCAAGAAGTGCGAGGAAGTAGGGGACCTAAAGTAAAAGGCCCCTCCTTACGAAGGGATCAGTGTGCAACTGGCCAAGAGACAGGGCTTTGGAAGAATGAATGTCCCCAGAGGCAAGAAAGTGTGGAAAATCCTGGGAGAGAGGTCACAGAACTGGAAAGGCAGAGAGCCCTCTATAACTTAGTGGGAGAGGCCCTTTTAGACTGAAGGGGACTGGACTCAGCCACCCCTGGAAAGTCCATGGTCAGAATAAGGATTAGGGGGCAAGGACATTGACTTTCTAATTAATACTGGGGGTGAACACTTGGTAGTCACCCAGCCAGTAGCCCCTCTCTCAGACCACAGAATTGACATCACAGGAGCGATGGAGCCACTGCTGAACAAGCCTTTTGTCTCCCTCGGAAGTGTTCCATAAGAGGCCACGAGGCAATATGCAGCTACAACTTCCCAAACCAGGTCTGGTATCAGCCTGGGGAGTGGAGGTTATTTGTGACTCAGCCAAGGGAAAGACTGAGGCCCAAACTGGCCCAGCGGTGGCCGTGGGTCTGGGCGAAAGATAACCCCCCAGGGCTATGCTCAAGGTACAGACTGTCTATTATGACATCTTACAGGTATGTGGCTATAAAATTTCTAAGTGAAAGACTCAGATCTGCCAGCAGTGAGTACCTCATCTAGGATTTATTATCCAGCAGGGAGGGAGGAATCTAGACATGGAGAGGCAACAAGTCATTAGTCGGCTCCCCACCTCCACAAGCCGAAGGCAAGTTCGGGAATTCCTAGGCGCAGTCGGTTTCTGTCGTCTTTGGATCTCCAACTTTGCCATCTTGGCTAGACCTCTGTATGAGGAGAGGAAGGAAAGTCCTTAGAGTGGTGAAGAGAACAAGAACCTGCCCTCTCCCAGCTAAAGATGGGGCTAATGACTGCCCCTGCACTGGGACTGCCAGACCTAACCAAGATGGCTGTGGGTATATTAACCCAGCTGGTTAGGTCCGGGCCAAGGCCTGTAGCCTACCTCTCTAAGCAGTTAAATGGAGTGGCAAAAGGATGGCTACCCTGCTTATGGACTCTAGCTGCTACTACTCTCCTTGTGCAAGAAGCCGAAAAGCTGACTCTAGGGCAGAGTAGAAGTACCCCACTCTGTGGTCACTTTAATGGACACTAAAGGACATTTTTGACCCAGCCACACTCCTTCCAGCCAATGGAAGAGAGACTGAGCATGGCTACGTGGAATTCATAGATAATGTGTACTCTAGCAGACCTGACTTGCATGACCAGCCTTGGACAGATGCAAACTGGGACTTGTATGTTAACGGAAGCAGTTATGTGACGGCACAAGCCCTGGCAAAAAGCCGTCAGTTAGCGATGTGTCACCTGCAGCCAGTTCAGCGCCTGCCAAGAACCAATGGTACCCCCAGGAATCAAATCATATGGAGCAATGCCCTTCGAGGACTTTCAGGTAGACTTCACTGAAATGACCAGATGTAGAGGGAACAAATACTTGCTGGGGTGCACCTACTCCGGATAGGTAGAAGCATATCCTACCCACACTGAGAAGGCACAAGAAGTCACCTGAGCACTCTTGAGAGACGTTATACCACAGTTTGGGCTCCCGCTGAGGATTGGGTCAGACAATGGGCCAGCATTCATCTCCGAATTGATCCAGGAGACGACTAACATCCTGGCATCACCTGGAAACTCCACGTAGCCTACTGCCCACAAGGCTTGGGATAGGTGGAATGCATGAATAGAGCTATCAAAGCAAGTTTAAGGAAAGTGTGCCAGAAGACAAACTTACAGTATGTAAGCGTCCCTCCCTTGGTGTTATTTAAGATTAGGTGTACTGTTACTAAGAGGACAGGATTCTCACAGTGTAAGATCTTATATCATAGGCCAGCCCCCTTACCACGGAGCTTGCCAGGATCTCCCTTGGGAATTGGGAGAGGTAGAATTAAGGAAGCAGTTGCAGGAACTGGGAAAGGTGGTAGAGGCAATGTCGGAATGAGTGAATGAAAGGTGTCCTGTTAGTTTGTTTTCCCCTGTCCACCCCTTCTCTCCAGGAGCTGTGGTGTGGGTCAAAGATTGGAGCATGTCTCCCCTGAGGGTGAGGTGAAAAGGCCCTTATAATGTTATCCTGACCACACCTACAGCTGTGAGAGTAGCAGAAATTCCTGCCTAGATCCATTACAACAGAGTGAAGCCTGCCATGGAACCGGAGGAGAACCTGCCCTCGCCTAAGAGGAGCCAGACTGAGCAGTACATGAACAATGGCAGCTGATCCTGAGTTCCCATGGCATGTTCCCGCACACCAACAACTCTTGAACCTTGGGAAGTTACCTCAGATCCTGACAACCCCTTCGAGCTGATGTTGCAGAGAACAGCAAGCCCTGCTCCAGTCACACCCCGGGAGCTGACTGGTCCATGCATGGCCAAAGCATGAAGATCTATGTCATCATGGGACTGTTCTTTATTGGACTCATGAAAGCTAAGTGAACTTTAGTTTGTGCAAATATTCAGGATGCTAATGTAAAAAATTGTACAAAACAGATTAGTCTTGGATGATTTACTTTGCTGCAGAAGGAGAAGTATATAGAAAGTTCAATCTGACTAACTGTTGACTAAAAATAGATGATCAAGGTCTAACAGTGAAAGGATAGCTAATAAAATTTTCAAATTGGCTCATATGCCGGTACAGATGTGGCATGGATGTGATCCAAAATTCATCTTTGAAAGATAATTCTCTGCTTTTGGAGATTTTAAGACCTTTATAGTAGAAGTCTTAATATTATTGGATACTTGCCTTCTCCTCCCATGTTTATTGCCAGTTTACTCCAGATGGTGAGGAACCTAGTGAATTTGGCTAGGTCTCAAAGAGGCCCAGGTGGAGCTTATTACATGCACTGTGAAGGCCGAGCCGACGCCATTTTAATGACAGCCACCACTGCCATCTTAGGCCCAACGAGTCAGCATAACGTCCCCTGCCTATCCCAAAGATAGCACCACCCCATGGCACGAAACCTATGCCCAATCACGAGCTAATGCCTAACCTGTAATCTGCCCATGCCCCTAAGCAACCAATCAAAATTGTACCCGTACTTTACCCCTCCCCTTCTTGTTTTCTGTACTCTATAAAAACTGATTGCACCTCCCGGGCGGAGCTCTTCCTTAGTGTGCTCACCAGGAGAGTCCAGGCCTGGGTTTGAATAAAACGTGCCTCATGATCTTTGCATTGGAGGGTGTCTCCAACTAACTCTTGGGAGATCAGGAAAAATCCAGGCACAGTAGCACCACCAACAAACTATGGCACAGGTTGATGAGAATGGTGGTGAGACTCCATAACAAGTTCTTCTGAGTCTCAAAGGGGGGAATGAGGCAAGAAAGTAAAAGCAGAACTAAAAGAATCTATCCTAGCCGCTCTGTGTAGGCCTCAGCCAAGCTGCAGGCATTTCTGCTGTCTGCGTGTTTCTCCCCTGACATACGTGGGGCCTAGATTGTAACCTAGATTGTAACTTCCTTGGGTTTCTGTTGCCTTTGGGGCAGGTGGTCCAACTGGTCTCAAGGACGCGGGCGAATCTGACCTTCCCCCTTGAGCCCGGGATCTTGAGGATGATGTCATGTCTCTGTCTTATGACCCTTACGTGCACTCCTGCCCTGAAAGGTGGATAAAAGAGAGGCAAGAGATTGAGTCGGGGGGCTTGGTTTTGGGAAACGCGCAGGTGTTCTGAGTACCCCCGGCCGAATAAACCTGCTTACTCTAATCAACTGGTGCCTGGAGTCTTCTGTCTGTGTTGGTTTCTTGTTACACTATAGGTGTCAGGCTATAGGAAGAAGCAAACCCACAGTATTCCACAGGGCCAGAAGTCTGAGAGGGAGAGTGCTGCACAGACTCATATCTTTGGGGAGTGCTCTCGTGATCACAGTGAATATAGCAGGATTGGGTAGATGAAGAAAGCTGAGTTGCATCAGAAACAAAATCTCCGAAGCTGGAATGGCCCTGCAGGGTTGTCCTGAATTAGGGTGAGGGGACTGGCTTTTTCCTCTGCAGTGACTTCTCTGGCAAAACATTCCTTTCCATTGTCTACAGCTTAGTGACTTTGCCTGGACAAGTGAGTGCTTCAGTGGAAAGGAGGTGGGAGAAGAGCAGTGTATGTGTCAGGACATCCTAATGATACATGGCAGCATCCACTACATAGCTTTTTGTATAAATTGTGTAAGGAGTGAATGTGTGTGAGGTGCCTTTGTAGATGTGTGGGATATGTGTGTGTATGAGTAGTTGTCTATGGAGTCTAAGTGTGGATGTGCACTTGGGGTGATTATGTTTGAGTGTGATCTTGTGTTCTTGCCTTGGTGTACATACATGAAAGTCAATGAGTGGGATGTGTCTCTGGGCAGGTGTCTCTGTGTGTGCATTTGTTCTGTGTGTGGAAGGCACTGGGGAGTAGAAGTATATCAGCTTCCAAACCCATCAGGCCGGAGGACAGAGGAGGCTGGGCTGCACCAGGGAAGGGGATGCTGGGTTGTTTCGTGGCCTTGGGTGGGGAGAGAACGGTACTGATTGAACAGAACACTATTACCTGGCAAAGTAGCTCTTCCTTTGGAGCAGGATCTTTTGTATCCCCACAACCCTTGTGTTCCACACTCAGCCTGCAATAGGGAAATGAGGAAGAGCTAGAGCACTAGCTAGAGCTAGTGCCTTGTTGTAGGCACTGCCTCACCAGTCATCTTGTCCCAAGAAGGGACAGGAAAGGATAGTTGGTGGTGACTTTCCCGTCTCAGGGTGGGGAAGCATTTCTTGAGTAGAACATAGTGGCCTCTCTGGAGAGACCACTTCCACTGGCCCACTGGTGTCCAAATACTTTTCTATAGATGTGAAATTACTCAGAAAAAGTACACCCACTCATCCCCCCTGATAATTATTAGGAATTAAGAAATAATTTTTTAACATACTTTATTAGTGGTGTTCATCTGTAGCTCCCTATTGTGCAGCTCTGGGTCTGTCTTGATTCCTCTGTTCTGTCTCACATACAGACTTTTCATCAGAAGAACCCCAGTTCCCCTGTTGGGTAGGATCACAACAGTAGGAGGCGTACATTCTAGAGTGGCCCTGGGCTCCTGCTGGCTGCTTACAGGGACAGGGGATAGAGCAACATATGTGCCAAGTGTTTGGTTATATCCTATGTTATTCTAGGGCTATGGGACTGGAGAAGCCAGACATAGCTCTGGAGTGCTCAGTGTGAAGCCTCAGGGGCCCCAGATGGAGAGAGGTTGCTCCTGGCTAGGGAACAGGGTGAGCTGGCAGGGAGGAGGTGGCCTGTGAGCAGGGCCAGGAAGGAAGAGGGGGTGTTACAACATCACTATCTCTATTTCATGGATCTAATGTCTGGGAGACAAGAGCTGGTCACAGTTGTTTTCCACATGCACGCAGTGTGAGCATAGGCCCCTGGGGGTGAAGTGACTTACTCAGGGACAAACAGACTACCTGTGTTAGCTGTGCCTTTCAGATAGTTAACCTATTATTTTTTTCTAGTCAGTTCTGTCCCTTTGACTGTCCGTGCTGGGGTCACCCTGCCTTGCCTACAGGGGTGAGGATCTGGTACCAGAACCAGCTAAACATTCTACCTTCTCTCAAGACTTCACATGCCCCTTGTTGAGTCATTTCTGACTTATCCATTTCCTTAAGCCAGAAATCCAAGTTATGCTTCATCTGTTTTTCCCTCACCTCCCATGCTCTGCAGTTGGTCTCCAGAACATATCTGGAATAGTAATAGTAATGATGTGGTAATTGATTCTCTCAATTAGTCCTTGCATTGGTGCTATGAAGTTGGTGCCCAATGTCCACAGCCAAGGAGGGGCAGAGCAGGGATTTAGCCCCAGTGGTCTGCTTCTTACCACTTGTCTTTCCTCATTTGAATGATCACCACCATCAGTAGCTCTCTTGAGTCACACAAAAAGCCCCTCACTGAACTGTGTAAGTCCAGTCTTACTTGTTAAGGACATTCTCCATAGAGCAGCCAGTGAGTTCCTTTTAAAACATGCAGCCAATCATGTCTTTCCCCTGCTTAAAACCCTTCAGAGGCTCCTAAGTGCCTTCAGCCTAGAGTTCAGTCTCTTAAACATATTCCTTTGGCCTTGTGGGATCTGCCAATTGACAGAGAGAAGCAGGGGCTGGCCTGCCCCATGCAGCAGATATTGCTAGTAGTCCATCCACAGTCAGTGTGTCCCTTAGCTGTCTTGATATCCCCTGCTCCCTGTGTGCCTTCACTCTCAACAGGCAACCATTATGTGCTTGTAGTAGGCACCCCAGGGGATGTTGCAGTACAACTATAAAAGAATATACTGCATCTGCCAGAAACCTGTGATCATCTTGAAGGTGGGAACCATGATTTTGTGTTCTCTAAGTGTAGGGACAAATGTAAATTCAGGAGCCACTGCCCTACTTCATCTCAAGAGGAGTGCAGAACGCTCATTTCCAGACTGGGATGGCAAGAAAAACCCCTGGAGGAAAAAACACTAGAGGTGAGTCTAGAACAGGGGTCCTCATACTTTTTAAACAGGGGGCCAGTTCACTGTCCCTCAGACCGTTAGAGGGCTGGACTGTGGGCCCTGGGACGAGTCAGCTGCTGAGCAGGACAGACAGCAGCAGCAAAAACACCCAGTGGGCTGGAGGGCCTGTGGGCCGTAGTTTGAGGACACCTGATCTAGAATAATGAATAAAAGTTTATTAAGTAAAAAACAAAAGAAAGAATGTTACAGGAAAAAAAGCAGCATTTGTCAAAGCTTGAAGACATCAAAGAATAAGGTAGTATAGTCAAAGTTAAGATGTTTGCAGATAAGATGGCCCAAGGGGCAAGAAATGTCCCACCAGCAGCCTGATGAAGTTTTTGTGGTATAGTTATCAGCCTTGTTTTACAGAAGAGGAAATTAAGGCCCAGAGAGGTCAAACAACTGGCCCACCATCACATATTGGTAAAGTGAGAGTCAGACAGGTCTTTAATGCTCTTCTCCCTAATAGTGTGGCTCCCCTAAGAGGGTTACTAAGGGTGTTTAGATAAGCCCCAGGCCTGAATCAGCAGAGTGTGGTGGGGGTACAGTCAGTAACCTCAAAGTTGAAGCATGAAGGTTTACTGGGGAAGAGATTCTCTGTAGGTAAGATTCTCCATAGGTAAGAGGATTTGAGCTCTTCCCTTCTAAGCAAAATTTGGAGAAACAGAAGCAGGTTTAAACATGCACAACTTTCTTTTCTTCTCTTTCTTTTTTTTTTTTTTTGAGACAGAGTCTCAAGCTGTTGTGCCGGGTAGAGTGCCGTGGCATCAAAGCTCCCAGCAACTTCAAACTTTGGGCTTCAGTGATTCTCTTGCCTCAGCCTGCCTAGTAGTAGGACTACAGGTGCCCACCACAACACCCGGCTGTTTTTTGGTTGCAGTTGTCATTGTTGCTTAGCAGACCTGGACTGGGCTCGAACCCGCCACCCTGGGTGTATGTGGCTAGTGCCCTTGCCGATTGAGCCATGGGTGCCGCCACACATGCACAACATTTAATTCCCCCAAATATGTTTGAATCATGCTAATGTTGACTAAAGGAAAAAAAATCAACTTTTAAAGAATTAAAGGGGCGGCGCCTGTGACTCAGTGAGTAGGTCGCTGGCCCCATATACAGGAGGTGGCGGCTTCAAACCCAGCGCCAGCCAAAAACTGCAAAAAAAAAAAAATTAAAAAATAAAATAAAATAAAATAAAATTGGGGGGGTCATGGGAAAAAAAATTAAAGTTAGTTTTATTCAAAAATCTTACTGAGGACTATAGATGGAGGCCTGTAGTCCGGGAGCAGTCCTGACAGGATGCTGTATGTAGCATGGTATCCCAGCCCAATGCTTATATACAGCTCGCAGTGGTTCAGTATGAACAAAATTACATCAAACTTGTTCAGGAGTTGTGTGTGTTAAGGCAGAATCATATCAATGTTTAAGAGTACATCTGGCTACAGGTTACAGAAACATAATCACTAACCCTGTCAGGTGTTATGCGTAGGAAAAGACAAGGATAAAGTCATTTATCTTTTAAGGAATATAGTGACTCAGGCAGGAGATGTAGGGGGCTGTATGCTCTATTCTCTTTTGTCTTCAAAACATTTTTCTGGAGAGCTGTATTTCCTCACAGAATCAGGGAATCAAGCAGAAATGAGCAAACCTGGCTTCTTAGGCTTGCTACTTTGTCTCTCATTCAGCACCTGAAAGGTGAATAAAAACTTGTAACTTCAAAATTGAAGCTATTCTCCCGCCTTAATCTAAACCATGTGTCTGGCCCCACTTCTAGGCCCAGTACTAACTCTTCTTGCTTTTGTGAGATGAAGCTAAACTCTTTTTATAACTTAAATAAGGATTCTAGAAGTTTTTTAATTATTCAAAAAGAAAGAGGAAAAACAATATTAGCATCACAACAGTACAAGCCATTGATGTCATGGACACAGGCTGTCCCCAAAACTGGAGGGAGCATTTCTCAGAGAGTAAGAGTGACATCATTGTGGACACTGACCACAAGGGGTGAGGTATAGCCTGGTTAAAATGACCCATATAAGCTTGGTTCAGTGGTGCATGCCTGTCATCCCAGCTACCAGAGAGGCTAAGGCAGTAGGATCCCTAGAGCCCCAGGAATTTAAGACCAGCCTGGGCAACATAGGGAGACCCTGTCTCAGAAGAAAAAGAAAAAATAATTTTTTTGAAAAACAGCCTAGTACAGCCAGGCATGGTGGCTCAAACCTATAAATCCTAGCAACTCTGGGAGGCTGAGGTGGGTGGATTGCCTGAGCTCACAAGTTCGAGACCAGCCTGAGTCAGAGCGAGACCCCTGTCTCTAAAAATATCCAGGCATTGTGGTGGGTGCCTGTAGTCCCAGCTATTTGGGAGGCTGAGGCAAGAGAATTTCTTAAGCCCAAGAGTTTGAGGTTGCTATGAGCTGTGACACCTCTACCGAGGGCAAGAGACTCTGTCTCCAAAAAAAAAAAAAAAAAAATCAGTTTTCAGATGCATGAGCTGGAAAAAAAAAAAAGACCTAGTTATTCTCGAGGTGTTCCCATCTCCAGCTATTGCATGTTGGAGGCTAGGCAGGCTAATATATGGTTCACAGGATCCACCAGCAGGAGGCTGTATTGACAAACCATGGAGTTTCTGGATCAAAAGCTGATTTTACCTGCTATTTATTCAGCATGAAACAACATTCTCAAGCTGAGTGAGAGCATAGAGACCACCTAGCTCAGTGGCTCTTAACCTTTCTATGCTGCAGTATTTTCTTTTTCTTTTTTTTTTTTTT
>NW_003852453.1:10882439-10883910 GCF_000181295.1 Otolemur garnettii
TGGCAGTGTCACATTGCTCATAGCTACCTCCAGCTCTTGGGCTTAGTTGATTCTCCTGCCCCAGCCTCCTGAGTAGCTGGGACTACAGGTGCTCACCACAATGCCTGGCTATTTTTTTGTTGCAGTTTGGCTGGGGCTGGGTTTGAACCTGCCACCCTTGGTATATGGGGCTGGTGCCCTACTCACTGAGCCGCAGGCACTGCCTGAGAGTGAACATTCTTGTCTTGCTCTAGATCTCAGGGTGGAAATCTTTTAGTCTTTCACTATTAAACATGATATTAAGTGTGGGTTTTTCATAGATGTGCTTTATTAGGCTGGGAAGTCCCTTCTATTCCTAATTCATTGAGTGCTTTTTATCATGAAAGGCTGTTGGATTTTGTCCATTGCTTTTTCTGCATCTATTGATATGGTCGTGTGGTTTTTGTTTTCTATTCTATTGTATTGTGTCATATTTATTAATTTTTGTGTGTTGAACTAACCTTATATTCCTAGAATAAATCTCACTTGGTCACAGTGTATAATCATTTTTGTATGCTGTTTGATTCATGTTACTAGTATTTTGTTGAACATTTTTCATCTATATTCATTCATAAAGAAGATTGGTCTTCGTTTTTCTGTTTCTATAATGTATTTACTTGGTTTTGGTATCAGTGTAATAATATTGATGTTATCAAATGAATTAAGAAGTATTCTCTTCCTTTGTATTTTTTTTTTGAGATTCTATTGTTTCTTGAATGTTGAAGGCTTTCTGCCACCAAAGAAAGACCTTTTTGAATCTCAAAATATTTCATATCCTTGCCCCTGACCCTGTCTTCTTACTTAACAATGGGAAAATCATAAGTATTTTAAAGTCAGAAGACCTAGATTTGGGACCTGGCTTTTACCTTTACCTGTTATGTTACCCTTAACACATCATTGTTCAGATAATCATTACTATTATTTTTATCATCTTTATATTTGCCGTTTATTGACTATATGTTATGGAGCTTATATGCTGTTATTACCTTTAAGTTTCACACAAACCTATAGGTTAGCTGCTATTATTATTTCTATTTTACAGATAAGGAAATGTTGCATGGAGAAGCTAACCTTCTTTTTTTCTTTTTTTTTTTTTGAGACAGAGTCTCACTATGTAACCCTTTGTAGAGTGCTGTGGTGTCACAGCTCACAGCAACCTCTAACTCTTGGGCTTAAGCGATTCTCTTGCCTCAGCCTCCCAAGTAGCTGGGCTATAGGTGCCTGGCTCATTTTTTTTTTGCAGTTGTGTTGTTTAGCTGTCCTGGGCTGGGTTTGAACCCACCAGCATGGGTGTATATGGCCAGCGCCCTACCCACTGAACTATGGCTGCCGCCCGAGAAGCTAAACAACTTAAATTCGTGACCTTTGGAAGATTAATAACTATTTGCTAAATTCTTGAGGGGATAGGCATTTTGAGCATGTGTGTGTTTAAATGTATGTATGTACGTGTGAA
>NW_003852453.1:10888572-10889508 GCF_000181295.1 Otolemur garnettii
TATTTTGTTTTAGGAGATTAAAAGTTGATGATCACCCTCTTCTAGCCTGAAAGTTTTCATCTGAGAGATCTGCAGTCATTCTAATATTCTTCCCCTTGTAGATTATAGTTTTCTTATGTCTCGCTGCTTTTAGAATTTTCTCTTCCATATTAACTTTAGTGAAGTTAATTATGATGTGCCTGGGGGATGTCTTATTTGGGTTGAGTCGTGTTGGGGTTCTGAAACTGCTCTCTGACTTTCAGAATCTCTTGGCATATCTGGAAAGTTCTCTTGCATAATTTCATAAAGAAGAGCCTCTGTGTTTTGTCAAGCAACTTCATCACCTTCAGTGATCCCTATAAGGCGAATATTAGTTTTCTTTGAATTATCCCAGAGCTCTCTAAGAGAATGATCCATTTTTGCTCGCCATTTCTCTTCCTCTTTGAGCACTTGGGCATGTTCAAAAGCTTTGTCTTCAATGTCAGAGATCCTTTCTTCTGCCTGTTCCATTCTGTTAGCAAGGGATTCTACCATATTTTTCAGATTTTTGAGGGTATCAAATGTATCAAAATCTTTGGTCTTATTATTTTTGAAATCATTGAATTCTTGAGACATCTTTTGAATAATTTGAAATTCTGATTCCCTCTTTTCCTTCATTCTGTTGATCTTATTTGCTATCCAGACTCTGAACTCGATTTATGACATCTCAGCCATCATCTGTTTATGGATGGGGTCTTCAGTTGCATCTGCCATGCCCTTCCTCTGGGGGGGGGGGCTGATCTACTCCGCTTATTCATGTTACCAGAGTTTCTCTGCTGACTCTGCCCCATGCTTAATTTACACTGTTTGGCTTTTCTCCTAGAGCTTTGCCAAGGACCTGTACAGTGCTATGGCCTAAGAAACTGGGGGCCTCCTTAGTTTGGTGGGGCTAAGTTGCTCTGTCTTGTTTTCAGCTGG
>NW_003852453.1:10889605-10896306 GCF_000181295.1 Otolemur garnettii
GCAATTAAGTCACCCTGTCCCCCACAGATAACAATTGGAAAATGAAAATCACACCTTCCCACGACCACACACCCAGGGTAGCACTTTGGATAGTCCTCAGGTGGTTGGCCCAGTTCAAGAGGTCCAAATCAATTGTCCCAGTCAGGACTGGTCTCAGGTGGGGGAGTTCAAAAGGTCTCTGGCAACTAGATAGCAAGGGTCTGCTGGCAGCTCAGGTATGACTGGCTCTGGTGCTCCATGAGTTCAGAAGGACCAACCCAACAAATAAATTAGTCTGAGAAGGTTGATGCCTCCTTCCCCACCTTGCACGTCTGTCACACCCAGTCATTGGTAACCCCAGTGGTGCTGAGACTGTGACCCAGTTCACCCCAATGAGCAGATGCCCCAGGAGTTTATGCCTGCCTGAGTCAGAGAGAGATCTATGTCTCCTCAGCCAGATCTCTATTCTTGGCCACCATCCGGCAGGGAGAGGTGAGACCTGAAAACCTTGGGTGCTTAATGGAGGTGGGGCAGTTCACTCAGATCCAGCCCCTCCCCTGATTGATGTTTCTGGCAGAACAGCACAACTTCACAGAGTTTGTTTCTGTCCTGGTTATTAGACACTGCTTGAGGTGACAGAAGCCATGACTTAGTTCTGGGCAGTGGCAAGCAGTTGGAGCTCACACTGAGCTATCAGCTCCTGCTTCTGCCTGCCCACCTTTGTCTCATCTATGATCCCCTGGGGGCCAGTTGCATCTCAGCCTCAGTAATGAGGACCTGTGGCTCAGCCCTTCCATGGAAGTCTGCCGGCTCTGCATGCGTATTCTAGTGCCTGTGCTCCTTTACTTATGTCCCAGATTCGTCCGCCAGTAGCCACCAGAGAAGGTGTCTGGCTTCCTCTGGTTGCCTAGAGACACACGCGTGTCTGTCCAGGATAGTTGTCCCAGGGGCGTGAGCCTTATTGTTCCTGCTGCTGCTATTGTTGTATGCCTCGGGGCACCTCTGCCGCTCCTGTATGGTTCCTTCTCAGCTGACTTCTTACTCCTGTGCCACAGAATCAGCACAGCCAAGCTAGGGCCCTTCCCCTCTCCACACCTCTTGAGAAAAGGCCCAAGAATCTGGACTCCAGAGGGGACAGGCTTCCAGACCTTTGGGTGAGAGTGGAGGGGAGTGCTGGGAGTTCAGAGTTGTGGGTAGAAAATATATACAGTTTTATACAGTTTTATGCCTGGCAGGAGAGTCCCATGTCACCCTAGTACTGGTAGGAGGTCTAGTTTTTAGAGGGTCTCTCCCGTGGGATGGAATGGGAGGACATTTGAACTCTGCTTGCTTGTTTGTATGGAGTTTACTGTGAGCCCTTTTCATGGGGGAGGGGACTCCTGTCCACTTGGCGATGGATTCAGTACCTTTTGTTTGTATCTTTGGTGTTGCAGCTTGCCGCAGCAGGGTTGATATGAGTTCTTCAGCCTTCTCTCTTGGCTCATCTCCAAACCATCGGCTTACTTGCTAAACTTCTGTCTTTTAACTCTCCTTCTGGATGGGAGCCTCTGTGGAAAGCTGGCTGCAGTCCGCCATCTTACCTCTGCCCCTGGTAATCTTGCCTCAGACATCTTTCAGTGCAGGTGCCAGTTCCTGCATACCACTTCCTCCCAGTGTTTAACTCCTCAAATACCCCTGAAGGTGGTCCTTTCTCTGCCTAGTCAAGGCATCCACACAAGGAGGACAAGCTGCTGCCCTGGCTTGCTCAGTGGTTCACGTCGCCCAGGCTGATCAGGGGCCCCCTCATGGGTGTCCAGAGGGTTGGTGCCAACAACCAGATGTTCTCTCCTGGAGTCCTCTCGATTCCTAGTCAGGGAACCAGAAATGTTGTAGGAAGATGAAGCCCGATGGAGAGGAAGAGCCCCCAAACACCGTGATTAAAGGAGGAAAGGTTTATTTCAGCCAGGGAGCAATGGTCTGGAAGAATTCAAAATGGCTGTCAGTATGAGAATTTCTATGTAGCACTTAACAAAATTCTCGGTTTAATTAGACTGGATACTATTTGTGAAAGGAAAAAAAATACAGAAATGCAATTGACACTAAATTTTTTTCAGGAAATGGATAGTTTTCTTTACAGTATTGTAGAAAATTCTGGGACAGTAGAAAAAATGGGGTTTGAATTAGACAAATTTGAGTATTTTTTTTCTACCACTAGGTTATCGTATTACAGTGGAGAGAGGTAACTTAACCCTAGTGAAAATTGATTTTCTGAAGTGAAAAGGGATAACATTATAGCATAGTGCCCAGCACAAGCATGTTTACTAACATCAACTCTTCATTTTTTGTGGTTTCATCTAGTTTCTGGATGTGTGGAGCTTAGTCTCCATTGACTGGTGCCCTGGTTGGCAATGAAGGCAAATAAATTGTCCCATTGAAACCATTATTTAATGCTTTACTTTCCCAGTGACTTACGTGTTTAAAACTGGATGTAAGGAACAGATGCAGGATTCCTATGAACCTTGAAATTTGGTAATCCGGGAGCCTTTTTGTAGTATGAACATTCTGTGTAAGGTGGTATGTCTGTGTTTAAAATAGTCAACACCTGTGTAGAAGGTAACAGGACTGTGTAAAGCAGTGATTTTCAACCAGTGTGCTGCAGCACACTGGTGTGCCGTGAGAGGATCTTAGCTGTGGTTGGAATAATTTTAAAGGTCATTAATTAAATTATTTTTGAAAGACGTTCAAAGCACAGTAAGTATATTCTTATTTTCACTCTTTTTTTGGAACAATATAATTTAAATGTGCTGGGGAAATTTAACTGTATGTTTAAAGTGTGCCATGAGATAAAAAAAGGTTGAAAAACACTGCTCTAAGGGAATGAGGATGGAGTGTGTGTACCTGGGACTGCCAGAAGATGTTTTCTGAACCAGCTCTGGATGCCCCCTCACCTCCAACTTGTGAGAAGTCTTCAAGGGGGCCCTCTTGCATTCCTCAAACTTAACTCCAAGGTGGCCATGGATGGTTGTAGCATCTCTGGGCACATGCTGCCATCTTGTGGTAGAATCTCAGAATGCTTTGTGCAGGATGTGAACTGAAAGGGCTGTTTTACCCAGATTCCCAGCAGGCCCCATTCTACTTTTGGAAGATAATTAAGCAATTTTACCAGAGAATCATAGAAAAAAATTATAAGTTGGAATAAGGATAGATGTCTTCTGGGATAAAATGTGTTTTGTATTTATTTTTAACTTCATAGATGGTCAGGGAACCAGACCATTAGAGTCTCTCCTGTGGGACAGAATGGGAGGATGTTTGAACTCTGTATTTTATATTTATTTTTAACTTTTAATTTCATTTAACTTATAAAATGCCAAGCCATTTAACGCTGTCTATCCAAGCCCCTAATAAGCCCATTCACTCTGTTCTCAATATATTTAAAGCCCCCCCCCCCGATTTTTATAAGACAAAATTGTATATATACAAAATGAAGAAGGTCCAAAATATACTTTCCTGGATGGATATATTTTTAAATTTGAAAATTTAAACATGGGCATATGTTAATTGGAAATGATTTTAGATAAAATGATAAGAAGAAAACATCTCCCTTCTCACAAACTATTTTTCCAGAAAGGAAACAAGTATTAATTATTTTTTCTTAGATTAAACATTAATATACACTATGTATTTATGTAGAAAGTGTGAATCTCAGTCCACAACAAAGGTGTGAAACAAGAAGGCTTTTATTTTTTTAAGATTTTCTCTTTTGAGCCCACTCTTAAGAGGTGGATGGTAATGTAACTGCTCAACCACAAGAGTCATGTTGTATGTTAAGCTTTTGGGGTTTGCTGAGGGGACATTTGGTCTTTGTTTATTCATTTTCCCGGGAGATCTTGGCGATGTTCATGGTTTTATTTTTTTTGAGACAGAGCCTCAAGCTGTCACCCTGGGTAGAGTGCCATGGCATCTCCAGCATGGCAGCTCACAGCAACCGCCAACTCCTGGGCTTAAGCGATTCTCTTGTCTCAGCCTCCCAAGTAGTTGGGACTACAGGTGCCCACCACAACACCTGGCTATTTTTTGGTTGTAGTTGTCATTGTTGTTTAGCAGGCCCGGGCTGGATTCGAACCTGCAAGCTCTGGTGTATGTGGCTAGTGCCTTAGCTGCTTGAGCTACAGGTGCCAAGCCGATGCTACAGGTGCCAAGCCGATGCTACAGGTGCCAAGCCGATGTTCATGTTTTTTGACCCTTTGGGTGGTCCTCTACCACTTCCATGGCATGCTGAGGACATGGGCCTCAGCCAACCCTACCCACATAACTGTTTGCATAGATGTGCCACTGGACCTGGTCTCTCTCAAGTTCTGCAACCTCTTACAACATGCTGGAACACGAGGCTCCTTTCTTTCCTTCTTCTTCTCTTCCTTTTCCTCCTCTACCTTGTTTTCTGTTTTTTCCTCTTCCATCCTGGTGAAGTTACCCTAATGTGTTAGACTACTCTTCTTTCTGTGGCTTAAAATTTAGATATAAATCTCAGGAGCATTTGCAACAACTCTCTGATATCTACTTTGCATAATTTTTCTCCTGAGGCAGTGAATGATATGATCAATTACTTCCTTATCTCCAAAGAAGAGAAATTGGAAAAGAATGCTATAGGGATTCCACAGAGATATTTCAAAATATTATTTTGCTGTGTCTCTCTTTCTGGGACATCTTTGTGGTAGCCTGAATGTGTCTACATCAACTTTTGATCCAAATTCTAAAGTAATGACCATTATTTCTCCAGAGTAGGGTATCTGCTGGGTCAGAAAAGAAGGTAGACACTGAAAACTGTGTCTTGTTTTTTGTGTGTGTGTCCAGGGGGTAGGGCAGTTGTGCTCTGTCACAAGTAGGTGGAGAGCAGACTCAGTGTGCCTCTTATTTATCTGTAAGAGACTTGGTGCTGGCAGGCAGAGAACCCTAGAAATGAGGATATTGGGTTTTTTGGGCCATGGCTGCTGTCTACAGAGAGCTTGTAGAAGGAAATCATCACCCCACCCCACTTTTCAAAAAGACTTTAAAGTGACAATTAGGGCATATTTACCTGCAGTGCTCAGTTCTTACCTGCCATTTGAAATCACCCCTGACCTTCTTTGAGGAAGAGGCTCAGCTCTTTCAGAAATACCATGCCCAAGACAAGGGCTTTAAAGACATCTTTAAAAGCCCCCTTCCCCTTCTAGGTATTCTGCGAATTTTAGTGAATCAAATCTTCTCTATCGACTTACAACGAGGCTTCACTTTCTCTCCTGTTTTCCATATTTTTGCTGACAATTCTAGTGGTTTTAAACCACTGAATGACTGGATAGTACTTTTTTTCTTTTTTAATTAGCAGTAATCATGCCTTTGATAAACCTCATTGGCTATGGTATTGCCACAATGCAAAGCTGGGTATCATTAAACTTTTCTTTTTTTTTATCTTGTTTCAACTACTGTGTGGTCCCTTCATCACAGTGCCTTCCAAGTGTGGGTTTTATTTTGTTTGTTTTTGCATACAAGTTGTTCATTGAGCACCATGAATGGTACTCATGGTACTAAAGACCTGATCCAGGTATGACCTATTTTGAGAATTTTCAGGAACCAGGAGCACATGTAGCCAAAGGAAGCAGGTATGAATTTCAGACTACAAACTTCAGTATGAGAGAGGGGATAAAATTCAGTAAAATGCCCTGTGATTAGTCATGAAATCAAGAGAAATGAAACTAATGCCAGTTGAGAGGTTATCTGGTGATGCAGTGTCCTACTCATTATATGCCTGAGACTTGTCTGGGGTTCCTGTTCTAATATTTAGCATGGAATTAGGGTTCTTCCTATACATTGAAGACTGGAGGGAGGGGCTTGCCAAGGAGTCATTCTTTCTTTTTCTGTACATCTTAATATTTAATTTTCTGTTTTTATTTATTTATTTATTTGTTTCATGTTAATTGAGGGTACAAAGAATCAGGTTACAATGTTTGCATTTGTTAGGTAAGGTCTCTCATAATTGTGTCCGGCCTGCAAGACATGTGCTATATACCCTAACATTGTGCCCATTAATTGGGAGCATACCCATCCCTCAGAATATGTTTTTGACATTCATCCATGTTATTGTGTGTATCAGGAGTTTATTCCTTTTTACTGCTGAGTGGTATTCCATTGTATAATATATTATAATTGTTGACTCACCTGTTGACGACGTTTGGGTTGTTTCAGGATTTGGCTAGTATGAATAAAGCTTTGAACACTGTGTCATTATAAATTATTTTCTGGATATATGTTTTTATTTTGCTTGGGTAGATACCTAGGAGGGGTCATGAAAGACCACTTATTGTATGATTCCACTTAAGTGAAATGCCCAGAATAGGGAAACCCAATAAAAACAGAAAGTGAATTCTTCGGGAATTTTTAGGGCTTTGTGAACTCTTAGGGCTTGGGATTGGAGAGTAATAGGAAGAGGCTATGGGTAAATGGCTTCTTTTGGGAGTGATGAAAATGTTGTAAAATTGATTGTGGTGATGGCTGCACAACTCTGTGAATACCCAAAACCTTTGAATTGTATACTTGAAATGGGAAAATCGTATATAGTATATGAATTACACCTCAGTAAAGCTTTTATTAATTAAAAAATAGGATGAGCTTGAAAAATCGTGGAGTGCCAGAAAGTAACAAATTGCTCCTCATCATCCCTTCAAAAGAGGATGACTTTGAAACCTTTTGTGTATTTCCTGTCACCTGCT
>NW_003852453.1:10896587-10898389 GCF_000181295.1 Otolemur garnettii
GGCCCGGGCTAGATTCAAACCCACCACCTTAGGTGTATGTGGCTGGCGCCTTAGCCACTTGAGCCACAGGTGCTGAGCCTATAATACTAATTTTTAATTAATGAATTAATTGATTATTATTATTTTTTTTTTGCAGTTTTTGGCCGGGGCTGGGTTTGAACCTGCCATCTCGGGCATATGGGGCCGGTGCCCTACTCCTTTGAGCCACAGGTGCCACCCTTTTTTCTATTTTTTGAGACAGAGCCTCACTCTGTACGCCAGGGTAGAGTGCAGTAGTATCATGATAGTTTACTGCAACCTCAAACTCCTGGGCTCAAGTGATCCTTCTACCTCAGCTTCTCCAGTAGCTGGGACCACAGGTGCCCGCCACCAGGCTTCGCAAATTTTTCTATGATTTTTAGAGATGAGGGTCTTGCTCTTGCTCAGGCCAGTTTCAAACTCTGAGTTAAGTAATCCTTTTGTCCTGGCCTCCCAGAGTGCTAGGATTACAGGCTTGAGCCACTGCTCAGCCTTTTTCTTATTTTTTGTGATGAAGCATCCTCATTATTTTAACTGTTGTCAGCTATTTACAAAAACATTTTGTTTTGAACTAATTCCAGATTTAACAAAAGTTGCAAAAATAGCACACTTTCTATGTTCTCTTCATTCGGCTTCACAGGATATTAACAACTTATATAACCCAGTATAAAGATCAATATCAGGAAATTAACATTTATGTAATACATACATACAGCATATATACAATACAAAATGATAATTAATTTACAGACCTTATTCAGATTTATTCAATTATTTTATCAATGGCTTTCCTGTGGTCTAGGATCCAGACTAGTGTCAAATATTAAAGTTAGAGTCGGTGTAGTGGCTCACGCCTATAATCCTAGCACTCTGGGAGGCCAAGGGTGGTGGATCGCTTGAGCTCAGGAATTCAAGACCAGCCTGAACCAGAGTGAAACCCCTATCTCTAAAAATAGCTGGATGTTGTGGCAGGTGCCTGTAGTCCCACTTACTTGTGAGGCTGAGGCAAGAGAATCACTTGAGCTTAAGAGTTGTGAGCTGCAATGCCAGGGCACTCTGCTGAGGGTGACAAGGTGAGACTGTCTCAAAATAAAAAAATAAAAAATAAAGTTAGTTATCATATCTCTCAGTTTTCCTTGATGTAGGACAATTCCTCAGTCATGACCTTGACACTTTGTAAAGAGTATTGGCCAATTATTGATGCTTCTCAAATTTACTTTGATATTTCTTCTTGACTAAATTCAAGTCATAGGGTGGCACCTGTGGCTCAAAGGAGTAGGGTGTTGGCCCCATATACTGGAGGTGGCAGGTTCAAACCTGACCCCGGCCAAAAACTGCAAAAAAAAAAAAAAATTCAAGTTATAAAATTTTACAAGAAAGCCTTATAAGTAATCATTAATTTGTGAGGGCTGCCATCACAGACTGTGGGTGGCTTAAACAAGAGAAATTTATTTTCTCACAGTTCTGGGGGCTAGAAGTTCAAGATCAAGATGTTGGGCAGATCTAGGGTCTTCTGAGGCCTTTCCCCTTTGGCTTGCAGATGGCCTTTTTTTGTGTACATGACATTCGTCATTTCTATCTTGATATCCTCTTTTTATAAGGACATCAGTCAGATTGGATTAGGGCTGTCCTTGATGGTCTCTTTTTAATTACTGTATTTTGCCACATATACATGTAATGTATACTTTTGGCCCAAATTTTTGAGGGAAAAATAAGGATGCACGTTGTACATGGGTAGTATTAATTATCTACATAAATGTTTTAAATTCTTTTTTTTTTTTTTT
>NW_003852453.1:10898899-10904991 GCF_000181295.1 Otolemur garnettii
AGTGACCCAGAGGCCTCAGAATGGTCTGGTTGTGTGAGAGACAAGGCAGCCCAGAAAAGGCAGGAATCTACCATCAGGAGTCTGGGGCAGGCAGGGCCAGCTTTGGCTCCTCACACCAGATTCTTGGGAAATAAGACTGCCAGGGTTCTCAACCGAGTAGCTGGGGCACATTCCCAGACATGGGTGGGAATAGAAATGAGAGGATTTAGGAATGAGGGTGGGCTGGGAGGGGAGAGTTGAGGGAGGTAAGGTGCTTAGGTCATCTGGATCACTCTCACTTGCTGTGTGGGCTAGCTCCCATCTTCTCTGCAGTGGCCAGTGCTGCACCTTGCACCTCATACTCCTGAAATCAAGTGATGTTACTGCCTTAGCCTCCTGAGTAGCTGAGACTACAGGTACATGCTACCATGCCTGGCTAATTTTTGTATTTTTTTGTAGAGACAGAGTCTATGCTGCCCAGGCTGGCCTCCAACTCTGGGCTCAAGTGATCCTCTTTTTGTGGCTTCCCAAAGTGCTAGGATTACAGGTGTGAGCCACTGAGCCTGGCCTCTTATGCCTATTTTTAATAGATTATTTGTGTTTGCCTTTTGTTATTGAATTGCAACAGTTCTTTTTCTTTTCTTTCTTTTTTTTTTTTGCAGTTTTTGACCAGGGCTGGGTTTTAACCTGCCACCTCTGGCATATGGGGCTGGCGCCCTACTCCTTTGAGCTACAGGTGCCACCCTTCTTTTCTTTCTTTTTGAGAAGGTCTTGCTTTGTTGCCCAGGCTAGCATGCATCATTATAGCTCACTGCAACCTTAAACTACTGAGCTCAAGAAATCCTGCCTTAGCCTATCAAGTAGTTGGGACTACAGATGTGTGATACCCTGCACCTGAATACATTTCTGTTAGTATTGCTTTAGTGGCACTTGATAAATGATATGTTGTGTTTTTATTTCCATCCTGCTGAAAATAGTGTCTATGTTCCCTTTTGATCCATGGGTTATTTAGATGTGTGTTATTTAGTTTCCAAATATTTTGGGGGATTTTCCAGAGATCTTCCTGTTACTGATTCCTAATTTGATTTCTTTGTGGTCAGAGAATATACTTTGTATGAGTTGAATCCTTTTGAAATAATTGAGACTTGATCTGTGTTCCAGAATAGGACTATTTTTTTGTAACTATTCAGTGTGCATTTGGGAAGAATCCTACTTCTTGTTGTTGGGTTGAGTTTAGTAAATGTCAACTAGATCAAGCTGGTTGATAAACATCAAGCCTACTATAACCTTGCTGATTTCCTGTCTACTTATTCTACCAATTACTAAGAGAGAGAGAGAGATACTAATTTTTTTTAACCTATCCTTGTTAATTTGTCTGTTTTTATGAATCTTACTTTGAGTAGTGTGTTTCTAGGTGTCTCCTGCTTCTTAATTCCCTGGAAAGTTTTTGTTTTTTTTTTTTCAGTTTTGGTCTGGGCTGGGCATGAACCCACCACCCCTATAGTATATGGGGCTGGTGCCCTACTCCTTGAGCCACAGGTGCTGCCCAGGGAAGCTGTTTTTTTGATTTCTCAGATCACTTTTTTTTTTGTGAGAGTATTTACCATACCATTTAATTACCTATTTACTCTCTGTTCCCCCCCTGGATCATTATGTCTTAGACATCAGTAACTGGGTTGTGTTACATTGACATATGAAAGACTCAAGAAATATTTGATAATATAAGAAATACATTTAACGCTTAGTAAATGAACATGTAGCATAACTAAAATTAGGAAGAAGAATTCAGTGGAGTCAGGAAATTGCTGCAGGGAGTGGCAGTGAGAAATATAAAGAGCTTGAACAAAATTATTGGGGAGAGCATGACTTTTCACATGATTAAAAATGAGTAAAAGTTGATGAGCACATCTGAGATTGGGTTTCATTAGCATCTACTCAAATTAGGAGGGTCATAGCCCTAATCCTTTTTGTTCCCATTCCACCCTGTTACCAAAGAATCCATGTAAAATGTTGACCAACAGATGAGATGTGCTTCATTTGAGTGCTCATGTGTATAGTCAGGGACTACAGAGATTACAAAGCCTTAGTGGGTGTTGTGGCTGGAAATTTGTCTACAGTAACCAGAAGTAGGAAAATTCTTGGGAAAGTGAGGCATCATTGTTGGTGAAGAGAGCTTGGGGACAGAACCATTGGTATAATAGTAAGAGTCTGAGGACATATGCAAGATTCTAAACAGAAAAGAGGTCAAGAACCAAAGCAAAAGGGGAATGGTTTAGGACAGAGCTTAAGAAGGATAAAAAACTGCCAGAGACACCTTCTTTTTAGGTCTTGTGATGTAGGGATAGAGGGACAGAAATGGGCTCTGCTAGATAAGTTATACTCTTTAGAGGTGGTACATTTACTGTCATTCTGCAGTAGTGACAGAATGAGGCTTTTTCAGTGCTTGAAGACCTAGCTTTACAGAGCCAGGACAGATGGTGAGCAGCAATCACAGAATGGATCACTGTAAACTTTACAGAGCATTTAATCTCCCATCTGTTTCCTTTTGCAACTTCAACTTGGTGCCGTAAGTCCAAGTTCCCTACTTTCCCTCTTCAGGCTACCCAGGTGGCCTCTGTCTTAAAAGTTGACAGGCAGACATGCTCTATTAGAAATGACTTGTTCATTCAAGATGTTCAGTTTAGAGTTTTTAAAAATGGGTCCCCTTGCTTATGTTGTCAGATTGCATTAATGTTTTCCTGCATCGAACTCTGATTTTGCCTGTACAGTATCTTTATAAAGAGACAGGAAAGAATTAATTCAATAGTTTTGTGTTCAAATGCTCTGCCTTTAGTGACTCACTTACTCATTCCACTGCTATATTGAGGTATACATTTTTTTAGATCTCTGTCTAAGCCTTGGAATACAGATATAATAGGCCCAATAGGAGAGAAAATGAATGAATATTGTTTAGTTATCTATACAATAACATATTTTCCTATAAATCTGTGGGTTGGCTGAGGCTCAGTTGGGGGGTTCTTCTGCTTGTCTTGTTTGGTGGTCTTTCATGCAGATGCATTCAGCTGGCAGTTGGGTGTAGCTGGAAGATCCCATGTCACTTCACTTGTGTGTTGAGTGCCTCAGTGCTCCTCCAGGTGGCCTTTCTCTTTCCTAGTGGTGGGTGTTTTATCATTTACTAGCCTGGTCTACATTTCTTTTATAGCAAGGTGACTGGCTTCACCAGGTAGGAAGTGGAGGCTGCCAGGCTTCTTGAGGAGGAGCAGAAATGGTATCATATTGACTGCAATTTATTGGTCAAGGAAAGTCACAGTGCTAGTCTTCAATTAAGAGGAAATATAAAGACTTAATGAGTAAAATGGTGCACATTTATGGGGATGGCAACCTTTTGGGGGGAGTTTCTCCCACAAGTACAAATAAATAAGAACCATAGGTAAAGTTCAGTGACTTCTATGTCAGACAGCAGGCTGAGTACCTGACAAGAATTATATTATCTCATGAAATCCTTATACATGAAATTGTTATACCCATTGAAGTAGGAATTATCCTTTTTTTTGGAGACAGAGTCGCACTTTGTCACCCTTGGTAGAGTGCCATGGCATCATAGCTCACAGCAGACTCAAACTCCTGGGCTCAAGTGATCCTCTTGTCTTAGCCTCTGGAGTAACTGGGACTATAGACACCTGCCACAACGTGGCTGTTTTTAGAGATGGGGATCTTGCTTTGGCTCTGGCTGGTCTCAAACTCCTGAGCTCAAGCAATCTGCCTGTCTCGGCCTTCCAGAGTGTTAGGATTACAGGCATGAGCCACCACACTGGACCCTTGAGGTGAACATTTTGAAACTACACAAGAATCAATATGTACCAGGATTGGCTTAAGGTAATAGATAGTATGGGCCAGAAGAGAAATTAATTGCATGTGTAAGGAAATGTAGCAGGTTAAGTAGGCAGCTTACTGTAATGAAAAGAACACAGACTCTGCAGTTTAAAAGACAATGGTTTGAATTTAGTCTTCACAGCACCTTGTGACTTTGAACAATTCTCTTGAGCCCCCATTTCCTTGTATGTAAAATGTACCTACCTCATAGATACAAGGAAGCTATCATTGCTAGTGCCTTTTGCTGGGCCTAAGCTTCCTACGGCTTAGGTGCTATGATAACTGCTTTAAATACACTGAGCATGGGTTCATGTCTTATGTTTGCAGGCTCACAAATCTTTGCTTTGGAAATATGACCATTAATTTTCACTGTTATATTTTCCTTTATTTTTTTGTCCTTTTCCTCAAGACAAGAGGAAATGTTTGGTGGCCATTGTGGAGGTCCAAGGAGTGAGAAGGATACTTGTGGATTTTTTTTTTTTTTTTTTTTGAGACAGAGTCTTACTGTGTTGCCCAGTCAAGAGTGCAATGGTGTCAGCCTAGCTCACAGCAACCTTAAACCTCTGGTTCAAGAGATTCTCTTGCCTCAACCTCCAGAATAACTTAGACTATATGTACCCACCACAATGCTAGGCTAATTTTTTTTTTTCCTTGTTTTTAGTAGAGACAGGATCTGTCTTGCTCAGGGTGGTCTTACAAACAATTCTCCCACCTCAGCCTCCCAGAGTGATAGGATTACAGGCATGAGCCATTCATTGTGCCTGGCCAAGGGTACTATTCTTAAATCACCTCCTAGAGGCCTCACTTAAGTTCTAACATATGAATTTTGGAGGGGCACAAATATTCAGACTAAAGGCCTCACTTAAGTTCTAACATAAGAATTATGGAGGGGCACAAACATTCAGACACTAGCACTAAGTGCTGGATACTTTTGTATACCCCAAAATATTTTTGAGGTTTGTTCTGGTACACATTTAAGTTACTTGAAAGTAGTTTGATCCTTTTAGGTATTTCTTTCTTTCTCTTTTTTTTATTGTTTGGGATTCATTGAGGGTACAAAGAATTAGGTTACACTGATTGCATTTGTTAGATAAAGTCTCTCTTTTTTCTTTCTGAGACAGTCTCAATTTGTCATCCCCTGGTAGAGATTGTGGCGTCAGAATTCACAGCAACCTCAAACTCTTGTGTTAAAGTAATTCTCTTGCCTTAGCCTCAAGTAACTGGGACTATAGGCACCTGCTACAACGCCCAGCTAGTTTTAGAGATGGGGGTCTCACTCTAGCTCAGGCTGGTCTTGAACTCATGAGCTCAGGCAATCTACCTGCCTCAGCCTCCCAGAGTGCTGGGATTATAGGCATGAGCCACCCCGTCCAGCAAAAGTCTCTCTTATAATTGTGTCCCGCCCCCAAGAGGTGTGCCATACATTATGACCCCTCATCCCCCACCTTCTTCCCCTCCCCCCACTTGCTCATTCCTCTACCCCACCTTGTATTAGCTCATCTGCTACCTTCATAGTAGACTACATTGGATTCTTGCTTCTCCATTCTTCTGACACTTTCCTAAGAAGAATGTGTTCCACCTCCATCCAGGTTAATACAAAAGATGTAAAACCTCCCTCTTTTTTAGTGACTGAATATATACATATACCACAGCTTGTTAATCCATTCCTAGGTTGGTGGGCATTTAGGCTGTTTATCCACATTTGGGCGATTGTAAATTGAGCTGCCGTGAAGTCTAGTACAAATGTTCTTATGACAAAAGGACTTTTTTTCGTCTGGGTAGATGCCTAGTAATGGGATTGCAGGATGAAATGGAGGTCTAATTTGAGTTCGTTGAGGATTCTCTGTACTTCCTTCCAAAAAGGTTGTATTAATTTGCAGTCCCACCAGCAGTGTAAAAATGTTCCCTTTTCTCCACAGCCACACTCACTCTGCGTCTTTGAGACTTTGTGATGTGGGCCATTCTTACTGGGGTTAGGTAATATCTCAAGGTAGTTTTGATTTGCATTTCTCTGATGATTAGGGACAATGAGCATTTTTTCATGTTTGTTTGCCACTCATCTGTCTTCTTTAAAGAAGGTTCTATTCATGTCTCTTGCCCAGTGATATACGGGATTGTTGGCTCTTTTTTGTTGATAAGTCTTCATAGATCCTAGTTATCAAGTTTTTGTCCAATTCATAACATGCAAATATCTTTTCCTATTCTGAAGGTTGTCTGTTTGCTTTGGTTGTTGTTTTCTC
>NW_003852453.1:10905055-10907524 GCF_000181295.1 Otolemur garnettii
GAGTCTCACTTTTTCACCCTCAGTAGAGTGCAGTGGAGTCGCTCCAGCAACCTCCAACTCCTGGGCTTAGGTGATTTTTCTGCCTCAGCCTCCCAAGTAGCTGGGACTACAGGTGCCCGCCACAACGCCTGGCTAAGGCTTTTCAGTTTAATTAAGTCCCATTTGTTTACTTTTGTTGTTATTGTTGTTGCGGTTGCCACGGAAGTCTTCATAAAATCTTTCCCCAGGCCAATAGCTTCAAGTGTTTTCTTCACACTTTCTTCGAGGATTTTTATTGTTTTATGCCTTAGATTTAGATCTTTTATCCATCTTGTAAGTGGTGAGAGGTGTAGGTCCAGTTTCAGTCTTTCACATGTGGTTATCCAATTCTCCCAGCACCATTTATTGAATAGAAATTCTTTTCCTCAGTATATGCTTTTGTTTGGTTTATCAAAGATCAGGTGGTTGTAAAATGTTAGTTTCATCTCATGGTTTTCTATTCAGTTCCAAATGTCAGTGCCTCTGTTTTTGTGCTGATACCATGATGCTTTGATCACTATAGCCTTATAGTATAGCCAAAAGTCTGGTAGGGTGATAACCCCCGGCTTTGTTCTTATTACTAAGCAGTACCTTGGCTATACGGGGTTCCTTCTGGTTCCATACAAAATGAACAATTATTTTTTCCAATTCTTGAAAGTATGATGATGCTATTTTGATGGGGATTGCATTGAATCTGTAGATGGCTTTGAAAAGTATAGACATTTTCACAATGTGAGTTCTTCTCAGCCAGAAGCATGGTATGTTCTTCCATTTGATAATATCTTCTGCTATTTCTTTTCTTAGGATTTTGTAATTTTTTCTGTAGAAGTCCTTCACCTCTTTTGTTAGGTATATTCCTAGGTATTTCAATTTTTTTTTGAAGCTACTCTGAAGGGATTTATGTCCTTGATTAGCTTCTCATCTTGGCTGTTACTTGCACATACAAAGGCTCACTGATTTTACATCCTGAAACATTGCTATATATATATTTTTTTATCACTTCCTGGAGTCTTGTGGGTGAGTCTTTGGAGTTCTCAAAGTATAATATCATTGGCAAAGAGGGAGAGTTTGACCTCCTCTGCCCCCATCTGGATGCTCTTTATTTCCTTCTTTTGCCTGATTATATTGGATAAAACTTCCAGCCCTATGTTGAACAGTAGTGGTGATAGAGGACAGCCTTGTCTGGTTCTAGTTCTAAGTGGAAAAGCTTTCAGTTTTACTCCATTCAGTATAATATTAACTGTGGGTTTGTTGTAGATGGCTTTAATCAGTTTAAGAAATGTGCCACCTATGCCTATTTTCTTCAGATTTCTAATTAGAAACGGATGCTGAATTTTACCGAATTCTTTTTCTGCATCTATTGAGAAGATCATATGGTCTTTGTTTTTGCTTCTGTTGATATGGTGAATTGCATATGTTAAACCAGCCTTGAAACCAGCCTTGATAAAACCTACTTGATCATGATGAATGTTTTTATTAATGTGTAACTGTAATCTATTGGCTAAGATTTTACTGAGAATTTTTGCTTCTATATCCATTAGTGAGATTGGTCTGATACTTTCCTTTTTAGTTGGGTCTTTTCCTTGTTTTGGGATCAGGGTGATGTTTGCTTTGTAGAACATGTTGAGGAAGAGTCCTTCCTTCTCAATTTTTGGGAATAATTTTTACAGTGGGGGTATAAGCTCTTCTTTGAAGGTTAGATAGAATTCTGGTGTGAAGCCATCTGGACCAGGGCAATTTTTTTGTTGGGAGACTTTTTATTGTTCCTTTGATCTCAGTTCTTGAAATTGGTCTGTTCAAGAGATCTATTTCCTCTTGATTAAGTCTAGGGAGAGGGTGTGATTCCAGCTATAGATCCATTTCCTCCACATTGTCAGATTTCTGGGCATAGAGTTTCTTGTAGTACTCAGAGATGATCTCTTGTATCCGTGTGGCATGTGTTGTGTTTTCCCCTTCCTTGTTTCTGATTGAGGTGATTAGAGATTTTACTTTTCTGTCTCTAGTTAATCTGGCCAAAGGTTTGTCAATTTTATTTATTTTTTTAAAAAGCAACTTTTTGTTTTGTTAATTTTCTGGATGATTCTTTTATTTTCAATTTCATTAACCTCTGACTTAATTTTGGTTATTGCTTTTCTTCTGTGGGTGTGGGATTAGATTGTTCTTCTTTTTCCAGTTCTGTGGGATGGTTCATCAGTTTGTGTATGTGCTGTTTTGCAGATGCAGGCATCTAATGTGATAAATTTCCTTCTTAAGACTGTTTTTAATTGTCAGGTCATGGAAGAAGCCCAAGTGCCCATCCATCCACGAATGGATCAATAAACTGTGGTATATGTACACCATGGAATACTATACAGCCATAAAGAAAGATGGAGACTTTACCTCCTTCATGTTTATATGGATGGAGCTGGAAAATGTTCTTCTTAGCAAAGTATCACAAGAATGGAAGAAAAA
>NW_003852453.1:10907903-10909555 GCF_000181295.1 Otolemur garnettii
AAAAAAAAAAGAAGAAGAAAGACTGTTTTTGCTGTATCCCACAGATTTTGGTAACTTTGTATTCATCATTGTTATGTGTCAGGAATTTAATGATTTCCTTTTTTATGTCTTCCTGAACTCAACTATAATTCAGCACAAGGTAGAGATTTCTCAAAGAACTAAAAATAGAACTACCATTCAATCCAGCAATCTCACTGCTGGGTATCTACCGAGAGGAAAAGAAATCATTACATCAGAAAGATTCTTGTACTTACAGGGAAGATATGGAACCAACCTAAGTGTCCATCAATAGATGATAAATAAAGAAACTATGGGGGTGTACACACAGCATGTCCATGAAGTTAGTGTGCAATTTAAAATAGACACTTTTTAGGAAAGGAAGTGAAATCAGAGTCATGTCAGTCCAAGTTTATGGGAATAATTCCAAGAAAAAACCAGCAATGTACAAGTGAATTAAATGTTTTTCTTAGGGGAGATAAAGCATCACTGATGAAGACATGTCAGGGCAGCCAGTAATAAGCAGAACAGATGAAAAGATTGCAAAAATTCATCAAACTGTGTGTCAAAATCTTCAGTTGACTATGAACACAGCAGACCAAGTAAACATCTATAAGAAACAGGAAAAACTTAAGTGAAAATCTTGGTATGACAAAGGTGTGCACAAAAAATGGTCCCAAAGGAGCTTGCTGGTGAACAAAGGAGAGTCAAATTTTGCCAACACCTTTTGAAGAGGCAAGATGATGTTTTGGGTCATATTATCACTGGTGATAAAACATGGGTATACCAATATGACCCAAAGCATCAAAATGCATAATAAAAGTCAGTCAACTCTCTCAATGACCAAAAAGTTCCATCATTCCAAATCAAGAGTCCAAACAGTGTTGCTAACCTATTTTGATATCAGAGGGATTATTCATTATAAATTTGTAGCAATTGGACAAATAGTTAACCAACTTTGCTATATGAAAGGGTGGCATGAAAAAATTAGACAAAAACAATCTGAACATTTTGGCAACAGCTCATGGCTCTTGCATCACAGCAACAGACCAACTCACACAGCACTGTCTATAAGGAAGTTTTTAGACAATAAATAAATATCTGTATTGGAACATCTCCCTACAATCTTGATCAGGTCTCCAGTGACTTTTTTCTTCACCCAAAGATAAAGGAAATATTGAAAGAAAAAAAGAAATATTGAAAAGCAGACATTTTCATGATACCCAGGACATCAAGGGTAATACAGTAACAGGTCTGATGGTCATTCCAGGAGTTCCAAAGTGGCTCTAAAGGGTGGACTAGGCACTAGCTTCAGTGCACAGCTACCCAAAAACAGTACTTTGAAGGAGATCATAGTGATATTCAGCAACAAGGTATGCAGCACTTTTTCTAGGATGAGTTTGATAACTTAATTGTTGGACCACGCACACACACACACACAGACACAGAGGCATACTTACTACTCAGCCATAAAACAATAATAAAATCCTATCTTTTGTAGAAAAACTAATGATACTGGAGGTCATTATCTTAAATAAAATAACTCAGAAACATAAAGTCAAATACCACATGTTGTCACTTATAAGTGGAAGCTAATAATTATGTGTACACATACACACACACATATATAGAGAGAGACTTGGGGTGGGGATTGG
>NW_003852453.1:10909872-10914053 GCF_000181295.1 Otolemur garnettii
CCGAGCCAGGATGAGAAATTAATGAATACAATATACACTATGTGGGTGATTTCACCACCACATAATATATGCATGTAACAAAATTGCACTTTTATTCCCTAAATCTATAGGAATAAGAAGTCTCAGAATGAAATAAAACTACATGCTATGTCTGAATGTTTGTGTCTCATAAAATTCCTATGTTGAAATCCTTACCCCCAAGGTGATGGTATGAAGAGATGGAACCTTTGGGATGATGATGAGGTCATGAGGGTGGAGCTCTCACAAAGAAAATTAATGCTCTAATAAATGAGACCCCAGAGAGGTGCCTTTCCCCTTCCACTATGTGAAGACATAGCTAGAAAGTGCAATCTATGAACTAGAAATGATGCCTTACCAGACACTGACTCTGTGATTGTTTATATGTTACCTAGTCTAAGGTGTTTTATTAAGGCCACCTAAAAACATGAAGACATAAGAAAACAAAAGAAATGGGTAAAATATTTGACCAGATATCTCAAAGAAGATGGAATAAAAGTCATGTGAAAAGATACTCAAAATTAGTGATCTTTAAGTGCAAATCAAAACTGCAATGAGATACTACTGCAATGAGATACTACTCTACCCCTACTGGAATAGCTAAGAAAGAAAAACTAAGAATACTAAGAGTTGCTAAAAATTCAGAAGAACTAGAATGCATGTATATTGCTGGCAGGAATGCAAAATGATAGCACCACTCTGAAAAACAGTTTGTCAGTTTCTTACACAGTCAAACATATGCTTTCAGATGACATGGCAATCCCACTTATAGGTATTTACTCAAGTGAAATGAAAACCTACATTCACACAAAAAACCTGTATGCAAATATTTACAACATTTTCCATCATCTCTGCCAAAAACTGGAAACAATCCAAATGTCCCTTAACTGAGAAATGCATAAATTCGTATACACATGCAATGGCATATTGCCCAATAATTTAAGAAAGAACTGATGCATACAATAACATGAATGAATCTCAAATACATTATGCTAAGTGAAAGAAGACAGATGCAAAACGTTATTCATTGTATGATTCCATTTATTTAATGTTCTTATAAAGGCAACATTATAGGGACAGAAAACATGATAGTGGTTGTCAAGAGTTGAGGGTAGAGGAAGGGGTGACTATAAGGGGGCCCCAGGGAATTGAGGGGGTTTGATAGAACTGTTTTATATCTTGATTGCAATAGTGGTCACACAACTATATACATTCACAGAACTGCACACTACAAAGGATGAACTTTACTATATAGAAAAATTTGACTTTCTTAATGGAAAAATGTTATTGGTGTGTAGTACTATATGATTAAAGTTAACAATAGAAATTTTTAAAATCTTGAAATTATAAATAAAATATTTATCATGCATAGAGTACCTACTAAGTGACAAATGTTCTATATAATTCTAATTCTTATAGGAACCCTCCAAATATTTACCATTTTCCCTACTATTAAGAAACTGATTTTTTAAAAAAAAATAGATCTCCTAGTAACTTATGGAGCAAAACTTCAAATCTAAGTTTCTTGGTTTAAAACCTAAAATAAGTTTGTTGCACCATAAAAAATGTGCCTTCATTTTCACTTTCCAAAGATCAGGTCAGATTAACTGCCATTAAAACCTAGGAGATTGGGGGGAGGGGCAAGATGGCTGATTGGAGCCAGGCTCCCACAGAAGCTCCTGTCCAGAGCAAAGGATAATGTCTAGAAAGTACCCAATTAAGCTGAAGACCAGGACCCGAGCTGAGTGAGAAGAGTGATATCTGCAGGTCATCTCTGCTGAGGCAAGCTGTGACTCCAGGAAAGCAAACTTAAGGTACAAAATACATCCCAAAGGAAAAGGGTTTATCCTCTTCCCCAAGAAAGTTGTATTTTTTTTTCTTTCTCTTTATCTGCTCCTATAGATTTACTACAGCCAAGTGGTGAACTGAAGACCTCTTGTTTCACCTCACATGTGAGAGCTGTAGGAATTGGGGTCTACTTCTCTAGAGGATCCTGCTGAGACTCCGAACACTCTCGCCAGGCAGAGAAATTGAATTAACATTTCCCCTGCCATTCAGAACTTCCAGTCCACCCCTCCCCCCTTGCCTGGCGAACCATAAGCCTAAACCTCCTGCAGAGACTGTGAGAGGAGGCTTAAGTGCAGCATCCCCCACCTCTGCCAGACCAAGTGCCCCGCACTAGGCCCGGCCTGAGTCTGCTAGAGCCCCATTTCCCCGGGTTGCACTTCCCGCGCTCTGCCCCCTGTGCACTCCAAGCCTCCATGCCGAGCCCCGGCCTGACCAGACTTGTGAGCCGAGTGCTCCCCTTGCAGAAGTCACCGGGAGCCGGGGACTGCCAGAACTGTGTGCAGCGTCCCAGGCGCTGCTGCTAGATCCGCGTGCCCACACTCCTGGAACTGCTCCTATAGCAAGAACTCCCTGGCTGTGACAGTCACCCTGGGAGGTGCATAGGGTCACTTCCCACAAAGATCCAGTAACAATAGAGTGATCCCACCAGGGTCTAATCTTGAAGAGATACATCCCCAACTCTGAGGACTCCCAGAGGAGACTAGAACTCACTCTATAGGGATACTGGTGCTGCAGAGTAGCAGTGGCAAAGGCACAGAGGCTGAGGGAGAAAAGCATTTGCTGACTTGTTACCCTCAGGATTAGACTGAGTCCAAGTGGAACACTCGCCAGTGGCTACTGAGTACTTGAGGCAGGCAGGCTTCAGCTCCCCCAGCCGGCTGGTAGCAGAGGGTAGTGGCCGAGCTGTGGTGGCATTGACCTTCCTTTGACTCTTGACAGGTGCAAACTCTCAGTACATCTGCTTATTGGAGGGAGTAGGACCTCAGCCCTGTTGGGGTAACCAGTGACTGGGTGTGAAAGAGGAACAAAGTGGAGAAAGAGACTCAGACCCCTGGTCCAACTCTGCTACCGGATGGGCTTTTTTGACTCCACAGAGCATTGGAGTGAGCCAAATTTGAGCAGCTAGCAGCCCTTTGCCTTCTAGTTGCTGGAGATCTTTTGAACTCTCCCACATGAGAGTTCTTACTGACTGGGTCAATTGGTTTGGGGGACGAAGGCCCCTCTACACTGATATTGTGCAGTAATGGGAAGGGTTGATTTTTCTCTTCTAATAGATGTCCACAGGGGGTGGGCTGTCTTAATTGCTTGTATCTCTCCATAGCTAAGACTTCACCAGAGTCACAGATCCGCTAGGATTGGACAAGAACCAGCTGAATCCAAGACAGAGCCACCGGATCCCACCACACTAAGCAGGTTTCCTCAGCCTCATACTGTAATACTATACAGGTCCTTTGCAAAACTATAGAGAAAAAGCTGCAGCTATCAGTCCCAGATCCTTGACAAAGGGCTGGTTAACCACAACCCTAGGACCTCTCAATCCAATTTCACCTTACCTGCCCATCTAGCCAACGGTGAAAAACAATCATGGGGCAGAATCAGCAGAAAAAATCTGGCAACATGAATAATCAGAGTAGATCAACTCCCCCAAGGCACAATATGGTAGATACAGCACAAGATCCCATTCATAAACAAATGGCTGAGATGTCAGAAATTGAATTCAGAATCTGGATAGCAAATAAGATCAACAGAATGGAGGAAAGGAGGGAATTAGAATTTCAAGGAATTATTCAAAAGATGTCTCAAGATTTCAACAATTTCAAAGACAAAATCACTGAAGATTTTGACACATTGAGGCAAGAACTTGCAGCCCTCAAAGATCTGAGAAATCCAGTAGAATCCCTCAGTAACATAGTGGAACAGGCAGAAGAAAGGCTCTCTGATATTGAAGACAAAGCTTTTGAACACTCCCAAATGCTCAATGAGGAAAAAAAGTGGAGAATAAAAACGGATCGTTCTCTCAGAGAGCTCTGGGATAATTCAAATGGATTATAAGAATATCTGAAGGTGATGGGGTTGCTGCGAAGGATACAGATGCTTTACTTCATGAAATAATCAAAGAGAATTTTCCAGACATGCCAAAAGATTGTGAAATCCAGATAGCAGACAGTTTCAGAACACTGGCATGACTCAACCCAAATAAAAATTCTCATAGACACATTATAATTAGCTTTGCCAAAGTTAATATGAAGGAGAAAATTCTGCAAGCTGCAAGACATAAGAAAACCATAACCTACAAGGGGAAGAACATTAGAATG
>NW_003852453.1:10914388-10915996 GCF_000181295.1 Otolemur garnettii
AAGCTACAAGAGGCTGGTCATCGACCTTTAATCTCCTTAAACAAAATAACTTTCAACCCAGGATCCTGTATCCAGCTAAACTGAGTTTCATCTATGATGGAGAAATTAAATACTTCAATGACATTTACATGTTGAAGAAATTTGCCATAACTAAACCAGCTCCCCAGGATATCCTCAGACCTATCTTCCATAATGAACAACACAATCCTCCACCACCAAAGTAAACTCACTCAGAAACTTTTGATCAAATTCCAACTTCGACAGTGGTGAAAGGATTAAAAATGTCCTCTGTACTTTCAAAAAACTCGATACTCAAAATTCTACCAGGCTTTTCAATATTCTCAATTTAATCTGAATGGCTTAAACTGTCCTCTAAAGAGGCACAGGTTGGCGGACTGGATACAAAAACTCAGGCCAGACATCTGTTGTATTCAAGAATCTCACCTTACCTTAAAAGATAAACATAGACTCAGGGTGAAGGGATGGTCATCCATAATTCAAGCAAATGGAAATCAGAAAAAAGCAGGTGTTGCAGTTTTATTCGCAGATACAATAGGCTTTAAACCAACCACTGTAAGGAAGGCTAAGGATGGCCATTTCATATTTGTTAAGGGCAACACTTAACATGATGAGATTTCAATTGTGAACATTTATGCACCCAACCAGAATGCACCTCAATTTATAAAATAGACTCTAACATACATGAGTAACCTGATTTCCTCCAGCACCATAATTGTTGGAGATTTTAACATTCTTTTGGCAGTGTTGGATAGATCCTCCAAAAAGAAGCTAAGCAAAGAAATTTTAGACTTAAACCTAACCATTCAACATTTGCATCTAACAGACATCTACAGAACATTTCATCCTAACAAAACTGAATACACATTCTTCTCATCAGCCCATGGATCATCCTCCAAAACTGATCACATCTTAGGTCACAAGTCTAACCTCAGCAAATTTAAAAGAATAAGAAATAATTCCTTGTATTTTCACGGACCATCATGACATAAAAGTTGAACTCAGTAACAACAGGATTCTGCATATGCATACAAAAGCATGGAAATTAAATAACCTCATGCTGAATCATGCTGGATTATAGATTAAGAAGGAAATTACCTAATTTTTGGAACAAAACGATAATGAAGACACGAACTATCAGAACTTCTGGGATACTGCAAAGGCAGTCCTAAAAGGGAAATTTATAGCGTTGTAAGCCTTCCTCAGGAGAACAGAAAGAGAGAAAGTCAACAACTTAATGGGACATCTCAAGCAACTGGAAAAGGCGGAATATTCCAACCCTAAACCAGGCAGAAGATAAGAAATAACTAAAATTAGAGCAGAACTAAATGAAATTAAAAACAAAAGAATCAACCAAAGAGTTGGTTTTTTGAAAAGGTCAATAAAATAGATAAACCTTGGCTAACCTAACCAGAAATAGAAGAGTAAAATCCCTAATTTCATCAATTGGAAATGATAAAGGCCAAATAACAACAGACTCCTCAGAAATTCAACAAATCCTTAATGAATACTACATAAAACTCTATTCTCGGAAGCATGAAAATCTGAAGGAAATAGATCAATACTTGGAAACATGCCACCCTCCTAGAC
>NW_003852453.1:10916868-10918045 GCF_000181295.1 Otolemur garnettii
CCACAGGTGCCGAGCCTCCACTGCTTTTTAACATTGTAATGGAAGTCTTAGCCACCTCAATCAGGCAAGAGAAGGCAATCAAGGGATCCAAATAGGACCAGAGGAGATCAAACTGTCACTTTTTATAGACAATATGATTATATATCTGAAAAACCCCAGGGAATCAACTACAGAACTCCTAGAAATGATCAAAGAATATAGCAATGTCTCAGGCTACAAAATTAACACTCACAAATTTGTAGCCTTTATATATACCAACAGTAGTCAAGGGGGAAAATCAATTAAGGACTCTATTCCCTTTACAGTAGTGCCAAAGAAGATGAAATATCTGGGAATGTAACTAAGGACATGAAAGATCTCTATAAAGAGAACTATGAAACCCTGAGAAAAGAAATAGCTGAAGATGTTAACAAATGGAAAAATATACCATGCTCACGTCTGGGAAGAATCAACATTGTTAAAATGTCGATACTACCTAAAACAATCTACAGATTTAATGCGATCCCTATTAAATCACCTCTGTCATACTTTAAAGACCTGGAAAAATCAGTACTTCATTTTATATGGAAACAGAAAAAAACCTCAAATAGCCAAGACATTACTCAGAAATAAAAACAAATTTGGAAGAATCACGCTTCCAGACTTCAGACTATACTATAAATTGATAGTGATAAAAACAGGATGATACTGGCACAAAAATAGAGAAGTAGATGTTTGGAACAGAATTGAAGACCAAGAGGTGACCCCAGATACTTATCTTCATTTGATTTTTGATAAGCCTTGATAAACCTGCACTGCCAAGAACACACTAAGTAAAGCAAATAGACAGCCCTCAGAATGGGAGAGGATTTTTGCAAGTTATGTTTCCGACAAAGGTCTAATACCAGAATCCAAAGAGAACTCAAACTAATTACTAAAAAAAAAGAAAACCCCAAACAAGTGATTCCATTACATTGTGGGCAAGAGACATGAACAGAAGCTTCTCTGATGAAGATAGGCACATGGTCTACAGGCACATGGTCTACAGACACATGAAAAATGCTCATCATCATTAATCATCAGAGAAATGCAAACCAATACTAACTACCCTGAGATACCATCTAACTCCAGTAAGAGTAGCCACATCACAAAATCCCAAAATTATAGATGTCGGCATGGATGTGGAGAAAAGGGAACA
>NW_003852453.1:10921104-10922765 GCF_000181295.1 Otolemur garnettii
GCCACATACTCATTTCTACTTCATTCCCAAGAAAAGTGACTCCTATCATCTTTCAATCATCTTCTCTAGCAGGTTCTCACTATGATGTTCCAAACTTCTTTCTTTAGGTGACCTGAAACTCTTCCTAGTGTTTGTCATATGTGTGCCTGATCTTTTGAATTCAGTGGGCTAAAAGAGATGGAGATGGTAGTTAAGATTACTAAAACATGACCCACACATGCTACCCAGGCCATCTCATCACCAACGTCTATTAATTGTAGGACAAAAGACTCACCATTGAGTCACAGGTCAGGAACAAAGACAAGCAAGACAACATCATGTCTCAGTAAGAAAATCAGAATATATTATGATTCATTTAAGACCAAGGCCAGCAAAAGTTAATGGGGAAGTAAGATGCTAGGAATCCAGGATAGGAGGAGAAGCAACAAAGGAAGAACATTAGCAGCCATTGTGCTATTACAAGCATTGTTTCTTTTAGACTACATGAAGTAGGTGATCACATCCCCTATTTTACTGATGGAGCTACTGAGACCTAAAAGATCAGTTAACAATCCCAGAGCCATATAGCTGATAACAATAGTCACACATTACCCAGGTCTGCCTGATTCCGAAGCCCAGGCTTTTAACTACTCTGCCAATAGTTCTCAACTAAGGGTGACTAGGCTCTTTCCCTACCCAGGAGACATTTGGCAATGTCTGAAGACATTATCGGTTGTCACAACTGGGGGGAGTAAAGGGTGTTACTGACATCCAGTGGGTAGAAGCCAGGCCAGCCTCCCACCACAAAGTATTATCCAGCACAAAGTGTCAATAATACTAAGGTTAAGTAACCCTACATTATGCCATGCATGAGAGGTATGAAAGAAAAGTTTCCAGTTTAGTCACCATTTTGCTTCAGTGGTGCTCTTTCCATGGTCCTGGTGGCATGCCTCTCCCAGTAATAAAGACTGAAGTCACCATATGTCTGATTTCTGCCCTTTAGGAAAAAGAAGGTTGGGGTGATGCCCTGTTAATTTTTTAAGATGCACCACAGGATGAATATGTTGAATTAAAAATTAGATTTTGGAATGTCTGACCTCAACTCAAATAGGCAAAACAAAAAACCCATAACTGATGCTTCAGGCAGTGCAAAGGCCTGAACCCCTGGGGCAGGGCAGGCATGGGGATAGGAAATATGACGCCCATTATCCACAAAGGGAACATTATTCTAACACTAACACTATGATTTCAGAAGCAATTTTATAAACAAGAAGCCTTCCCCCCAAACTCGAGAGCTTTTTTCATTTTTGTCAGCAACAAAAGAATTCAGCTTTCAAAAGCAGTTTGTATCTCTGAATATTAAAAGTCCCACCTTGGGAAATTTTTTAAGCCTTCAGACAACCTCTTTTAAAGTTACAAATGAAAGTCACTCAACAGACTACAGTGCTCATGGGCCCCTTTTATCTATGGAAGAAAGACAGAAAGAAAGACAAAGAGATAACTTAGGAACCAGAGACCAAATTACTGACCTTGAGTCACCTTCCATGCCATGTCTGGCCCAACCAAGATAGGGAGTTAAAAGCTTTAACTAATAGCAACAGCAAATGATGTAATTTGATGATATAAAGAAATCCATCAAGGGAGAATAAAAAAGCCAGATCACATTATTCATAGAGCTCTTA
>NW_003852453.1:10922924-10930562 GCF_000181295.1 Otolemur garnettii
TAATTTTAAAGATGCCTGGGGGAACCTCTAAGTCACTCTCCTGAGCTCTATCATTCTGACTTTTCTTTTCCATGGTGGTTATTATCATGCCACACTAATACCTGTTTTTCCAAATTTTGGATATGGACTCCTGTGTTCCTCTATCCCAGCTACATTTTTTCATGGAAGCCAACCATGACACTTTCTGAATTGCCCCCAAATCCAACCATCAAGAGTCTAGTGCTCAAAACTCCATAGCAAGGATGCAACACAGCAGCTTATAGTATTTTTTCCAGTACTCACAAATTGCTATATCCATGTTCAAATTTGCTTTTCTCTGCCTTATTTTACCCCTACCCCATGACCATAAGCATAAAATTACCCATTTCAGGAAATCATTACATACTTGGCACTGTACTAGATGTTTCACAGTTATATTTAGTCCTTGCAGCAACCCACAAGGTAAGTATCATTACCTCTATGAGATGAGAAATCTATAATGACTACATAATTTTAGTGATTTATAACAAATAACACAAAAAATAAGTGGCAAGATTTAGTCCCAAGCCTATGACCTCAGGAACCATTTTTACTATATAGCATAGAAGATTTGTGGGTGAAAACACTAAAAATAAAAGTGAATAGTAGTTATTTCTAGAATATAAGGTAATGGCTAGTTTTATTCATTTCTTAATTATTGTCTATATTTTTTAATATTTAAAATTGGGCATATAAGAGTAACAGACTAGATTTATTCTCCCATCTAAAAAAACTGAAAAAATATATAGAACATAAATTTTCAAGACACTGAACATCAGACAACAAAGACAGTGATACCTGACACATAGGAAGCAAATAAGGTAAGCCAATCGCCCTAGTGTACTCTCTTAAGACAGTTTTCAGCTCTCTGCACTGGGAGGAAACACCAGTTAGCATTTTGCAAACTCCCTGAGTTGGGGAGACAAAGCGAGGAGTCCAGTGAGACTAAAGTAGCTAGAGTTCACACCACAAAGTATTGTGAGAAGAGAAGTGAACACAGAGAGAACTCCAGAGATCTGCAGACAGGACCTGTAACTGATCAGTGTGTATGTGTCAGGAAAGTAGCCAGGCCAGGGAAAAAAACATCCAAAAAGATTAAAGTATACAGTGTGCAAACAGGGCTGCAATAGTATCTATTCTAACCAGCCAGATCAGAAAAACACAGGACTCTTATTTTATTGGGTAAGTTACACAGTAGGGTTTTGCTTTGGTAGTAGAAAATAGCCCTAGACTGAGCTCTGCTCTGGTTCTACCTAATAATTCTTAAAAGAAACACATAAAAGGGGCAGATTGAGATGGTGGATCAGAAGGATCATTCAGCTGAACTATTCTAGAATGACTGGGGAAAAACTATCCTAGTATTACCCGGCATGGGGACCTTAGCCAGAGTCATAATTCAGGGAGTAAAGCAAGGAGGTGGTAAGCTGGATACAGCATATGATCACGAGCAGTGGAAATCTAATGAATTAGGCAAGTGATTGTGACTGGGTTGGATAGGCTGCCTCCCCCGCCCACCTTTTCCACCTCCCAAAGGATGGGGGGAAGCCTTTCAGGACTTTTCAGTAGTTGTGGAAAGCTTGGAAGAGTGGGCATACTTGAACAGTATACAACAACCAGATTTGAATACTGGTTGGAGTGGATTTGCTATATGTTTGGTGACTGGCAAGGCAGCTATCCTGAGAAGGTCTCAGATGCCAGGGGCTGCCATTGTGGGAAGATCGTCAGAAGGTCTTAGCAGAGACCTAAAGCACAGCCATCTTAGTTTCACCTGGGATCAGAACTCCACTCTTGGGACAGGCTAAAGGACTCCCACACTCCACAGGAAATGGAGCTGGGGGCACTATGAGACCTGTCCCTGAAGGATTCTGTGAGCTTTAAGATCCCAATCCAGCAGAGTCTGAATGCTGGAGAAACAACCAGGAAATCAAGGAAGACAACTAAGTTTGGATTAAAGACCACAGCGGTTGCTTGTTGTGCTGTCCCCTAAAAAAACCACCTGGTGTCCCAGTGACATATTGCAACATACTGTCATCAGCAGCAAGGACTTCTGCTTGAAAGAGGCAGTGAGAAGGAAAAAGGAGGACAAGGTGGTGAATAAGAAGAAAGAACAGAGGACTGCACCTGTAGCTCAGTGAGTTGTGCACTAGCCCTGTAAACTGAGGGTGGCAGGTTTGAACCTGGCCCTGGCCAAACTGCAACAAAAAAATAGCTGGGCATTGTGGTGGGCACCCATAGTCCCAGCTACTTGGGAGGCTCAGGCAAGAGAATCACCTAAGCCCAAGAGCTGGAGGTTGCTGTGAGCTGTGATGCCATGGCACTCTACCAAGGGTGACAAAGTGAGACTCTGTCTTTAAAAAAAAAAAAAAAAAAAAAAAAGAAGAAGGAACATATGAGGAGGAACCAACAGAAAAATTCAGAGAGAATTTTTCTGCAACATGAGAAACTCACCCAAGGGACCATGAGGTATCTACTACAGAAGTCTCCACCTATAAAGAATTAATGGACTTGACAGAAAGGGAATTTAAAATATGGATGATAAAGACAATAAAAGGAATGGACAAGAAAATGGAAAGACAAAACCAAAAGTCACACGAAAGGTATGTAGAATATAGAAAGGATATGGCAGAGACATAGAAAATGATTAAGATTAAGAAAATGAAGGAGACAATCAGGGAATGTAAAGATGCAGTAGAAAGTATCAGAAATAGAGAAGAAGGAATGTCAGAGCTAGGGGATAAAGTTTTTGAGTTAATCCAGGTAGTTAAAGAGGCAGAAAAGAAGACAAAGAAAGCAGAACAGGTACTTAGAGAACTACAAGACTCCTCCATGAAGCATTCAAACATACAAATAATAGGGATTCCTGAAGGGGACGAAGATTGTCCCAAAGGAATGGAAACCCTACTGGAGACTATCATAAATGAAAAATTCCTGAGTTTTACTAAAGACCCCTACAAACTCCTTTCAGATGTATTTCAAACCCAAGGTCATCTTAATTCAAACAGAGCCTTTCCAAGACACATTGTAATGAACCTGCCCAAAGTCAGGATGAAAGAAAAAATTCTGCCAGCCGCTAGGAGTAAGTATCAACTGACCTATAGAGGCAGAGCCATTAGGATGACAGCTTGGTGAAACCTTCCGCACCAGAAAAGCATGGTCATCCACCTTCAACATTCTTGTTTTTTGTTTTTTTTTTGAGACAGCCTCAAGCTGTCGCCTTGGGTAGAGTGCTGTGGCATCATAGCTCACAGCAACCTCCAACTCCTGGGCTCAAGTGATTCTCCTGCCTCCACCCTCCCAAGTAGCTGGGATTACAGGCGCCTGCCACAACACCCGGCTATTTCTTGGTTGCAGTCATCATTATTGTTTGGCGGGCCTGGGCCAGATTGGAACCCACCAGCTCAAACCTTCAACATTCTTAAACAAAACAATCTCCAGCCCAGAATTCTGTATCCTGCTAAATTAAGCTTCAAAATCGATGGGAAAATCAAATCTTTTGCAGATATGCAAGCACTGAGGAAATTTGCCAAAAGACAAGCTCTACAGGAAATACTTAGATCTATTCTCAGCATTGACCATCACAATAAACCACCAACAAAGTAAATACCTGGAAGCTAAAGGTCAAAACTTAGCTTCCACAGTGGTACAAAGGATAAAAGTACATAACGGATTTTCATGAAATAAGATCAAATAGTACTCCACCATACTTACCAATTCTCTCAATAAACATCAATGGACTGAATTCACCACTCAGGAGGCACAGGCTGGCTGATTGGATACAAAAAGCACAAGCCATCCAGGAGACACACCTAGCCTTGAAGGACAAATCAAGACTCAGGGTTAAGGGATAGAAATCAGCATTTCAAGCAATGGAAATCAGAAGAAAGGAGGGGTTGCAATCTTATTTTCAGATACAAGCAGATTTAAAGCTTCTAAAGTTAGGAAAGATAAAGAAGGACACTTTATACTGGTCAAAGGAACAATACAACAAGAAGACATTTTAATTTTAAATATTTACCCATCCAAGTTAAATGCTCCCCAATTTATGAAATAGACCTTGATGGGTCAGAGCAGTATCATATCCCATACTACCATAATAGTCAGGGACTTTAACACTTCTTTAACAGAACTGGATAGATCCTCTAAACAGAAACTAAACAAAGATACAAAGTACTTAAAAGTGACCCTAGACCAAATGAGATTAATAGACATATACAGAACACACCATCCCAAAGTTAAGGAATATACATTTTTTCTGTCAGCCCATGGTACATACTCCAAAATTGACCACATCCTAGGATACAAATCAAACTCAGCAAATTAAAAAAATAAAAATTAAATGCTGTATCTTCTTAGACCACAAACTAATAAATGTGGAACTCAACACCAACAAAAATGTTAGTCCCCAAACAAAGACTAGGAAATTAAACAACCTTATGTTGAATGATAGTTGAGTTCAGGAAGACATAAAAGAGGAAATCATTAAATTCCTGACACATAACAATGATGAATACAAAGTTACCAAAATCTGTGGGATACAGCAAAAACAGTCTTTCTTCTTCTTCTTTTTTTTTTCCCAAATGAAAGCTGTGTACATTAATGCAATCATGGAGTACAGTGTGGTGTTTGTATATACAATTTGAAATACTTTCCTCAAACTGGTTAACATAGCCTTTATGTCATTTTCTTAGTTATTGTGTTAAGATGTTTATATTCTACTCTTAGAAGAATTCACTTGTACCCTTGTAAGATAAACCATAGAGGTGATCCTTCCAATCACCCTCCCTCCACCCATTCCTTCTTCCCTCCCCCTCCCCCATATTCTTAGGCTATAATATGGTTAGAGCTTTCATATGAAAGCTATAAATTAGTTTCATAATAGGGCTGTGTACATTGGATACTTTTTCTTCCATTCTTGTGATACTTTGCTAAGAAGAACATTTTCCAGCTCCATCCATATAAACATGAGGGAGGTAAAGTCTCCATCTTTCTTTATGGCTGCATAGTATTCCATGGTGTACATATACCACAGTTTATTGATCCATTCCTGGATGGATGGGCACTTGGGCTTCTTCCATGACCTGGCAATTAAAAACAGTCTTAAGAAGGAAATTTATCACATTAGATGCCTGCATCTGCAAAACAGCACATACACAAACTAATGAACCATCCCACAGAATTGGAAAAAGAACAATCTAATCCCACACCCACAGAAGAAAAGCAATAACCAAAATCCTGTAAAGCTGGTCTTGTTGAGGCAAATTTCCTCAGTGTTTGCATATCAATAAAAGTTTTAAATTCTCCTTCAATTTTGAAGCTTAACTTATCGGGATATAGAGTTCTGGGTTGCAAATTGTTCTGTTTAAGTAGGTTAAAGATATGTGACCATTGTCTTCTAGCTTGAAAAGTTTCATTAGGGAAGTCCGTGGTCAGTTGGCGCTTACTCCTGGCAGCCTGCAAAATCTTTTCTTTAGCCTTGACTTTAGATAAATTCATTACAATATGCCTTGGGGAAGGTCTATTTGAGTTAAGGTGACCAGGGGACCAATATCCCTCAAAAAGGAGTATGTGGGAGTCTTGGGTAATATTAGGGAAGTTTTCATTTATAATGTTCTCTAGAATGGCTTCCATTCCTCTGGCCATTCTTCTTCCCCTTCAGGGATACCTATAACTCATATATTGGAACGCTTCATAGCATCCCACAATTCTATCTACGAGTGTTCCGCTTTCTCTTTTTTATTCAACCACTTTAGCAATTTGGGTTATCTTGAGGACTTTATCTTCTAGCTCAAAGATTCTTTCTTTGGCATGGTCTAATCTATTACTAATACTTTATATTGCGTCTTTGATGTCTCTGATTGACTGCTTCAGTTCCTTCAACTCTGCTGTGTCCTTTTTGCATTCTTTGTATCATTGATCTCTTATTTGATTCTGTTTTTTAATTTCCTTCTGGTTATTATCCACTTTCTCAGCAATTTCTTTCTTTCTTTTTTTTTGATTGTTTTCCACTTTCTCAGCAATTTCCTTCATCATTTTCAACATATGTATTCTAAATTCCCCTTCTGTCATTTCTAACAGAAATTCCTCCTTATAGGAGGAATCCTCTGCTGTAGCTACCTTGTGATCCCTAGAAGGGGTTATTCTGGACTGGCATTTCATGTTGCCAGAATTTTTCTGCTGATTCTTCTTCATGAGTGCTTTCTTATATCTGTTTCCTTACCCTAATTTTCCTTTCACTTCTTCTTGTTCTAAGTTACTATGTTACTGGCCTAAAATTTTAATGAGTCCTTTTGATACAAGACCAGAAGGATGAAAAGGTTGAGGAGCAAGAAGGGAAAAAAGATATTAAAAAAGAAAACAAGAAAAAAGAGAGAAAATAAAGAGAGAGAGAGAGAGAGAGAGAGAGAAAGAAGAGGGGGTGAATAAAAGGAAATATTAACAAAAAAGAAGAAAAAAGAAAGACACCAAAAGAAAAAGACAAGAATAGTATAGGTGTATAGTAGGGTATTATGACCCACCCTTAAGGACCCCCAATCTCTGGGGGTTCCAGGTTGGGTGATTACCTTGAGGTCAACAGCTCTGTGCCAGCTGACTCAGACACAGTACCCCACCTCCACCAGTTAGAGAAGAGGCCAAAATGCTATAAATCAAACCATAACAAAAAAGCAAAAACCCCTAGTAGGATAAAGATGAGAGGAAAACAAACAAACAAATAATAGGGGCAGAAACACTGACAAAAATAAAATTCTAATTATTAAAGAAGGCAAAAATGGAAGATTGTATATAGACTAGAGAAAGTATCAAAAAAATAAAAAGAAAAAAAAAGAAAAGTTGAAGTTCAAAAAAAAAACCCCCCAAAAAAAGCAAAAATCCCAAAACCGAAACCAAAAACAAATAGTACATATATCTTGGTGAATATTGTCCGGGCAACAGGCAATCTTCTGAGGAGTGAGAAGTTAATCTCAAAGTTGATACGGCTGTACAAGATGGAGATGAGAGGCCTCAACTGGTTTCACAGACCCCGCAGGCTTAGGATCCCAAATATCTTGTTGGCCCACTTAAAAGACCCTCCAAGCTGTGAGTGTAGGCCAAGCAGGAGCTTTCTAAGGAAAGCACTTATCCCTGGGAATCTCTCCTGATGTGGCTGCCTGCTTATCCAATGCACCAAGTCCGGTTTCCCTCAATGCCCCTGAGGGCCAAGAGTGTTAATCTGCCAAACACCTGGATCTCCTGCACTCCTCCAGCGTCACAGCCCCCTGCCTTTGGGCAGCTCAGTCACTAGATTACTCACTGGAGGACTCCTGGCTGATCCCCGCATTGCACCACACAGGGGCAGCTCCCCCACAGAAACTGTGCAGGCAGCACACAGCTGAATGGCATCAGCTCCTTACTGGCTCAGAGGCTCAGTCTGGGGGCCCAGACTGCGCCCAAAGTCATCCGCACACCGGCCCAAGGTCTCCCAAAGCAGGTCAATGGAGTGCCCAAGTCCAGACAAACCAAAACAGCCCCTAGGCAAGGCTCTTCCCACTTGTAGTCTCGCTGTTGCTATAGGTACAGCTGCAGGCAGCCTGTGACCAAACGAATGGGCACCCACTACTTGCTGGTTTTCCACCGCTTCTGACC
>NW_003852453.1:10930997-10933336 GCF_000181295.1 Otolemur garnettii
TTTTCTTTCCTTTTTAGCAGTTTGAACATGAGGTGTATAAGTATATTTGTTTGGTAGTTATTCTGCCAGACCACAGTTGTCATCATTACTTTTGGAATATTCATTAGCATAACCATTCATTCTTTAAATATTTTTGTACCTCATTTTCTCTTTCTTTTCCTAGAAATTAAATGGAATTCTTTTTGTTATTTGAATTTTGTGAATATCGAACCACTTGATACTGTACTACAGCTCTTGGATGTTCTATTCCATTGTTCTCTGTCTCATTTCTCTGTTTATGATTCAGTTTGGGTAATTCCTATTAACGTATATTCAAGCTCACTATTTTTTTTCTTCAACTGTGCCAAGTCTAATGATTTGCTTGCTGAAGGTATTCTTTACCTCTGTTTCTGTGTCTTTCCTTTCTTGGCAATCTTTTTGTGTTTCTTAAATCTGTTCATAAGAGTCATTATGTTCAGGACTTGTAATAATCAACACTTAAAATCACTTATAAGGAGATGTAAAAGGTACTACTGAGAAAGTTTTTGTGTTCCTTTCACTCAGCTGCCATGGATTCTAACCAGTGCTCTAGGAGTAATAAAATCTAATACCGCCTCTGTGAGATAGAGGTATGGTAATAACAGTAGCAACTCTCCAGGGATGTTTATAATAAAACTTAAGTATAAAGCACTTATTAGTGGTTAATAGACAGTTGCTTATTGCACATTATTCAGTAATATTTTCTATGCATTTTTATGTTCTTTGCAAGGCTGAGTTCCTACCTTTTACATAGCCATATAAGTGATTTTAAGTGCTGATTGTTACAAGTCCTGAACATAATGATTGTTATGAATAGTTTTCAGAAACTCAAAAAGATTGTCTTATTGAATATCCTATTTGGTTTAAATTCTCTTCAGTATTACTTAATTTGTGGTGAACATTCCAGAAAGCCCCTTAATGTTGGCAACTGGAATGTGATGGAGTGCCCCAAGAGCAATGTTGTATCTGGTGGGATATTTCCACAGGGCAGTAAAGATGGGGAAAATCCAAATGATGGTTTTGAGTAGAGGTCATAACTGGGAGGGAAAACGTCAAGGCTGGAGGCCATTAAAGACAAGACCCCAATCATAGGCAGCAAAGGTAAGTAAGCCTTGTGTTATTATTTCTTTACCCCCCCCCCTCCAAAGGCTATAGATTTTTAGGATTCCACAATCAGTTTTTGTGAAATGCATGTGCTAGGGGTGATAAGAGAGAATGTAGGGAGAAAGGGACATTCTGTTGCTGAAGTGAAAGGTATGGTTGTTTACAATGTGCCCTGGATTACAAAGTTTGTATACCCATCATTTCTACCTCCAGGATTTGAGCAAAAGCCAAGATGAATATAGATTTAATTTCTTCCCAATGTGGTAGGTTAGTATACAGAATAGGATACAGAAAGAACTGGGGAACTGTATGGTGAGCATATAAGGAAGGACACTTCTGATATCTGTGATACAGAGAAGTATTAGGTGATCTACCTCTTGATTCCCTAATTCTCTAGTGGGAAAGGAGATTAATCATTTTTTAGGTAATTAATAGGAGCACTGAACCTTTGTTCACATGTATACAAATCATTAACAGAGCAAGGTATCAGCTGGAGGCAGGTGATTTTATAGCTCCTCCAGAGAATTCTTTAGGAATGAGTATTTTTCAGAATTTCAAGCTGCGTTGTTGCTAAAAAGGGAAGAGACCAGGGGCAGGGGCTCATGCCTATAAACCTAGCACTTTGGGAGGCCAAGGTGGGAGGATCCCTTGAACTCAAGAGTTTGAGACCAGCTTGAGCAAGAGCAAGACCCCTATTTCTACTACAAATAGAGAAAATTAGTGTTGTGGCGGGTGCCTGTAGTTTCAGCTACTTGAGGCAGGAGAATCAACTGAACCCAGGAGTTTGAGGTTATTGTGAGCTAGGCTGATTTGAAGGCACGCTAGCTTGGGCAACAGAATGAGACTCTGTCTCAAAAAAAAGTAAGGGAAGTGAATTTTAACACCTATGTTTAGCTACCAGTGTCTTAGTAGAGGGCCCCAACTGATCTATTTCATGGATTATATGAATCTCATTTTTCGTGCCCATTTTAATTTCTTTTCTTTTTTTTTTATGTTGTGAAGATTTCTTTTTTTTTGGAGACAGTCTCACTTTGTAAAATTTATTTTTCTTACTTATACATGTGTATATTAGCTTTCCACTTTTGTCTTCACAGAATTATAAAAAGACTACATTTAATGACAATAACAATGTTTAACATAAGGACTGAGAACAAAAACCTCATAAAGAATGAATGAAGATAAATACATTCAGAAAAGAAATCTGACGATTGCTGCAA
>NW_003852453.1:10933679-10935262 GCF_000181295.1 Otolemur garnettii
GTAATGTATTTTGGTCTAAATTAAATACAATTTATATGAGAAGTAGTCACTATTTTCTTTGTTAAAATGTCCATTTTAATTTCTTATTTGCCTAATTCAGTTTTTCCTCTCTGTAGATATTTCCCTCAATGTGGCCAGGATTGCCTAGGCGGCCCATGCGTTCACATTTTCCCATATCAAATTCAATCTCCTCATGACTGGGTCACCCTGTGGAAACAACGGTATCACTGACTCAAAATTTGGGTCTTTGCTTTTCAAATACTGCTGTTGGTCTTTAGGTTTGGAACCAAGTGAGCTTCTCTATGGAATTCCTGAGAGCTTTGCAGAAATCCAGGAGGATTCAGGAAGCTTCAAAAGTCTCATAAATGAAAGCCATTCTTTGTAAAGTGTATTTATTTCTGTCCTTGCTTCCTTCCTTCCTTCTGTCCTCCTCATCAGCTTTGAGTATCCACTTGATACTTGAACTTGAGTACTAAGTTCAATAACCACTTGGATGCAAAGTGAACAGTATTTAAGTTTGGTTAAGCTTAAACAGAGAACAGTGGAAGAGTATCAAAATAATACAAAACCAGGCTTCTTAAGTGTCTGTAAATAAGACACTAAAAATCCTGTGGGAACGATTGCAGGTTTTCTACTCCTCTTCCTCCCCTTTTCCCCTTCCTTCCCTTCCCTTTTTCCTTTTCTCCTCTTCTCTCCCTCTTCAAAATATTCTATTCTCTGGTCTAAGACTTTATGTGGGAAATCAAGTGGGCAGGAGATGTGTGCAGGAGGAGGCAAATGGCTATATTCTGGGGATATCTGCTGTCTTTTTCAGATTGAAAAGCTACTTTCTTTAACTACTCTTTGCTTTTTCGCCATTCCTAAAGAAGTTTGTTTACAAGCTTGCATTACTTTTTAGCAGTCCTTCAGACTAGGACAGAAATTTATTCTAACATTAATTAATGTGTTAATTTAACAAACATTTTCTGAATGCCTAGGATCTGATGGTATGGGGCTAAATAAGAGAGTGCCGACCCTTGAGGACCTAAGAATTAGTAGAAAAACCTTAAGTGAATTGACTTAGGAACTTTCTGCTCAGATTAATGGAGGAAAATAACTTTCTTCTGTTTTGAAAATTCAAGTTTTTTTTTCTTACAAGTGTTAACGAAGGTCTTGCTTGATCTAAAATGGCACAGCTATTGGTTGGGTGTGTTGTTGGCTAGTTGTACTGATATAGTCTCTCTTGGATGTTCCAAGTACTCTTCAATTAGGCTGGGCATGGTGGCTCACACCTGTAATCCCAGCACTTTAGGAGGCCTAGGTGGGAGGATTCTTTGAGCTGGACACCAGCTTGAGAAAGAATGAGACCCTGTCTCTACTAAAAGTATAAAAAATTAGCTGGGTGTTTTGGCAAGTGACTGTAATTTCAGGTACTCTGGAGGTTGAGATGGGAGGATCACTTGAACTTCTACAGGTCACCAGCCAGTTCACCCAGCACCATTTGTTAAATAGGGGATCTTTTCCCACTCAATGTTTTTAAATGGCTTGTCAAAGATCAGGTACCAGTAAGTAGTTGGATTCATCTGTTGGCTCTCTATTCTGTT
>NW_003852453.1:10949215-10964754 GCF_000181295.1 Otolemur garnettii
AATCCTTTTGCCATTGTGGAAGTTGGAATTTGATCAAAAGTTTCTGGGTGGGTTTACTTTTGTGGTGGAGGATTGCACTGGTCATTATGGAATATAGGTTTGAGAATTTCCTGGGGAGCTGGTTTAGTTATGGCAAATTTCTTCAACATGTGAATGTCATTAAAGTATTTAATTTTTCCATCATAAATGATACTCAGTTTAGCTGGATACAGGATCCTGGGTTGAAAGTTATTTTGTTTTAGGAGATTAAAAGTCGATGACCACCCTCCTCTAACCTGAAAGATTTCAGCAGAGAGATCCACTTGGTGTCGTGGGACTAAGTGGCTGTGTCTTGTTTTCAACTGGTCTCTGTCCTACCCTAGTGAATCAGTTACTCTGGGTTGAAGTCTCAGCTGTGGAGAAATACCAGCAATTAGTTACCCTACCCCCCTGACAGGCGACAACTGGAAAAGTAGAATCAAACCTTCCCACCTCCACACACCCAGGGTACCACTTTGGATAGTCCTCAGGTGATTGGTTCGGTCTGAGAGATCCAAATCAATTTTCCCAGTCAGCAGCCAGTCTCCAGTGGGAGTTTAAAAGGTCTCTGAAAACTAGATAACAGGAGTCTGCTGGCAGCTTGAGTATGACTCGTTTGGTGCGCCATGGAATCTGAAGGACCCCCCCCCCCGGAAATGAATTAGTCTGGGAAGGTTGATGCCTTCTTCCCCACCTTGCACCTCTGGACTGTGACCTAGTTCCCTGCAATGAGCAGATGCTCCTCCAGGGGTTTGCACCTGCCTGAGTCACAGGGAGATCTATGCCTCCTCAGGCAGGCCTCCACACTCTGCCACCATCCCACAGGGGTAGCTGAGGCCTGACAATCTCAGTTAACTGAAGCTGGGGAGGTTCACTCAGTTCCAGGCCTTCATGTTGCTGACACTTATATTTGGGCAGAATTTGGGATTCTGTCCTGGTTATATTCCCCTGTGGACTAGGTGATATTTGAGTTGACAGAAACTGTGACTCAGCCCAGGTCTCTGCCACTGCCTGGAGTCAGTATGTCTATCTCCGCTGCAGTCTGTGTTGGGGCAGGTGCAGTTAGAGCTTACCCTCAGCTGTGAGTTCCAGCCTCTGCCCACCAGCGTTTGTCTCAGCTGTGATCCCCTGAGGGCTGGTTGCTTCTTAGGCTCACTAAAGTAGTCCTCTGGCTCAGCCCTGCCCTCTGCCATCTCTGCATGGGTGTCTTCTATTCTTCCTCCTGTCGCACCCCACTCAGGCTAGTACTGTCTCAGGCATACCCTTTACTCATGGGGTCTGCATTACCATCCCATATCTGTTCTTTCAGTGTCTGCCACTGGAGAAGATGCCCGGCTTTCTCTGGTTGCCCAGAGAGACAGGGAGTGTCTCTCCAAAATATCTCCAGGGGTGTGAGCCCTATTGTTCCCGTTGCTGCAGCTGCTGCTCTGTGCCATGGGGAACCGCCTCTCCCTCTTCCTTACGGTTCCTTCAGTCCACTATCTCCTTCTTACCCCCATGCCACAGAATCAGCACAGACCTGGAATAGCCCATGCCCTGTCCACACCTCTTGAGAAAATGCCCAAGAATATAGATTCCATAGGGGACAGGCTTCTAGACCTCAGGATGAGAGTAGAGGGGAGTGCTGGGAGTTCAGAATTGCAGGTAGAGAATATGTGCAGTTTTATATAGCTTTATGCTTGGCAGGAGAGTGCCATGGCACCCTAGTAGAAGAAGGAGGTCATTTTTTTTTCTACTTTTTTTATTTTTGTAGAGACAGAGTCTCACTTTATCGCCTGTGGTAGAGTGCCATGGCATCACAGCTCACAGCAACCTCCAACTCCTGGGCTTAGGTGATTCTCTTGCCTCAGCCTCCTGAGTTACTGGGACTACAGGCACCTGTAGTGCCTGGCTATTTTTTTTGTTGTTACAGTTTGGCTGGGGCCAGGTTTGAACCCGCCACCCTTGGTATGTGGGGCCAATGCCTTATGCACTGAGCCACAGGTGCTGCCCAGGAGGTTTTTAGAGGGTCTGTCCCATTGGATAAAATGGGAGGATGTTAGAACTCTGCTTTGTAGAAAGTATACGTCAGCCAAGCCATTCTCTTGGGGGAGAGGACTCCCATCTGCTTGGTGATGGATTTTGTACCTATTGTTTGTATCCTTGGGGTTGCAGCTTGCCTCAGCAGGGTTGATGTGTGTTCTTCAACCTTCTTTCTTGGCTCAGCTCCAAACTATTAGCTTACTTGCTAAACTTCTGACCTTTAACTCTTCTTCTGGATAGGAGCCTCTGTGGAAAGCTGGCTCCAGTTGGCCATCTTGCCTTTACCCCCCCATCCATTCTTTAAGAGCAAACAGTAGTTGTTGTTAAAGTTGCAAAAAGAAATAAAAGAAAGAAAAGAAAGAAACTTTGATGACTTTTTCTAGATTGTCTTGTTCTTAACATTTAGAAAGATGCAGAGACACTGTTTTATTTTTCATTTGGCTATCTCTAGACTTCTTTTCAGTGTTTAGATGGTGATAGTATTTATATTCTCCATTGATTGAGATGAAATTGTTGAAGAATTTTGAGCAAATTGCATTTTTAAAATTTTAGAGATAGGGTCTGGCTCTGTTGTCCAGACTGGTGTGCAGTGGTACAATCATAGCTCACTGCAACCTTGAAGTCCTGGGCTCAAATGATCCTCTCACCTCAACCTCCTTAGTAGCTAGTGTATAGGCCACATTCCTGCCTAATTTTCAAATTTGTTTTAGAGACAGTCTCCTTACATTGCCCAGGTGGTCCTCCTATCATGGCCTCCCAGAGTGCTGGGGTTATAGGCATGAGCACTCAACCTCAAATTGTTTTAGTAAAACCTCATATTTAGCTATAATGCTATAAAATTTTATTTATATAAAAATTTATTTATTTAATCTGCAGACTACTTCTTTTGGATAGAGATTCATATACTATGAGTAATATCTAGATAGCTACTTCTACAAACTTATGGGCCAAATTATATAAGTAACTGTTCTGGACAATGTCACTTCCATGGTCAAGCAAAATACACCCTATCTCTGATACATAATAAAGAATTAATCTTCCAACAATGCCTGGTAATTGCACTTGAGATAAGTGGATCCACATCTATAAGATTCAATTATTAAATTGATCTAAAACTTTCTTTCTGGCTTAGTCTTCTGTTATTGCTTGATAAACCTATAAATTCTCATCATATTGCACACCCTCATCATAGGGTGTGTATAAATATTTACTGACTCTGTGTCCATGTGAAGTTCCTTCCACAGTTGTGCACTGCATAGTAATGTTTTGGTCAATGGTGGACTACATATAAGAAAGTAGTCCTATGAGGTTATAGTGCAGCTGCAAAATTCCTATTGCCTAGTTACATAGTAGCCATCATAATGTGATAGCACAATACATTACCTTTTATTTTCTAAGTTTAGATATATTTAGATATATGAATACTTACCATGGTGTTACAGTTGCCTACAGTATTTAGTACAGTAGCATGCTGTAGATGTCGCCTAGGAGCAATAAGCTATAACATATAGCCTAAATGTATATACTAGGCTGTACCATCTAGGTTTGTGTAAGTAAACTATGTAGTTTTCACAATGATAAAATCACCTAACCACACATTTCTCAGAATGTATTATCATTGTTAAGTTATGAGTGACTATAATGTATTCTTCCACATTTTTGTCTATTAAAATCCTACCCACCTTTTGCTTCAACTTAATCCATAAAATTTGTCTTAGTCTTGTCTGTTTTGTGTTGCTACAACTAGGTAATTTATAAAGAATAAACAAAAATAATAAATTTTTTAAAATAAAAAGAATAAATAAATTCCTGTTTATTTCTCATAGTTCTGGAGGCAGGGAAGTTCAAGATCAAGGTGACTTGGTGTCTGGTGAGGGCCTTGTTTCTCTCCTGGGGTGGTGCCTTGAGTGTTCTAAGGACTACTTTCCTCACATAGCAGAAGAGTGGAAGTGCCAAGAGACAAAAGTGGGCCAAACTCACCTTTTCTTTTTTTTTTTTTAGTAATAGCTATAATCCCATCCATTAAAGCTATTATAGCCCTCATAGCCCAATCACCCTTAAAGATCTCTCATCTCTATAACAATGGCAACTAGACTAGGTGCAGTGGCTCATGCCTGTAATCCTAGTACTCTGAGAGACCAAGGTGGGCAGATTGCTTGAGCTCATGAGTTCCAGACCAGCCTGAACAAGAATAAGACCCATCCCTAAAAACTAGCCAGGCTCTGTGGTGGGTGTCTGCAGTCCTAGCTACTTGGGAAGTTGAGGCAAGAAGATCTCTTGAGCCTAAGATTTTGAGGTTGCTGTGTGCTATTACACCATGGAACTCAACCCCAGGGTGACCAAGTAAGGCTCTGCCTCAGAAAAAAAAGAAAAGGCAACTAAAATTTCACTTGTGTTTTAGAGGGTAAAAACATTCAAACCATAGCAAAACTTTTCTAAGAGCCTATTGTATTCTCTTTCTTCTGTAACAACTGAGTTTTCTATTTCTTTCTTTTCTTCTTCTGCTGTATTTCTCATGGCAAACAGTAGGCTTTTTATTAGGAGGCTACTGTTTGCCTTGAGGAATACAAGCATGAATTAGTTTCTCCTCTAAAACATTCTACTATCTCCTAGAGAACATAGACACATTATACACATCCTTATAATTAGGGGTACTTAATATTATATTCTCTGTTAGACCATAGTGATCTTCAGATCTTAAATCATATTTTAATCACCTTTGTGTCCTTCTTGAGCACTTAATACATCAATTATCGTAAGTGGTTAAAATATTTGATAAATGGATGAATATAGTAGCTCATACTTATTGTATACATTCTAAGTGATAGTTATTAGGTTAGGTGTGGGGTGGAGGTGTCAGAATAAGAATAAGATGTGGTCTTTAGTGTTATGTAACTCCTCTGTGTTGTTATATATACATACCAATAAAACAAAAAATATTTTTTATCTTCATATAAATTAAAAATAATATGCCAACTCTGTGTTTTTTCCTAAATGGTGTAAGGATGGGAGTGTTAAGAAATGGATTGTGACACTTTGCGAGGTGACTACTTTGTTCTTCTTACCTTTTTCAAAAATTGAGACAGAGTCTCACTTTATCACCCTTGGTAGAGTGCAATGTGATCATAGTCCCCAGCAACCTCAAACTGTCAAACTCTTAGGCTCAAGTGATCCTCTTGCCTCAGCCTCCCTAGTAGCTGGGACTACAGGTGCCTGCCACAATGCCTGGCTATTTTTAGAAACGGGGTCTCACTCTTACTCAGGCTGATCTCGAAATCCTGAGCTGAAGCAATTCTCCCTGCCTTGCCAGGGTGCTAGGATTACAGGTGTGAGCCACCACCCCCAGCCTCAAGGTGACTACTTTAAAAGCAATAGAACTCATCTAGATGTAAGTTCTGGTCTGTTGCATTTCCAGTATGCCATGACAAGGCTTTGTAATATTTGTATGGTGTAGGATAGAGGCTAGTTGGGGGCAGTATTTACCCAACAATGAATTTCTAGTACTGCAGAAAAGAATGTTAAATTCAGTCTGAAAAACAAAGCAGAATATTATAGAGTAAGGTGAGCACAATGGCTGAAGGACAATTAGGGCTCAATAAATATTTTTTAGGAAGGAAGAAGAAGGAAAAAAGGAAATAAGGCAACTACTGTGAATCTGAATAAGCAGAAGTTTCTGAGTAACAGCAGGACCAAAATGGACTCAATAAATGTGAACCAAAATTGGAGACCAGTGCAGGAAATAAGATATAACTCTTATAATTATTATTTTATTAACAATACTATAACAATTTAATGTGTTTTCCTCCTTACACTAGGCACCTCCTATATATTACAAAATTTATTATTTAGAAGAGCATTTAATTATAGCTACCATTGTAATTACTTTAGGATTGAAGAAATTAAGGTTCAGAGGGAAAAGAAATTTCCTAAAGCTCACACAGACTGCTCACACAGTCTGCTGATAGTACCTTAGCTACAGCTACAGCTCCCAACACCTGGTATTGGTTCAAGGCATGTTAGAAACTGGGCTGAATGACAGGAGGTTAGCAACAATGAGCAGGGGAAGTTTCATCTGTATTTGTACCCATGGACAGCCACTCCCACTTTGCGCAGATCACTGCCTGAGCTCCACCTCCTGCCAGATCAGCAGTGCCATTAGATTCTCATAGGAGTGAACCCTACTGTAGACTCTGCATGTGAGGGATATAGGTTGTGTGTTTCCTATGAGAATCGAATGCCTGATAATCTATGGTGGAGCTGAGACAGTGACGCTAGCGCTGGGGAGCGGCTGCAAATACAGATTATCATTAGCAGAGAGGTTTGACTGCACAGAGACCCTAAGGAATCATTTGCTTACAGTAGGTTCATATCAAAACCATCCCCCACCCCAGTCTGTGGAAAAGTTGTCTTCCATGAAACCAGTCCCTGGTGCTAAAAAAGGTTGAGGACCACTGTTCTACAGAACAAGGCTTCCTTAAATTATTCAGAATGAGACTCTTTCTGGAGGATATAGATGCTGGTCATGCCAAGGCCACATCCCCTTGACCCATCTTTTTCAGCCCAGCTTAGGTGAAAAATTCCTTTTCCTGCTCTCATCCACCTCAAGCATGTGTGTCATAGAATTTTTCTGAAATTTTGCCTCAGGACTTTTTTAAAAGCCACGAAAGAACAGGTCAACTGTCTCAGCCTAGATGTGAAAGACAGCAGTCCTTCTACAGGAGGAGAGCTGGTAGACTTTCAGCTGGGCAATTCTTAATGGGTTCTCAGAAGTTTCTAGGTGGGGCTGAGTTTCCACTGACCCAGAAGTAAACAGCTCAATCGCCCATTTCTGGTTTTTCCTCCCGTTTCTTTTCTACCCTTCCACACTCCCACTGCTGATATCATCTGCACTCAGCTCCTTGTCTCAGGTTCTGCTTCCAGGTGAAGACACATCAAGACACTTAATCAGTCTCACATGTCACCTCCAGGTCATACTCCTTGAGGCATCTTAAAGGAACACCAGGTATCAGAATCTGTTAAGCCATCAGTATTACTGCTTGAGAATTACACCTTGTGTGCTAGGAAAAGATGGGTTTCTGAAAAGCTCACCTTTTGATGTTGTGATGGTTAAGGCCATCCGGAGCTTTCTCACTTTCCTTGTTTTTCCATATAATAAAGACCCTTTGAAATTGATTTCTGGAAAATGGTGCTTTTTAAAGAAAATCAGTTAAAAGAAATAATGGCAGTTTTATTTAAAGTTACGTGCTGCAGCTTCGAAAAATGGATTTTGGTTTGCTGAGCAGGTCTTGAACGTCGGTGGACACAAGGGGGCAGCCTCGTCCCGGCTCTGAGGGAAAAGCTGCAGCTTCCTTTTTTCCCTCCTTATGTGCTCACTAAGTAAAACTCAACAGTTTTGTGGAAGTAGATTGATTGTTTTCTTTTTCTTTATGAAGGACTTGAGTGAGGGACGTGGGTTCACACTGCCGCACAGCACAGGAATTGTGCGTCTCTGCATCTCACCTCTGAGGGCCTTTTGATTACAGGGAAGAGGTGCCAACTACAAACGTGCTGTGTCCAAGGACGCTGAGAGTCGCTGCACTTCCTTTGTTATTTTCAAGCACTGTCAAAGAACTGCTGTGTGTGACAGAGAAAAGTGTACAGCTCCTCCTGGAAAGGAGCGGAGTGGACTGCTCCTTTGGAAACATTCTCCCTTTTACCTGGGTGACCTCATTCAGTCTTGCGACTTTAAAGAACAGCTCTAACAAGGTAACTCCCAATCTGATGCCTCTATCCCAAACATCTTCCCAGAGTCCCAGATTTGTATATTTCTATATCTAGTCTTCTAGCTAGTGTCTCACATGGGTATTGTATAGGCGTCTAAATTTGGTTAGAAAGAACTATTTCAAACTCCCACATTTGCTTTTATCCCATGGCCTATTTTCCTCATCCTCAATAATAGTTACCACCACTCATGTAATTGCTCCAGCTAAAAACACACCAGTGATGCAGCCCTTCTCTATATTCTCATTTCCTCCTACTTTGTTCTTCTTATTTTATTTATTGTTATTTTTTGCTAATAGACACCCTGTTCTTGCATTCTCCCACATCTAACCAATTCATATATAAGTTCTGTTGCCTCTACCTCCCAAACCTTCCTTTGTTTCTACTGGCACTCCCACTGTCGTCTCTTCCCTCGTCAACCTGCAGCAACCTTCTTTCTGAATTCTACCCTTCTCCTCCTGTCTCCTTTAATCCACTTTCCATGCATCTGCCAGATTGACCTTTTTAAGAGAACTCAGATCACTGCTTCACTCAAAACCTTCCAGTGGATTCTATTTCACTTGTGATAAAATTCATACACACTGTCATGGGTGTGCAGAGCCCTATATTATCTACCCACGGTCTGCTGCTCCTCCCTCCTCTCCTCCCACATTCCTCCTTTCTTCCTTGGTTTTAGGTACTCTGGTCTTCTTGCTATTTTTCAGCAGCCTTAGGCCTTTGCAGCAATTATTCCCTTGTGCTTTTATGCTCCCACTGGTCCTTCCGTGGATAGCTCTACATTTCCTAAAAGTCTCAGCTGAAATGTCACCTGCCGGGGAGAGCTTCCCTGATTATTCCAACCTTAATAGTAACCCCGTCACTATCACATCCCTTTATTCTATTTTTATCCTATTTCTCTATGATCACTGATTCTAGATGCATTTTTCTTCTTTATTTGTTAGTTTATTGTCTATCTTTTTTCACTAGATTACAAGCTCTGGGTCATGTCTGCTTTGGATACTCAGTTATGTCTTGGTGACAAAACAAGACCCAACACATGCAAGATACTCATTATTTATTGAACAATTGAATGAGTAAATGGGTAGAGGTATGCCACATCTGACCCTGAGGGTGGGCTACAAGGTCCTCTACTATTACTTTTGTCTTTGACATAATTTCTCCTCTCTGAGCATCAGTTTCCTCTTTCAGATTAATGATATTGTATGATATGTTTATTCTAATCTGTGAGTATGTTTCTTACTTAGGAACTTCTGAAGAAGTTTTTGAGACCCTGTAAGTAGAAAAGCCTCTTGCTGACTAAAAGTTTTGAATGCCCTTGAAACTAGTGGGAAGCACTGAGATTTAATGGCTTCTATCATTTTTGTTCATTCACTTTCATGTAAAGAAGCAAAACCTGAAGTTGCCAGAGTTTTTGAAGTTTCCTGTGAAACTGCTCCTAGGTCATGAAACAGACTGAGCTTACCCTCTTAAGATGCAGGCTCCCTAAGTTGGAGGTCAGGCTACATTTTCTCTAAGCCTTTGGTTAGTGGTATCTGGTTTGAAATTTTGGACCTGCCATTTCAGTAATAATTTATGTACAGCATAACTGTTCTGTCTTATTGCACTTAAGGTTTAATCTAAATGAGGCAACAATTACAGACCCAGACTCTTTAGGATGTTAAAGTGGTGTTCATAACTAGCCAGGAAAGGTCACCAAATAAATACTTTGACATCTGCTAAGAAGGGAGATTAGTGAAAGCTTTGACTTTGTGTTCACCCATATCCCAAGATGTAGGAGTGTTTTTATTCCCTCTCAATTCCTTTGTTGCTCTGGGATTCTGATGTGCTACTAAGCTTTAATTTCTTGAAAAGCCCTTTTATCAACCCTGTTGACTGTATGCTAGATTCCCTGCTCCCCTCCTCCCCTACATTTGGGTCAGCCTGTACCAAAGGAGAAGGTTATCTGGGCTGTTAAACCTTTGACTCTGTGCCTTTTGAAGAGCGCATTTTGCATTTTGTTATGTCAGGATTGTAATTAGATCCGTTAATTAAGGGAAGAATGAACTTTTCCCAAACTCTGCACCTCTTTGAATTTTTGATAAGTTTGCTTAGGTTGCTGCTGACCTTTGCTAAGGGGTATGCCATTGCTCATTAATTGGCAAATTTTAATGAGGAGAGTTGATGAATGTGCTGGCCTTGACAATAAATAAAGCTGGCTACTACTCCAGGCCTTACAACCTTCATTTGCTTCAAAGTATGTAGTGTTTCTTGACTAGTGACCATTAAACTTAGGACACTGAGCTGGCATTCTGTTGTATGGCTGAGCTAGGGACTCCTTACCAGACACTGTCCTCACCACTGTCCCACTTTATTCTCATGATAGTCTTATACTTGTTTTATAGAAGGGAAAACTGAGGCATAGGGAAAATAGTAATTTGCATAAGGACATTTAACTAATTAATAATGATGATGATAATAATAATAGCCACTATTTAATTGAGTTCTAATTATGTGCCAGGTATTCTCCCAAGCTCTTTGCTTTCTTAATATTCAGAACAACTGTGTGAGATAGGCACTGTTTTTGATTTTACAATGAAGTAGTAGAGACAAAGAGAGGTAATTTGTCCAAAGTCATGCAGCTTACAAATGAGTGAGTCAGGATCTAAACCTAGGTTGCAGGATGCTAGAAACAAGATTCTCAGCCATATTAAAAGTGGGTGACAAGCTAGAATTCCAACCAGTCTACTTCATTTTAAAGCCTATGGGCCTTCTTCTTCACTCATTTGTGTCATTGATTTAGATCTACTGAGGTTGTGTGTGTGTTTCTATGTCTGAACCTGGATTGTTTTAATTCCTGGGCATAATTAATTCTTGTGGAGTTAAAATAACATCTAGAATATTGTCTGGTGATTCCACTAATTTAGAATACAAAAAGAAAACTTCAGATACACACACATACATACACATACATATATTTCTCTCCTCAAATACATACCTATAAGAGTTTTCACTGCTCCTTGAAATCTAGTGAGAAATGGCACTTCAGAATATAATTAGAGGTATAGTATTTAGTAGATAGAATTGAGTGATGAAAGATTTTACATAGTGATCAAACTTTAGGATATGAATTTTGGCTTTGTAGTTATATTCACTATGACTTTGTAGATTCTCATTGATTCATTAGTGAGTGACAGGGCATCTTTTGTTTGGGGGCATTGGTAGGAAATGGACTAACCTTGAGAGGCAGCTGCAAGTAATTCTTCAGTGCTCCTCTTAATGGTTGTTTAAATATTATAACTTTTAGCAATGATAAAATATAGTGCTGACATCACTTTGCCCATTGATTAACATTTGCATTCCTCTTAATAGCCTACAATCATAATAACCCTAAAAAATAATTAATAAACACTTAACTGTTTTCAATACACACCAGTGTCCACAGTTGCCACAAACATTCCCTGTTTTTTACTAAAGGCACTCTCTCTTTCAAAATGTCACCATTTTTAGAATAATTTTCTTTGAATATTCCCTAAGTTACTTCTTAGAAACTTTTTCCACCTGTTGGTGAAGACAATTTGCCATCACTGGGTAGCTGATTCATTTGGAGAAATTCTGTTCACATTTCATCCTCATTGTGTTCTATTATACCTATTTTATAAAAGACACCAAGGCAGAAGGAATGTTTGTGTCTTGCCCAGGGTGCCACTTGGCAAATATTTTGTTAAAGTATGTTGATTATAAATCTCAAAATAAACTTGTGTATGTGAATATTTGTGAATATTTGTGAATGGTGAAAGCCCCTATTATTATCTTAAAGCTATGCACATAGACTATTAGATTTGGAAGGGGATCTCACATACTGAGAGGAGGGATAACTTGCTCAAAGTCACAGTTTAAGTTAATGTCAGTTAACATTATAGTTCTGTAACTCAGGTGTCTGAGTCCTAGAAAATAGGATTTCTGATTAAAAATATCTCCTGAGGGAATTCTGGGAAGATGGCTGACTGGTAGCAATCCTCGTCAGAGATTCCTGAGGAGAGGAAGAAAAACTGGCAGACTCTACAAAGCCAAAGATGGGGAGCTGAGCCAAGAAAGAAGTTCGGCAAGCTGTAACTTCAAGGAAGAGCATTCAAGAAAACAAATTACAGGTACAAAGCCTATTGACTAGAGGATGAGAGACCTCTCTCCCAAGCAAGAGGCCTATCTGTGAATGAGCAGAGAACAAAAGACTTCTCATTTTACCTCGCTGGAGAGAGCTACTGAACTCCAGGCCTCTTTCTCCAGGGAGCTCCCACTTTTGAACCTAGATACCACCCTGCCAGACATAAAATTGAACAGATATTTTTCCCCACAAGTTCAAACACCTAGTCCACCCTTTCCCCCTCCATGGCAGTCTGAAGTTCTGCCCACCTGCAGAGCATAGAATGTTTGGTCTTGTCCTGAGAGACCTGGGTATAATGTGGACCGCCAGCCCTCAAGGATGGAATCTGTGACTAATGGGAAAGAAAGAGGGTGTGGGACGAAAAGGACACTCGATGGGAGGAGGAGCCAGTGATAGTGTTGACCCTCAGTTTGGGCTGTGTCTGGTGGGATCGGGTGCAGAACCCCCAGCTCTGATGGCACCCACAGCAGGAGAGTGGTTACCCTGTGTGGACTGAGTTTGGCAGACAGGGCTGGTCCCTGCTGGGCCTGCGAGCAGAGGCTTGATAGGTGTGGGCTGCAACCTGAGAGCAAGGGCGTGGTCTTCTGATTCCAACAGAACCCTCAAGCAGTGGCTTACTGGGTTGTGAACCAAGCCCTGAGGGCTAGGGCGTGGTCCACCACTTCCAGCGGGGCTGGTGAGCAGAGGCTTACCAGGTGAGACTGAGACCTGCAGGTGGAGTGTGGTGCCCTGACTCTAATAGAGCCTGCAGACAGAGGCTTGCCAAGCAGTGGACTGAGACTGGCAGGCAGGGCGTGGTCCCCTGATTCCAACTGGTATGGCAAGCAGAGTCTAGCTGTGTGTGGACTGAGACCAGCGGGCAGGCCCAGTGCCCTGACTCCAACAGAGCCTTGCCAGGCAGTGGCTAAGACTGGCAAGGGGGGACATGGTTCCCTGACTCCAACAGAGCTTTGCCAGGCAGTGGCTGAGACTGGCAAGGGGGGACATGGTCCCCTGACTCCAACTGGTCTGGCAAGCACTACTCCAGACCCTACTCCAGAGGCTAGCTGTGTCAGGACTGAGAATGGAGGGTGGGGGCGTTGCCCCTGGCTCCAGCTGGGCCTGTGTGCAGAGAAGCAGACAATAGTGTGGACTGAGTCTGGCGGGTGGGAGTGTGGATCCCTGGCTCCAATTGTGCTTTGTATCCCTTTGCTTTGAATTGTCCTTGAATCCCTCTCTGTTGGGCAGGGTTTGCACTGCCAGAGACAGTTTGGTTAGAACCTGTGTCTAGGGCTATCTACTCTGGGACGTTTTGAGGTTGACCTTTGAAGTTCTATAGTGGAAAAGAATTGAAGGGTGAGGGCTGGGCACCACAGCTGTTTGTGTCTCTTCACAGTCCAGATTTAAATTTGATAGTGTGATTTTTTAGGATAGGGTAGAGATTGGCTGATATCAAAACAGAGCTAGCCTGCACTATCTCACGAAGTAGGTCCTCAGAGTCTCCAGCCAAAACTCTGAAAGGGGAATTTATAAGGTTGTAGGAGATAAGCCACAATTATAAAGCCTAGAGCTTTGGTAAGGGGCTGTCTCTACTAATTGGGAACCCCAATTCAATTTCACTCTACCAGTTCTAATAACCAAACAGTGGAAAATAAACATGGTGTGGACCAACAGAAGAACTCTGGCAACATGAATAACCAGAGTAGATCACCCCCCACTTTGTCAGTAGAAATGACAAAGGAGATACAACTGAAGATGCCATGCATAGACAAATGGCAGCAATGTTAGAAACTAAATTCAGAATATGGATTGCAAATAAGATAAATAGAATGGAAGAAAGATGGAAATTGAATTCCAAAGAGCAGTTCTAAAGTTGTCTCAAGAAATTAATGAATTCAAAGCCCAAGTCACCAAAGATATGGACATAATGAGAAAAGAGATAGCAGAGCTCAAGGAAATGAAAAAGTTGAGGAGCTCCAAAATATAGTAGAATCCCTCAGTAACAGAGCTGACCAGGCAGAAGAAAGGATCTCTGAAACTGAGGACAAAGCTTTTGAACATTCTCAAACACTCAAAGAGGCAGACAAATGGAGAGCAAAAACTGATCATTCCCTGAGAGAGTTGTGGGATCACTCCAAAAGATCAAACATTCATCTTATAGGAATTTCTGAAGGAGAAGAGAATGGTCCTAAAGGTACAGATGCTCTACTCCAAGAGATTTTGGAGGAGAATTTCCCAAACATTGCAAGAGATATAGAACTTCAGATAGCAGACAGTTTCAGAACTCCAGCAAGACTCAATCCAAATAAAGCATCTCCTAGACACATTGTGATTAACTTTGCCAAAGTTAAGATGAAGTTTAAGATTAACTTTTCTCCAAAGTTAAGGAGAAAATTCTGCAAGCATCCAGACATAAGAAAAGCATTACCTACAAAGAGAGAAATATCAGAATAACTGCAGATCTCTCAGCCGAAGTGTTTCAAGCCAGAAGAAGATGGTCATGGACCTCCAATCAACAAAACAAAATCAAGCTAAACTGAATTTCATTTGCGATGGAGAAATAAAATACTTTAATGACATAGACATGTTGAAGAAATTTGCCATAACTAAACCAGATCTCCTAGATATTCTCAGACCCATCCTCCACAACAACCAGTGCAATGCTCTACCTCCAAAGTAAACTCACCCAGAAATTGTTTGAACAAAACCCAGCTTCCACAGTGGTGAAAAGATTAAAAATGTCCACTGGACATCTGAAAATCATGACACTCAAAACACAACCAGGCTTATCAATTCTCTCAGTTAATGTGAATGGTTTAAATTGTCCTCTAAAGAGCCACAGGTTGGCTGACTGGATACATAACTCAGACCGGATATACAAGAATCTTAAAGGATAAAAATAGGCTCAGGGTGAAGGGATGGATTTGTATAATACAGGCAAATGGAAACCAGAAAAAAACAGGGCTTGCAATTTTAGTAGCAGATACAATTGGCTTTAAACCAACAAAGATAAAGAAAGATAAGGAAGGTCACTACATATTTGTCAAAGGAAACACTCAACATGAAGAGATTTCGATAAGGAACATTCATGCACCCTACCAGAATGCTCCTCAATTCATAAAGCAGACTCTAATGGATATGAACAACTTGATATCTTCCTGCACTATAATAGTTAGAGATTTTTTTTTTTTATTAAATCATAGCTATGCACATTAATGCAGTCATGGGGTACAGTGTGCTGGTTTTATATACAATTTGAAATACTTTCATAAAAATGGTTAACAGCCTTCATGGAATCCTCTTAGTTATTGTGTTAAGACAACATTTATATTCTACATTTAGAAAGATTCACATGGACCCTTGTAAGATGAACCATAGGTGTGGTCCTACCAAACACCCTCCCTCCACTCATCCTCCCCACCCAATAGTTAGAGATTTTAACACCCCTTTGACAGTTTTTGATAGATCCTTCAAGAAGAAACTAAACAAAGAAATATTAGACTTAAAACTGACCCTAGAACAAATGGACTTTACAGACCTCTACAGAACATTTCACCCTAATAAAACTGAATATACATTCTTCTCATCAGCCCATGGGTCATCCTCCAAAATAGATCAT
>NW_003852453.1:10968208-10970182 GCF_000181295.1 Otolemur garnettii
ACTATTAAGAAATGAGTATAATTGTGATGGATTTGTTACTTAGTTCAATGTAAACATTTCATATTGTATATTGAAGCAGTACTCTGAACCCGATATATGCATTGATGTACAAAGTTACGATTTAATAAAAAATAATTAATTAAAAATAAAAACAATAAAAATATTTCCTGAGCTCATGAAATAAATTATTTTAAACTGAGATTTCAGGAAGCAGTGAAATCAAATACACCTTTTGCGAGGTGTGGCCTTGCTCTTAGGATAGTGAAAGAGTTGGCTTATAAAAGTGAGCAAAGAGTGCTGGGATTATCAAGGGGGGATCCAAAAAAGGTTTCACAGTGAAGGCAGTGTCTGAATGGAGCATTGGAAAATGGATTAAATTTCTTTTTCTAGATGTGTGTTTTCTACCCCATCAAAAGTCTGTTTTCCCTTTTGCTCTAAGGTGAATGAAAAGAGGGCAACGTATCTACAGGAAACTAGGGTTTTAAGACCTTCATGGTGTTCTGTTTTCTTCTGAGCTCTTGCTGCAGAGTGAAGTAATAAGTGCATTTTATTTTGTACAAGTTCTGAAAATGGCAAAGCCATGAATGTGTTAAAAATAAAATCAAACAAACAACAAAATCTGGAATATCTGTGAATATCTTATTCCAATTCTGGATACTGAATGAATCAGCGAATTGGTAATATTGGGCTCCACAGTGTTTGCTAGAAGGTGGGAAGTTTTCTTAGGGAGTTCTCAAGTTTAAACTCAGGAGGGTAATGAAGTCACATGTTATTGCATTTGGAACACAGCAGCCCTGTTTTCCTGGGCAAGAACTAATACTTTTTATAAGCATTGAATAAAGAGGGAAGGACCAACTTTTCAGGTAGCTGAAATGATGCCTATTAAAGTTTATTTAAAGCAGAGAAATAAAAAGCCTAGTCCTTATAATTCATGCTCTCTTCTTCAAATTCCTCTTCAGAACCACCACCTGGACCTACAGACCCCTTTCTGTTTTCACAAGCATTTCATCTAAATTAATGTGAGTGACACATATGACATTGTTTGTTGAACATACATGCTACTTCTTGGAATTGAGTCAGACCTATTTGTCAGGGGCTATGTAGTTTGAATTCTCCCAGCAGAGGCATGAACATGAGCAGGTAGTATATTTGGGAAACAGGAAGTAGGAATGAGGCATGGAAGAGAAAGGGATAGGAAATGAGGAAAATCAAAGCAAGTGTTATCAAAGTGAGTGCTGTGTGCGATGGAGGTTCAATTCCACTGGGAACTCCTGAGAAGATTCTAGAATATCTCTCAGAATTTTTCATCTGAAGAGAGGGATGGCAGAACATTTACCTATAGACTTCATCCTACATTGAGGGTTGAGGGTTGTCTTAAGGGTTGGGGCTTTTATGTACCTGTGCTTTTATGTAGGCCAGGAAGCAAGCCAAGGATTTGAGAACCTCAAGGGTAGACAGAGAACATAGTGCATCTTGAAGCAGGATGCTGCCTATGAGGTTAGCCCAAGCCCACATGGAACTGTCCATTGCAGCTGCTATTTAATTATATGTAGGCCAAGAGAATGTGACTGCTATTCTACAATGTAGACTGCTAGCTTACAATGAGAAATGAGCTATATATTTGTTAGTATAGTGTCAGTCTAGGGGTGACGAATGGATGCAGTTTATGAATACTATCTTATTCTGTTTTGGTGCTGCTATAAAGGAACACCATAGGCTGGCCAAATAGAAATTTATTTCTCATAGTTCTAGAGGCTGGGAAGTCCAAGATCAAGGCAACAGAAGGTTCAGTTATCTGGTGAGGGCTACATCCTCTGTAGGAAGAATTCTGTGTTCTCATATGGAGGAAGGTAGTAGAGCAAACTAACTGAATGCTACATGAAGACTCTTTAATAAGGGCCTTAATCTGATTCATGAGGGATGCGCCCTCATGGCCTAATCATCTCTTAAAGGCCCCACTTTTTTTTTTTTTTT
>NW_003852453.1:10970614-10976349 GCF_000181295.1 Otolemur garnettii
GAAAACATTACTTGGATACTCAAGTAAGTCAAATCCTGTAGCTGAAGAGATCACAAGAACAGATTACAGGGGAGATGCAGGCAAGCAGTCCAAGAGCAAAGACAGGTAGGTAGAAGGAGGCAGAGTGAGGCAATGTTCTCTGGAAAGGCAGTCAGCAAAGAATCAGCACATTGGAGTTAGTCCCTGATCTGTTGTCTTCTTATTGAGTTATGTATATATCCTGACTATAAATTCTCAGTCTGATGTATGTGTTGGAAGATTTCATCATAGTCTGTGGCTTGCCTTTTCATTTTCTCCCTCCCTCCCTCTCTCTTTCTTTGCCCTTACCTTTCTCTCTCCCTTTCTCCTTCTCTTCTCTTTCTTTCTTGAAAGAACATGAAGTATTTGTTTTATGTTAAATAATTCTGGTTATATATTGTTCTATGCACTTTTCTTTGTTAAACATTTATTTTATTTGTTTATTTTTTATAATTTTTATTTCAAAATATTAAGGGGTACAGTTGTCTTTGTTACATGGATTAATTATATAATGTTGGAGTCAGAGCTTTTATAATAGTGTGCTCAGCACCAGAATAGTGTACGTTGTCATACCATCTTAATTTCCAGTGTCCTTTACACCACTTTATGACCATGTGTACCTACTGTTTAGCTCCTGCATGAGAACACGTGCTATTTGTAACAGTGTCTTTTGAACAGCAAAAGTTTTAAATTGTGATCTAGCCCAGTTTATTAATTTATGCTTTATCCTATTTTAGATATCTTATCCTAACTGAAGGCCGCTATGGTTTTCTCCTGTGTTTTCTTTTCTTTCTCAAGCTGTTACCCTGTGTAGAGTGCTGTGGCGTCACAGGTCATAGCAACCTCAAATTCTTGGGCTTAAGTGATTCTCTTGCCTCAGTCTCCCAAGTAGCTGGGACTATAGATGCCTGCCACAATGCCCAACTTTTTTTTTTTGGTTGCAGTTGTCATTGTTGTCTTGGCTGGCCTGGGCCAAGTTTGAACCCACAATCCTTGGTGTTCGAAACCCTACCCACCGAGCTACGGGCACCACCTCTCCTGTGTTTTCTTTTAGAAATTTTATAGGTTAGCATTTAGTTCTATGGCCCATTTTAAGTTAGTTTTCTTATGTCTTTTTAATAAATTCAAATTCAGAAAAAAAGAACAAACTACTGATATATTCAACAACATGGCAGAGTCTCAAAATCATTTATGTCGAATTACAGAAGCCAAACCCCAAAAGAGTACATACTATATGATTACATTGCTATATACTTTTAGAAAATGCAAACAAAAGGCAGCTTTTAGCTTTGGGTTCAGAGGAGGCTGATGTGCAGCATTCTTTGGTAATCTCACATCTTGGTTCATCTGACAGCAGCTGCTCCCACCATGCTGCCCTCACCAGGCAGTTCAAGTTCAAACCCAATGAGATCAAAGCCAGGTACACACCTATGGGAAAGTCTGTGCCTGGGTGGGTCTCCTGTGTCTGTCTCCAAAAAAATATGGTGGTAACATTACTAAGGCAACTGGCGACTGGAAGGGTAGAATGGAAATGACCATCCAAAACTGACAGCCTGAAACTGAGATGGTACCTTTTTCCCCTGCCTTGATCTTCCAAGCCCTTAAGGAACCTCTAAGAGGAATGAAAACATTGAGCAGAGCACAGTGAAAATATCACTTTTGATGAGCTTGCCAACATTGTCAGACAGATGTGGTACTAACCTTTAGCCAGACAACTCTCTGGGACCATTAAAGAAATGCACAGCTTTGTCTGTGGGCTGCAATGTTGATGCCTGCCATCTTTATGACTTAATAGATGAAATCAGTATGGTGCAATTGAATGGCCAGCTAGTGAAGAAGTGGAAGGAAAAATATTTCAATAAAGGATCATTTGACAACCGGTATAACAAAGCAAAACAAAAGCAAACAAAAAACAGATTAGTGGTTGGCTGTGGACAGAATTGGCAGGGTGGATTATCTTGATTGTGATGATGGCTTCATGAGTCTATGCATATGTCAACGCTGGTCATATTATATCTGTCAAATATGTGCAGTTTATAGAAGAATAATACTCAAATACTCTTAATAATACTCTAAAATTAATTGAATTGATATCTATTCTTCTGAGGATCCTTGAAATTTTGCTACCCTAAACAACTTCTAAATAAGAACTAAATATTAATTTTCCTAAATCACATGTAAGTTAGGAAAAATCTTTTTTAAAGAGTATTAAATTTTATCAATCTGATTTTTTTTTAATGTCATCAATTGTGCTTAGATAGGGAAGAAGCACATTGAATATATTTTTTGTGGCCTGATTGCAATGTGCTGTTCTTTTTGAAATTGGTGTCATATCTTTTATATCTACAGTTAGCTGGAGCTGGTAACTTTAAGAATAAATCCTGCACTCAGTGTGTTGGCACTTAACTCCTACACTACCCATAGCAGCAGTTAAAATCCAGATCTTTCACTTAGAACATAAACTTCATTTGGGATTGTCAGAAACACATGTACGCTGAGATCAGGTCCAATATCTATACCTTGTCAAAGATCGAAAAGAAGGCCAATCTCTGAAAATTAGGATTTGGCCAGCTTACAAGAAACAAGTTCCATTTTCTGCTTCTAGTCTAATATCTAGAAAAGAAGTGGCAGGTCAGAGTCTACCTGGTTGACCTTGAGTATGCCACCTGCTTTCTTGGGCCTCAGTTTTCTAGCCTAAACTATTGGTTTATTAGGTTAGATAATATTTAATAGTGCTTCCTATGATGCACTTTTAGAATTGGTTGCTAGAAGCCATTTTGTGGTTCACACTTAACCTACCAAATGCAGTTGTACTTTTGTTCCAAATGTTAAATATTTAGTCTATTTTGGGTTTCTAAGGTGAAACCCAAATGTAATTCATTAGGCAACTTGGTGTTAAGTCAAATGTAACAGACATGAAAAATGCCTTTTCATTAGTATTCATTGGCTTGGTTGGGTCAAGAATTCTGGCTGATGAGATGAATAGCAAAATTATTTTCTTTTTTCTCCTCTTTGTTTTTTTTTTTTTTTTTTTTTTTACAGAGTCTCATTTTGTTAGCCTTGGTAGAGTGCTGTGGTATCATAGCTCACAGCAGCCTCAAACTCTTGGGGTCAAGTGATTCTCTTACCTCAGCCTCCAAAGTAGCTGGAATTATAGGCACCCACCACAATGCGCATATGGGGTCTTGCTTTTACTAAGCTGATCTCGAACCTGTGAGCTCAGGCAATCCACCTGCCTCGGCCTCCCAGAATGGTAGGATTATAGGCATGAGCCACTGCATTGGGCTAATTATTTTCTTTTTAAATAAAGTGAATGTGTCTGAGTAAAAATAAAATAAAATCAAAGCCAGGAGTCTTTCTAATTGTCTTTTACTAATTTTGATGTATTGATTTTTTTTTTTGCTGCATTAATGTCTATAGAGCTCTTCTTTGGCTAATCCAAAAGATGAATGAATTTAATGAAAGTTTGTATATCAAAGTGTGCATAAAAGTAAAGGTTGGAGAAAGGTTCACAAGCATGTAAGTGTGCACACACACTGAGGCACACATAGAAGGTGGAGAAAAAGACACATGGTACAATTTTTAGATAGGAAGAGACCACCATCAAAGAATCTTTTGCATACTGTCTTCTTTTATTTTTGTCCCTTGATATAGGTCTTGAAAAATATAATCTCTCAAAAATAACAATAACTACATTTTTAATGTTTTAACACTAAGGATTTGGCTTTCCTGTTTTTCTATTAGTCAGATTTAGGAAGAAACCTTAACAATTCAGATATGAATTAAGCATAATGACACCAAATTTATGAAACTATTATCAGTAAAAGGAAGGAAGGAAAAAGGAAAGGAAAGAAGGAGGGAATGGGGATGTAGTTTGGACCTGAGATCTCTTCAAAACAATTACACAATAAAATCATATTATCAGTACAATAGTCTGTCCTTGTATGAGGATTAATTTTCTGTGGTTTCAGTTACCCAAGATCAACTGCATCTGAATATACTGCATAGAATAAGCTACTCTGAGAGGGAGAAAAAATTCACATAACTTTTATTACAGTATATTGTTATAACTGTTCTATTTTATTATTAGTTATTGTTGTTAAACTTTTGTTGTGCCTAATTTGTAAGTTAAACTTTACCATAAGTATGTATGGATAGGAAAAAATCATAATTTATATAGTATATTGGGTTCAGTACTATCCATAGTTTCGGGCATTCACCTGGGATCTTGACCATATCCTTCATGAATAAGCGATGACTACTGTATAATTCTCAAAGTCTGATTTATTTAATCTTGTTATCTAGAGATTTTTTAGAAGTCTTTCTAAACAAAGGGATCAACAATCTTGGGATAGAATCATACCCAAGATTGCTTTTAACCAAGGGTGTGCATCTGAAAAATGGGGATACTGTCATTCACTTCATTAAGTTTCTCATAGCCACACTCAAGTATTAAATAATTTGCCCAGGATCACACCAAGCATAAATGACAGAGTTCAGATGTGAACCTGATTCTTTCAACTCCAAACTTTCTCTTTTTGAGAGTTTTTTCATGAATAAATATATGATTCCCACTGGAATTTTGGAAACTTTTTTAAGTTTGTAGATTTCCATATAATGGCACATGGGGACCTTGGAGGGTGCTTACCAGGTTACCGTCTGGAACTAGAGAGACCTGGGCTTGAATCACTGTTTTGCCACTCACTAAATGAGGACTATCTCTTGATATCTCTGAAGACTTCTTCTATAAAATGAGAATAATAATACTACTTACAGGAGAATTGCAAAAATTAAATGACATACAAATGTCAAGAATTTGTTACAGTCTGACACTCAGCAAATGTTGTATCACTATTCACTATTATTGCATTCCAATTGGATAAATATGGAATTCCCATTTAGCTTACCATTTCCACTGTGAAACACTTATTTCTCAAATATTATTTTAGGTTTAATTTTTTTGAAGCTCATATATACACTGTTGAATTCCCTTTGAATTTTGCTCCCTGTTTCCAAAAGCCTTCAAACGCATTTAAAGGTTGCACTGGGGAAGGAACACTTGGGGAATATCGTGGCAACCATCGGTGCTTTTTGACAAGGTCTTGAAAGTTGATGAGGTTCAAGGAAAAGAGGTCTTCAGAATGCTCTTCACGATCCATTAGGCATGTATCATTAGCAAGGGCCAGAAATACAATGAGGCATTTTCAAGAGTCTACTATCAGCAGCCCACGATAAGCCCATTCTTATCAATACAGCCTTTTAACATCTCAGTTCTAAGAACTGCAGTGATGGCTGACATTTATTTCAAAGAACAGGCTGATACTGCTCTCTATGAACATATTAGCAGATGTGCTTTTAAAGTTTTTAAATGTTTTCATGTGGAACTGCTATGTTAATAAGGCATCATGTATATTAATGTGCCAAGATTATTAAGAAGTGAGATATATTCTGTTAATTTCATATTTTGACAAAGCTTTTCCCAAATAACTGCATTTATATCAACATACATAAATATCTAATTTATCAATACAATCCATTTATACCATACCACATTGAGTCAACTATACATCTAGAACCTCTGTAAATGTATCTTGGTACTATTTTTCAATCATTTTCTCCACTGGGGTTATTTTCATATATTTCCTTCCTTGCTGAACAGTTTCCTCTGATGAACTCTAGATGGGGTTATCATTCTATCTCAGGGCATATGATAAGGG